>NW_021938838.1:8248072-8381685 GCF_001715985.3 Manacus vitellinus
TCAGTCCGGAAGCGAGGGACATGTTGTGAAGAAAGTGCAATTATTTTTTCTTATTGTTTTGTTTTCTGCCGATAGCTGCTTCCTCCTCCTCTGACCAGGGATTCATCAGCAAGCGGTAAAGGTGAATGTGAGCTCGACCGCCCGACCTCGGAGCGCTCCCGTCCTTGCCAGTGTTCAGTGATGTCTCCTGGGGTGGAACTGTCATGCCGGCAAGAGCACGAAGTCATCGTTCACGTCGACCATTGGCACATAGAACGAGGGCACCTCGTTCACACAGAGGGATTTGTGCCCTGCGGGGTCCAGCTCCTGCACCTTCAGCTGCCACTCCATTCTCTGCACCGCGTTCAAGGCAGCTGCTTCATGTTGCTGTCGCATGAGCAGGCATGTCTGGATTGGGAAAAACCAATGGGAGGTGAGGGCGGAGTGGGAGAGGACAGGAGAGGGTCCTGCTGCCCGTCCCACCCAGCAAACCCAGGGGATGTGCAGCCACTGAGGTGGGCACAGCACTAAATGCAGTAAGGGATGCCACACACAGGACAGCTGGATTTGGGATGTCTGCTGAGCCCAGTTCCAGCAGGAGCTGGGGCAAACCCAGAAGCTTTGGGTTTGAAAGGCTTGGAAGTACCCCAGAGCACGGACCCCACCAATGACCACTTTGGCACAGTCCCCATTGGCCCCCACAGGGACCTTCTCCCTTCGTGGGACCTGCCAATCCCTTCCGTGTCACCAGCTGCAGCTCAACTGTCCCTGCTCCTTCCCATGCTAGAGTGTGGCTCTCAGAGCTTTCTGGAATCACTGCCCGGGCTCCTGACACCCTGAAGCTCTCCACAGGTTTTGGGCTCACTGCAACACATGCTCCTGGCAAAGAGCAGCCCCTGAGGGTTCAACCGACTGGGAAAGCTCCAACCAGAGGCATGAGGGGGAATCCCAGCTGAATTCAGCCCCAAGCTGAACCTGCCTCCCCTCCCCATTTTTGTAACCAGCAGAGACCACTGTGCTCACCAAATCCCTGCAGAGGCTCCCAATGCTCTGCTGTGCCACACAGAGGAGCATCCCCACCATGCAACCCTGCCCTGACCACCTCACAACACCCACTCTGTGCTGGAAACCACTAAGGCAGCTTCCAGGCTCCAGCCACAGCTGGGACCCTTCTAGAATGCCCCAGCCTGGAGCAGGGGGCTCCCAGGGCTCTCACCTTCATCCGATCGTACTTGTCATCCACATCCTGCAGCCAGGAAATGAACTGTCGTGCGTTGAAACGGTCTCTGACCGATTTGTTTTCATCTCCCTAAGGAAAGGACAGCAAAAGGAATGACACGGGGGATTATTTTTGTACTTTAAGCAGTTACAGGTCTCACAGGCCACATTCAAACCCCTCCTGGGGCACACACTCCTCAGAAATGAGGTGCCTGCAGGGATGGAGGATGGAGCATGCTGCTTCCAGCTGCTCCTGAAGCCCTTTCCAAGGATTCAGCCTTGGGTGGGGATGCATATGCCTGTGTGCACACACTCCCTGTTTTAACTTGCTTTGCAGGGAATCTGACCATGTCAGCCCATCACAGCACCTGCACCTCCCTGTCTTCTTCAACTCATGCCAAGATCACAGCAGCACAGACACTTGGCTGGGAAATGCTGAGGGATAAAACAAAGCTCCTGGATCAATACACAGGTCACTAATAAATCCCAGGACCCTGTCCCTACCCAGGATCCCTCCTGCAGTGTAGCAGTATCATGGCTCTCTCCTCTTCCTTCCACAGGAAAAGACCCAGGGAGTAGTAAAATAAACCTTTCCAGTGTGTGAGATGATCCTGATCAGGAAGAGCAAAGGGTCCTGAGACTCACTGATAAACTTCTGAGACACTTCTCCCCACCGAGACAGGCACTGACCTGATTTTCTAGAGGCATGTTGTACACCTCGGAGTCCAGCAGCATGGTGCAGGCACTGAAGGGCACGGCCTGGTTAGCGATGGTCCTCGCTGCCCGGCAGTGAACCCTCAGGATCTCCTGCTCGCAGGAGACGATGAGCTTCTCCTGAGGAAGAGCAAAGCAGTGAGCATGGCAGCCTCAGCCTCCCCAGCAGAGGAAATTTGGGCCCCGTTCCCCAGCTGAGTGCCCCCTTACCCGCTCTATGCTGTGCTGGAGCCGCAGCTTCCCCCGGACGGCCTCCTGCTGCTTGAAGAGCTCCTTGAGCGGCTCGGCGAGCGACGGCGGTGGGGCAATCTGTGGGCACAGGGTTAGAGCCAGAGAGTCAGAGCCAGGATCACTGCTGGGAGCACAGCCTGGGGTGCTGCCAGAACCCTGAAATGTACATTGGCCATGGACTTGGGGAGGGAGCGGGGGACACCCCATGGTCTGCCAAGGACAAGATCCCGCTGGTGCTCAGACCTCACTGAGCATGAGACAATAAGGCAAAAGGTGCCCAGTGATGGGAGGAGAGCTCAGCCTCCAGAACTAGAGCCTGAACCCCTCCACGTGCCTCAGGGCAGGTTGTGCAGGTGTCCAAGCGTGTCTAATTGTTGGAGAACCACTGCCAGGAGCAGTCTGGCCTGAGCCCTGGGATGGGAGCCTGTGCACCAATCTATACTGCACCTTCTGGGGAGCAAGGTGTTCCTCCAGCACAGCCCCAGCTGCCAACAGAGAAGCAGGTTGGTCTAGGAAGTGTAGGAAGGAAAAAGATGTGAACACAACGCCAGGGCCAACACCCCTGTGGCAGGAACCCACAGCCCAAGGTCCTTCACCCTGTGCACAGCAGGGAACAGAACCTGGTGTGGCTGGTAACACTGACCCTCCTCCATCCGGATCCAGATTTACTGCCTGCAGCACTAAGATTATTGATACACTTGTATTAGTGAGGCCATTCATCAGCACAGCAGGGAAATGCTGATCCCAGTGCCAAGTCAAATAGCAGAGTTTGGGAAAACGAAGGCAGGAGTTAAGAGCCATCCTTTTCCTCTGTTCCAGGTTCATTATCCTGTTACTACACTGCTGTAAAAGCAACTTAACCTTCCAGCTTCAATCCACTGGATTCATACAAACTTTGCTCTAAAGCCTGACCAAATCTCGAGTCCCTCAGCACAGCCCAAGATCTTCCCTGCAAAAATGCAGCATCTCAGGGGCTGCATTTAACACACAGCCATGGACTTATCCAGGCTCAGGTTTGGTGTCATATTATAAAAGCAGGTTAAAGCCACAGCTGGGACATGTAGGCATTGCAAGGGTGGTCACAGGGCATGGGGGAAAACTTGGCTGTACCTTTTGCAGCGAGGGAGGGGACAGTCCCTGATGCTAAACAGAGAAGGTGACTCACCACTGGAATATGGAGCTTGCTTAGAGGTTTGCCATCCAACAGGTAGGAGCCTGTGTAGGTGACATACTCAGCGTAGCACTGTGGAGCTTGGGGAGTAATATAGCAGAGGATTTTCCGCTTCTCCTCGATCTTTTTCCTGATCTGGAGGTACTCGAAGTAGGGGTTGGACCTGTCACTGTGGTACGGTTCGATGTCATCCAGTTTTATCGCATCCACAATAGCTGCCAGTGTTTGCTGGATCATCTCCCTCGTCTGCTGGGTGGACGTGTTGATCTGCTGCTGCAGCTGCTGGTTGGAGCGCTGGAAGCGGCGCTTCCGCGGGTGCTGAGCCTGGGAATCTTCCTCCTCCGTGATGCGGCCTTTGGCACGTGTGACGGGTGCGGAGACGGGAGGAAATTCCTTCTCGGCTGAGGCGGCATTCTGCTTGTTTTGGTTGGCGAGCATCTGAGCCCGGTTCCTGGTAATCCGCTGAGGAATCTCTTCTATTTTGGGTGGTTTGGGAGCTTCTGCTACTGGTTTTTGTATTGGTTCCACAACTTCTGGTTGAGCGTTGCCCGGAGGTGTGTCTGCCTGGGATGATGGGGCCTGGCTCCCGCCACGGGCAGCAGCACTGTCCTGAGGAACAGTGCCCTCGCAGCTGGACACGGGCAGGGGACAGGGCTGGGAGCTGCTCTCTGCCACCCCACCAGCAGATGACAGCTCCTCGTGCACGGCCTCCACCTCTTTGCTCTCCACCTGTGCGGACTCTGACGGGGTCTGCTGGAAAACCTGCGTTTCCAAGTCCTCCGTTCCTTTCTCCTCAGCCACGCTCAGCACCTCTGAGGTGGTTTCCTGCGCAGCCACTTCTGGTTTCTGCTCCTCTGCTGGTGGCTCCGTGTCCACGGGCAGGGCAGTCGCTGCCTGGCTGGCCGGTGGCTCCTCTGGCTCGCCAGATGCTATCACGGACGCACTGGCTTTGATGATCCCAGCGCTCGGCTCCGAAGCTGCTGCTGGGCTTTCCTCCACCGCCTCTGCCTCGGTCATCTCCGTCTCCGCAACGTCCTTAGGCTGGAGTGGCAGCTCTGGGAGCGAGAAGGGGCCAAGGTCCAAGTCATCCTCAGTGTTGGTGAAGGGATCGGGCCACGTCACCGCCTCCTCCGTATTTGCAGGTGCTGCGTTATTGTTTTCCAAATAGTTGTTTTCTGGTGCGGTGACAACTTCGGCCTGAGGTTCTGCTGGCACACACGGGGGCTCTGGAGGGATCTCTGGTGCTTCTTCTGGAAGAGGCTTGCAGTTATTGAAGAAGGTGTCTAACCTAGTAGGGGACATGTAAGGAGCCTGCTCTTCGGCATTCACTATCTCTCCAGGAACTGCTTCCTCAGCATCCTCCTTGACTTCCTCCAGCCGTGGTTCAGACACCGACAGAGGGTAAGAGATGGGAGAAACGGGGTAGGAAGTCTCTGTGGGAATGAAGGCTACCGGTGCAGGATGAATCGGTTCTAGGGAACAGAGTGGAGGTTTAGGGGACTCGGAAAACCTCTGAGGAGATTTCATCAGAAGCTCAGAGCCCATGGACCAGGGCACAGGATGCTCTGTGGGGGTACTCATCAGGCTAGGGGGAATGGTGGCGTCCGGGTTTCGGGAAGGAGGGTTATCCCAGTCTATGTTGTTTTGTTCTGGCATACCTGAACTGAAATGGTTTTCTTCGATGGGTGGTAGGTAGGTGGATTCTGGTGGCATGATGGAGGCGGTGGCTTGCTGCTCCTCCGTGGTATCCAAGGGCATGCCAAGGTCGGGGGGAAGAGCACTTTCCACCGAAGGAGCCAGCAACTCATCTCTGTGCGAAGGGGAGGATTTTGCTTGTAAACCAGAAAAAACACTTTCAGGCGACTGGGCGACCCCACTGACAGCTCCTGGTGCACAGTGCAAAGCTTCCACTTTGGGTGAGGAAACTCCATAATCTGGGGAGTAATACCCAGGAGATAAACACTGGAACTTCTCGGCAGGAACAGAAGGAAGGGGAACTTTCTCCTCCATTAAATGCTGCACTGGAGAGTCATAATTTGATGTCGCCGGGACACTTTGCTGTCTGAAAAACTTATCTCCGACGCTGAATTCTTCTTCAGGCGCCCTTCTGATGTCCACCGAGATGGAACGATAGAGGTTTGTGGAGGGGATGGTACGAGTCGGGGTCTGACTCGGGTTCTCGGGGAGCCCACTGGGAACGTTGGTGTATCTGTCAAAGAAGGATGGGGAGCAGGCGTTCATGGACATGGTGGAGATGGGCAGTGAGTGCTGTGAGTCTGCGCACTCGAACATCAGGTCTGTGTAGTCCTCATTGCTGCATGACGGAGTCCTGGGCGTCTGCATCACCTCCTCATAGCTTGGGCAAGAGACAACGGATGCTGGGGTTGGGACGCCCGTCGGCCGGTTCTGATCTGGCCTGGGAGACGCCGGGAGGATCTCCTTCAGCTGAGGACCCGTGATCCAGTCCTTGGAGTCTGTCCCCACAGCAGGCTGTGCCTTGTTTTCTGGTGAAAGTATAGGAGTCAGAGGACCCAACTCTTTGAGTTTCTTGTCCTTGAGCTGAGTATCCAGCGACAGCGGCTTCTTTGTGGACAGATCCAGACTCCTCTTGCGCACATCTTCCGAGCTCTTAAGCTTATCCTTTAACTTGGGGTCTCCGGACCTGTGCCGCATTTTCTCCATTTGCTTCATTCTCTCTTTGTGCCTTTTGTGGCGTTCCTCTATCTCCAGGTCTTTCTGGCTCAGCATCCTCTCAAAGCTGGTCATCATCAGATCACCATCTCCCAGAAGTTTCTCCCTTGGCCTGGCATCCTTCTTGCCACTGTCTTTGGAAATGGTTATTTTCTCATTCCCATTGCTTATTTTTATGGAGTCTGATTTGTCTTTGTCTTGGTTCTCCTTGAGCTTCTCCTTCAGTTTGGTTTCGCCGAATTTGAGGTTGTCCTCCTTGGATTTATCTTTAAAGGTGGTAACTTGAGGCCCATCCTTGTCTTTGAGCGTTGACTTCGGCTCATCTTTGTGATGTTTAAAGAAACCATCTGCATGTTTGTCTCTATGCTTTTCCTTTTCCTCCTTCCATTTTTCCTTGTGTTTATCCCGCTTCTTTTTCTCTTTAGCTGTGCTGATGGTGCTGGAACCATAAGTCTTTTCTTTTTCTGCCTTCTTTGACAACTCTCTTTCAGAATCATTTTTATCCTTCTTTTCAGAAAACAAGTAATCAATGCTCTTCTCTGGTTCCTCATCAGCCTCTGCTTTCATGTTGTAGGAAGAGCCAAAAGCCTCCCCATCCACAGAGAAATCTTTTTCGTAATGAGTGGAATCCTTTCTGCTGCTGGAGTCCTTGAATTCTTCTGTTTTTTCCTTTTTCTCTGTCTTCTCCTTCTTTGCTTTTTCCTTCTCGTGACTTTTCTTTGAGGAAGATGAGGAATGTCGATGTCTCTCCTTCTCCTTGAGTTTGTCCTGCAGGCAGGGTAAAGGGAGAGAGTCCTTAAACTTTTCTTCAGCAGCATCAGCAAGAGAAAGGTTTGAAGACTCAAAGAGGCTGGTCAGTCCTGGCTCTTGCCCTCTGTCTGTGAAGCTGTCAGAGGAGATCTCGCTGATCTTGTCATTGGAGTCATCCCTGTAGTCATTCAGAGCCTCCTCCTCCAGTTTCTCCAGCAGGCTCTTCTCTGACTCCCCTCCTTTTGAAGACTTCTTCTCTTTGGAATGCTCTTTATCTGGTTTCTCCTTATGTTTGCTTTTCACCTTGTCGTCACTGGTGTGTTTCTTTTCAGCCTTTTCTGGGAGCTTTTGCTTGTTTTTCTTCTCCTGAGTGGAATCTATGGACATTCTGTCCTTCCTGTCCTTGTACTTCTCAGTGGAGTCTTTATCTTTCTTCTCTTTGTGTTTCTCAAAGGAACTCTTCTCCTTCTTCTCCTTTCCCCCTTCTGATGTTCCTTTGTCCTTTTTCTTCTCCTTGGACTCCTTATCCTTCTGCTTCTCCGAGTGCTGCCGGTCGGAGGAGTACTTGCGGTGCTTGTCGGGGTACAGCTCCTTCTCGGCAGCTGCATCGTCCTTGTCCTGCAGACTGTCCAGGCGATGCATTTCGCCCCCAGCAGAGTCGCTCACTTTGAACCCACTCAAGCTGTAATCGTCCCTTTCGTCCTCGCTCTCATCCGTGAAGATGTCAGCGATGCTGTACCAGCTCTTCTCCTTGCCTTTCTTCTCATCCTTCTTCTCAGAGAAATCCTCACGATCCGTGGAGAAGTTTTTCTCTTTCTTCTCTTTCACTTGGTCGAAAGAACTCTTCCTCTCCTTATCTTTGCTGTGAAGATCTTTGTACTTCTCCTTAGTTTCTTTCTTCTCTTTGAAGCTCTTCTCTAGTTCTTTGTCCTTCAGAATTTTCTCCGGAACAACTTTTTCATTTTTTTCCTTGTCGCCTTCTTTGGATTTTTCCTTGTATTTTTCTGGCTTCACCTTTTCTTTTTTTTCTTTATCGGGAGCATCTTTTTTCTCCTTTTCCTTCCCAGAATGGTGCCTCTCCCAACTCTCCAGGGTTTTCCCACTGAATTCAGGGTCAGACTTATCCTTGAAGAATGTTTCACAGCCATAGTCTTTAAAGTCATCTCGATAGGGCTCCTCCTGCTTCGTCTTGGGATCTTTTCGCTCTTTGGAGCCATCAGAGGAATCTTTTCTGTCTTTGTTGGTTTCACCTGTATCTTTCTCTTTCCTCTCCTTGACAGTCTCTACAGAATCCTTCCTTTTCTTATCCTTTTCTGGCAAATAACTGGGAGTAACTTTGTGCCTGTCTGTTTGGTCCTTTTTCTTCTCGGAGCTTTTCTCCACATAATCCCTCTCCTTTTTCTTTAGGAAAGTGTCCTTTTCGTTCCGCTTCTCGTTGTATTCCTTCTTCTCCTTTGTTTTATTTTCCTTTTTCTTGTCTTTAATTTCCTCTTTCACGGGTTCTATGATTAGTTTTGCCACGGTGTCATTTTTAATCTCCCTGAAATCTGTTACTGGAGAATCCCAGCTGTCTTCACCCTTGAAATCAAAGGATGAATCAGAGGACAAGTCCGAAAACCACCTCTCCTGCTGATCATCTGAAAGGCTGAACTTCGTGTCCTCGCTTTCGGCAAATTGGGTTTTGTTATTAAACTCATCAAACCCAGACTCATCCCTGTAAAGTTTTTCTTTTTTGCATTTTTCTTTCTCCTCCTTGAAGGATTTTTCTTTCTCTAGTTTAGAAACCTTCTCCTCCTTCAGCTCATTCTTTTTTTCAGATTTGGACTGCTTGTCCTTTGACTTCTTCTTTCTGTCCTCTTTGTGTATTCTTGGCTTCTCCTCCTTGGGAGATTTCTCCTTGACAGGTTTCTCTTTTTCTGATTTACTCAATCCTTCTCTGAAGGATTTGCTCAGGTCTTTACTACCATCTTTGATTTTTCTTAATGATTTCTCCTCTTTTGAGGATTTTCCAGTCTCATCTTTAAACAACCACTCCTTCTCCTCCACTTTACCTTTGGGGAGCTTTTCCTCCTTCTTACCATGTTCCCGCTCATGTTTTAACACTTTCAACTTGTTTTCGACTGGATTTTCTGTCTCTACTATCAAGCCTTTCTCAGGCTTTTGTTTAGAGTCCTCAAACTCAAAAGAAAATGTTTTGATTATTTTAATATCTTGGCTGATGGGACACTGTCCCTTCTCCTTGTTTTTATGTTTGTGTTTTGTTTTATGCTTTTTAACAACCTTCCCCTCCTTGTCCAGCTTTGGAATTGCTCCATCCACATTGCTATGGAATGAATTCTTTTTCTCAGAAACAGCGTTGTGGGGGGTGTTTTTCTTTTTGTGCTCTGGTTTCTTCCTGACTGGCTTTAGTGACTCTAAGCTCGAGTCCTCGGACGAATAGTCTGACTCGCTTGTCAGCCTCGTCCTGGTGGAGTCCGATAAGGAACTGACATCTGACCAAGCTGGAGAAGATATGGTTTTCCAATTGTCCGTCCTCCAGTGCTTGGAGTGCTGTTCTGTAAGATTGGGATTATGTTTCTGGGATGCTAAACTCCCATGAGAAGAGGTTGATGAGGCAGACAGAGAGTTAAACAAGGAGGATTCCTTTAGCACTAGCCTCGAGTCCTTTACACAGCTAGAGCTCTGGAGAGAGTCTCTATCATCCTCCTCACTCTCCACGTTTTCACTCTCTGATTCAGAGGAACAAAACTTGTCATTTTTTTTGCCAAACCGAACCTCTTTGCTTTTTGTCTCCTTCTTCCGCTTCTTTTTTACTTTGCTTTTCTCCTTCGGTGCCTTGGTGCTGGTGGGCTCCCGGATCTTGCTGCTGGGCAAGATCGAGTGGGTCGAAAGGCGCAGCTTCTCCCCCGTCCCCACGGCCACGCTGGTCTCCTCCTCGTCCGAGCTGTCCGACAGGATGCGGTGGGCAGCTTTCTTTGGTGTAATTGTGTTATTTTTAGTATAAGTTTTCACTTCCATTTTGGGTATGGAAATGAAACTGTTTGCTTTAGTCTCTTTCCTGTAATCCTTTTTCAGCAAATGTTTGTCATCGACCGGCGGGACCCGGTCCTGTTCATCGTCCTCATCGAATTCATACTCGTCCTTCACTGGCGTGATGGTTTTAGGCGGCTCCTGGGCCTTGGGCTTGTGCTTCAAACCCTTCTCAAACTCTGAGTCTGTGTTATTGCCATCAACGGAGCTGGAGGGAGCAAAGGAAGGGGCATCCTCCTCTTCTGAGGTCTCTGCAGAGAGAGAAGAACAGCGTGTTAAAGGCTGTGAGAGGCTTTGGGGTCTACAACAGACATGAACCACTAAGAACAATCCTGGTACCCTTTGGCCTCACTCAGACTTTGCCAGGTTGGCAGCCAACAGCTTGGAATGCCAGGTTGAGATATGTTTTAGGAAAGAACAGCCATCCTGGCTCCAACCTGCATGGCGTGCTCCTCAAAACAACAGTTTTGAGTGTATCACGAGAACTTTGTAACAGGTTTATGGCTGCACACAGCATAGGTCAAGGCTCCCCATAAGACTGGGAACTCTAGCTCTAATTAAAACCTGCAGTGTGTCCCACAACAGTGGCACTGGTGGGACAGGCTCTAGCAAGGACAGACTGGGAGCAGAACCTGAAACACCAGTGCTGGGACAGCCGAGTGATGGGAACACATGGCAGACATGCAAACCTCCTCCTCTCCGCGGAAATTACCCGTGTCTTAAAGGTAAGACATCCATTTACCTGCAATTGGCTTCCAATCCTGCATCTTGATTGTCCCAGGGAAGGGATCTCAACGTTGGCTCTTAGGGTAAACAGTTCCTGGAGCTAAAGCTGCTGGTTATGTTGTCTGAATTTGGGTTACAGCTACAGGTGGGCTCCTGACCACAGCAGCAGCGTGTGGATATTCTGACAAGAATCTAAACTTCACTGTCCTCTAATGTCTCTGCACTAACAGACAGCTGCAGGCCACAAACATCACTGCCCTGGCCCCAGACAGGTCAGTCTCACCTGTTGAGCTCTCCTCGCTGGAGGGGTACGTGGTCTTCCCCAGGAGCAGATTCACCATGGTGGGAGAATTCGCTACTTTTAAAGGTGTCTCGCCCTTCCTGTTGCTTTGATGAGGATTCCCTCCATAATGTAACAACAATTTCACCACCTGAAAAGAGAAACTGAGGCTTGAAGATGCTCATGATGTTTTGATTCCAGGTATTTTGTAGAACTTTCATACAAAACTATAAGGGGAATGTCCTCAGGACATGCCTCATGGTACTAACAGTCAGCAATTAAAAAGGAGACAAAATCCAGCAACATTCCCAGGGAAGCAGTGGAATCATCATCCCTGGAAGTACAAAAAACATGAAGATGTGGTGTTTAAGGACATGGTTTAGTGGTGGGGCGTGGCAGCATTGGGTTAATGGCTGGACTCGATGATCCTGGAGGTCTTTTCCAACCCTAATGATTCTGTGATTCTAAGAACCAACCTGGGCAGGAAAGAAGGGTGAAGAACAAGACACAAAGCCATGTTCCCTTCCCAATTCCTGAAGAAGAATGAATTATCTTGTGTGCAGAGGAACACCAAGTAAAACACACAACAGCTCTGGGGCAAGGAAATCATTGTGTTAGAAGGGACTTTTAAGAACACCTTATTCCATCCCCTGCCATGGGCAGGGATGCCTTCCACTAGACCAGGTTGCTCCAAGCCCCATTCAGCCTGGCCTTGAACACTAATTCCTGCCCACTAAACAGCAAATGAGAATTAAATAACCAGAATCCCCGTGTTTTCACAGTTGGCTGCACGAAGCACAAGTTTACTAAAGAGTCCTTAAAAGCCCAGCAATGAAATCCAGCAGCCCCCAACCTTGAAGTGTCCGTTGTTGGCTGCGTCGTGCAGGGGGGTGTCGTCGTCCAGCCCCTTGGTGTTGACCTCGGCGCCCGCCGCGAGCAACTGCTTCGCCACGTCGTAGTAGCCCCGGTTACACGCCTCGTGCAGCGCCGTCCAGCCTGCAGGGAAAGGGACACTCAGCACACGACAGCACCTCCACGGAGATGCACAGACTGGGAGAGTCACCCCCAGGCACAGAGGCTGCAGGTACCACTGTGGAATGGGGGGGTGTTGCTCTGATGGCAAAGTTGGCTGTGTTTGTCCGGATGCCCATGAAGGAAGGAACCTGCAGCTCTGCCCTGCTACTCCAGCCAGGCACTCATAGAATCAATCCCACGTTTCCCTCTGGTCACACCATGTGCTACAGGCAGAGCATCTGCCACAGCGGACACGGTCCCAGGAGATGGAAAGGGAAAGTTTTATGTGAGAAATGAAGAGAATTGCTGCTGTCATGTGAAAGACAGATCTGAAATCCCTTCCTCTTTGTAGAATCATGGAATGGTTTTGGTTGGGAGGGAATCACAGTCATGGGTAGGGACACCTTCCGCTATCCCAGGTTGCTCCAAGCCCTGTTCAACCTGGCCCTGAACACTTCCAGGGATGGGGCAGCCACAGTTTCTCTGGGCAACCTGTGCCAGGGCCTCACCACCCTCACAGGGAAGGATTTCTTCCCAATATCCCATCTAACCCTGCACTCCTTCAGGTTAAGGTCATTCCCCCTTCTCCTGGCACCACATGTCCTTGTGAAAAGTCCCTCTCCAGCCTTCTTTTAAGCACTATTTAAGGTTTGGCTTTAGGTTCCAACTCCTCTGTAAGGGAAACACTGGTGCCCAGACTGGGCCTGAGCTCTGAACTGCAGACAAGGATCTGAAACTGGCCCCACACAGCCCTCACAAATATTTTCTGTGCTCTCCAAGCACACAGTCAGGCCTGAACACCGGCTCGGGGGGGAACCAAACAGCAGATCTCAACAGTGACAGTGACTTCAGTTCTCAAACAAACCTCTGAAGAGCACAGAACAAAATATTTTATCGTGTTCAAACAGACTATTTTTAAGCAGAGCCTGTTTTGAAGTTTCCCAGCGCAGCTGCTCCGGTGTTTTGCTGATAGCGCCGTGGGAGCGCGTTCCGTTACCTTCACTTGGAGCCTTCGGAAGGGGCACCTGTGCCCAGAATTAATCACAACTGATACTTCAGTCTGGCACTCGGATTAATCATATGGGAGGAGGAACAGCCATATCTATTTATAGCCCCAAAATCGTGCAAAGAGAACAGCAAAGAGCAAAGTCAAGTTCTTGGACGTGCTGAAGAAAGGCTGATCCAGTCCCACCATCAGCACGGGGGTGCTTGAACAGCACCTTCACCATCATCTCATTGCTGCCTTCTCCCTGCAGGACTTGGGGTTGTTCCCATGTCATCCCACCACCCTAAGCAGGAGCTTGGCAGCACTGTTGAGGAGGAGGAGGCAGAGGTGGTTCTACCAGGCTCAGGACAGTCACCACCTCCACTAATTCCAGTGCCTGGTGGGATCTGACCTTGCCCTTCACATTCACTCTCCATTAGCAGCACCCCCACATTCAGTCCTTAAAAGCAACTCTCAGAAATCTGCAGGCATTGAGCCCCCAACTCCAGAGCAATGACTTCACAAACCCACTCTTAGCAATGTATCTGTGCACATAATTTCTTCTATTTTAAGAAAAAGAAAGAGCTAAGCCAGCACATCTCCCTTTGCAAATCTCCCTCCAGACCTCCAAGACAGCACCTACGTGGAATGGCAAAGGAAATGGACCGGAAGGGCCTGTACACAGTTTCAGTGTATGGAGCCAGGGCAGCCCCAGGGATTGTTCTGGATCCTGCCCAGACAGGAGTTTTTTGTGTGGTTTTTTGTTGTTTGGTTGTTTTTTAAAGAGCAACAAGACTTTCCTCCCCAAAGAGAGAAATCACTATTTTTGACTAATCCCCTCTTTCCAAGGAGCAACCTCATGTTATAAACAAACTACTTTGTGTGGTGGGAGACATTCTGAGAGGCGGAACACGCAACCAGGTGGGAAGGGGTTGGGATTCCCAGGCTGGTTACCTGCGAAGTCCTTCACATTGACATCTGCACCCTCGATGATGAGCTCCTTGATGCGCCGGGCATCTCCTCGGATGGCGGCGCGATGCAGCCGAGTCTCTCCTCGCTCATTTCTCTTATTTACTTTATCTTTGGTTTTGGAGGCAGAGTTGGGAGTTCCCTTCTGACAAACTGTAGACTGAGAGGGATGCTTTGGTGTTGTGTCAACTGCAGGGAGAGAAGCAGAGTCAGGAACTGCAATTCCAAAGAATTCCTAAACCTTTAGAGGGAGCTCATGCATCGTGCTTCATCTCTTCCCTAAATATTCCCCACATGGCAGTGAGAGGCAACCCAGCCTCCAAAGTGGATGTGAACAGAGCAGCCTGTGTGTGTCCGACGGAGATGGGAATCACGGGCTGCCAGAGCCCACTGGAGTCCTGGCAAACACTGTGGACAATCCCGTGATTCGGGAGCAACAATGAAGCTCCTTACCCTCAAACCTCAATTCCCAAGGGAAGCAGCCTTTTACCAAGCACATGTGAGGTCTGATGGCCTTGGGAGGAGACTGTGCATTTCCTGGGAGAACACTGGAATGCAGTGAACACTCCACAGTTTTTTCCCTTTTAGTTTTCCCAAATACCAGCAACATCAGCAGCGAGACTGGTTAAGAACAACAAAATACGTGGCTAAAAGCTGTGATGTTGTGTGTAGGATGCAGATGTGACACAGTCCTCCAAAAACCCTGGTGGGGGGTCATGTTTGCAACAGATAAAAATTACCAAAATAAAAATCCGTGGTAAACACATTCCAGCTGCTCCACATCTCGAGTTACAGCTGCAATGGTTACACGTCTTATCCCCCTCCACAAGAAGAAACATTAAAAAACATACAGAGGATGATGTTTTGTCTTTATTCACCATCCTCCTTTACGGAGACAGCTGAGAGGCCAGTGGGAAACAGGGAGCTGATGTGGAGGAGGTTCCTATGGAATGAAAACTCTAGTTGAGCAGCCAGGGCAGGCTCAGTAGTGGCCTGGATTCAGCTCGTGAGACACTTGCTGCTACTGCCTGACACTGGAAGGAAGGGTAACCACAGCCACGTGCAAATCCCAGTGACACCATGGCTGGAGTCACCTGCAGAGCCCTGTGGGATGGGTGAGACCCCACAGAGCAGCAAACCAGCCCCCTTGGACCACGGTGGAGGTGGCAGCTCAGTCACCTGAACCTCCTGGTGGCGCCAGGAACTGGAAAGACACAGCATTTGGGATGCAGGTCCCACCTGCCCACTCACACCTCAGAGCAAACCCCTCCTCCAGGTCTCACCTGGGCTGTTTGCAGACTCTTCTGCTGTCATCTGCATGAGGAGAGCGACTTGCTGGCGCTCGGAGAGCGGGTACCCTGCCCGGATCCCCGAGAGGCCCATGCCGAAGAGCAAGCCAGGCTTCCTGGTGGCGGGCTCCTTTTTAATCCTCTTCCGCTCAGGACCCTGCTTCTCTGTGGGACAAGGACACAGGAACACAAGCCATGAATGTCACTGGGACTGAAAACCACGTCCCACATCTCACAAACTGAAAAGACAGCAGTGAAGGTTGGTGAAGGATGTTCCCGTGGTGAAGGATGGACCCCTGAAATGGGAGCACGGGTACCTGGAGCAGCCACCTAGGCTCACACTGCTGCAGGTGGAGCTGGGACATGCTCCACTCCTGCTCCTCCAACAGCCTCCAGTTCTCCCTCCACCATCAAAGAGCAGCACAGGAAGAAGGAAGTGGGTCCTCTGAGGCCACTGACAGTGCTGTGCCTCCTATCTTGCTTTAAGAGCCTCCATCCCATGCCATGGTGCTTGGAGGAGCCTACACAGCCTGACACCAACACAGCATGGACTCAACTGGAGGTATCCAACAGCATCAACAAGGAGTGCTGGTAAGGCACAGGTTGACAGTTTGGAAACCTGGCCATCACCCCCCACCATCATCATCATCATCAAACCAAGGAGCCAGCAGCCAAACGGGTGTAGGGAGCACCAGGCTGGTCCTCTTCTCCCAGAGTGGCTGCTCCCACCTGGCACAGAGCACCCACCTGCCGTCAGGTCTTCTGCAACTCTCTAAAAAATCCCAAGCAAACAGGAAGAGAGGGGATGAAGAAATCCCAGAGGAAGTGCCAGGTTTGTCATACCCAAATTCCAGCCTGACACTCAGTCACCTAAATCATCCAGGTGCAAAGGCAGCTCCTGCTGTGGGACCAAACGCAACTGCCACTAACATCAGGATTTGTCAAATCCTGCTGCACCATCTCCAGTGGGTCCAAAGAGCCAGAGCCACACCAGAGACACATGACCATGGAATGGTTTGGTTGAAAGGGACATTAAAGCTCATCTTGTTCCACCCCCAGTATGGCAGGGACACCTTCCATGAGACCAGGTTGCTCCAAGCCCCATCCAACCTGGCCTTGGACACTTCCAGGGATGGGGCAGCCACAGCTTCTCTGGGCAACCTGTGCCAGGGCCTCACCAGCCTCATTGGAATAAAAAGTAACAATCTTGCAGCCCCAGCTCTGCTCATCCAACCCCCTTTGCCATTTGCCAGACTCGATGTGGGTCACGGGCACGCGGTCACTGGGACGGAGCCTGTTGTGCCTGGGTGCAAAGTCCAGTGGGTCAGGTGGAACCGCCAGCGGACGGGGTCACGCTCGGCCACCAGACTCTGCACCACAGCACAGGTTTCCTCCTTCACCCACCAAACTACAGTGGAGTAAAAGTCTCCAGCAGACGAGGGCAGCAGCGTGTGGGGATGCCTGCACTGCTTCGGCTCCGTTCCTGCCGCTCCAGCTCCTGCACTCCCGCGGCTGGGGCACAGGCAGCTCCAGAAGCCTCCTCCCTGCACCATGTGCAGAGCTGCCATCCCCTGCTGCTCAGATCTCACCTGGAGCAGGTGATTTCCATCGACCCCTGCTCCCGGGATCCTGTACATTTTAAAAAATAATGACTGTCCCAGGGAATCTCTCAGTCAGAGAGCATGGCCACCCCTCTCCAAATCCCTCTTCTTACTGCCCAGGAAGCTGTGGCTGCCCCATCCCTGGAAGTGTTCAAGGCCAGGTTGGAAGGGGTTTGGAGCAACCTGGTCTAGTGGAAGGTGTCCCTGCCCATAGCAGGAGGATGAGCTTTAAGGTTCCTTCCCACCCAAACCATTCCATGGTTCTATGAAATACAAGCCCTGGAAACACATCTGCATTGAAGGAAAATCCCAGTCTACTCTTCTGAAGCCACATTTTGGTCATTCTGGCAGCTGTAACAGAGCTGGAAGATGAAATCAGATCACAGGAAAGTGGGCAGTTTTTTAATGGCTTAAAATAAAATTAAACCCAGTATGCTTACGGGAAGAAAACAACTTCACCCAGACAATTCCAGAAGCCACATTGCTGCACGGTGTGTCCTGCCAGGCACACTCAGCCTGAGCACAAGGACATCTGACCCATGTGTGCAGCACCTCTCTGCTCTTCCTAAGGCTCCGAGTTGCTGTTCCAAGCTGCTTAAATCCTGCTCTGCCAGGCCTGGCTTCTCCTCAGCCTTTGTCACCTCCAGCCCTGCCCCAAAGCCAGGCATGGAGGTGCTTGAGGGGTCACACCTTGCAAGGCTGGTGCCACCAGGCAGTGTCCCTGAAGTACACGACTCCCAGAGCTGTACGTGGCAGAGGGCTGCTCCCTCAACTGGGAGCACAATTCCTTCCACAATTAGAATAGGAACATTTTCATTAATATCCCTTGGCTGCTGCAGGTTGTCAGCACGAGCTTGGGATTTGCAAAAATTGATTACTGAGTTCAACCGAAACCCCTTAAACTCCTATTCATTCTGCAGTTGCAGAAATTTCCTCCTCCACAGAACATTTAACATTAAGAAGCATGTGATCAACAAGATAAAAATAAATTGGAAAGCGACTGCTGTGTTCTCACTTGCTGTGGTGAGGCAGCGAGGGCTGGTGGAGGCAGCCGAGGACTCGGGCTCGTGCTTCCCGGTGGGAAGGGTTCAAGGCCAGGTTGGATGGGGCTTGGAGCAACCTGGTGTAATGACTTACCCTTAAGTGTGGGTCATCACACCTGGTCTAGTGGAAGGTGTCCCTGCCTATGGTAGGGGGTGGAACGAGATGAGCTTGAAGGTCCCTTCCAACCCAAACTATTCCAGGATTCTGGCATTCTATGGCTCCCAGTGTGGGCAGTGTGGCAGTCCTGGATCCCTGCGTGGCACAACCCTCCGGCCACAGAAGCAAGACCCATAAGTGGGTCTGAAACATGAGGAAGAGGATGGAGACAGAGCTGCTCCCAGCATCCCGGACAGAGCTGCTTCCCATCCTCATCCTCAGCAGAGTCAGGGTCTGCCTGGTCCCTGCCTGGATCCCCCGGCCCTGGCTGGTCCCAGGCTCACAGAGTTGCACATGGGTCTTATTTCAGCCCAGATTTTACTCAGAATTGGCTTTTCAGCAGATTTAAAGGTGCCCCTGCACAGAGATCTCCACTCAGTGGCTCCATGTGCCGGCAGCTCCCACAGGCTGCTCCTTCTCCTCTAATTAAACGCATTTCTGGAACAGCTTGCAGGAAGATGGAGTGAATGGAGAGAAACTCACAGTGGGTAAATACCTCAAGCAGACAGAATAAAGCCTATTTCACACTCAAACCCCTTCAATAAGCACAGACCCCCAAGGTACGAGGGGGTGAGCAGACAGGGAGCCCCCAGTGCCCATCGGCAGAGGTAGTGGTTGGACTGTGCACATGGATTCCAGTGGAAGACCACGGCAGCCCACGGATGCTCTGTGAGCCTGGGATGAGCCACACCTCCATGCAGCTATTTTTAAAGCAGCTCGTTTGCTGCTTCAGCCCTTCTGCAAACCTCCTGAGCACAGCCTCAGCCCTGGTTTTATTCGGGGATCCTGCTTGGCTCTTCCCTCACGCTGACGCCAGCAGGAACCGCGTGCACAGGCTTAAAGGGGAAAGCAGGTTCTGAGCAGAGCTGCCGAGCCCAGCCAGGAACTGCTCCTGCCTTTCATCACACGGAGCCTGAGAGGCTGCAAAGGCAGAACAGGAGCAGATTCCCAGGACAAACGGGTCTGAGCATTTCCCTGAGGGTGGTTCTCATGCCCAAACGAGACTCGGGGCAGTGCTGCAACAGGGAGCACAAATCCGGGGCTGCTGGAAGTGCATCGGCAGCTCCATGGGGTCCCAGGGCAGCTTGAGAGGGATTCAGTGCTGCTAGGCTGGCTCTGTGTGCAGGGCAGACACAGGCTGAACCCTGGCCCTATCCAAAATGGAGAGAAGCAGGGAACCTCTCCAAGGTTTCTTGAGCCTGTGCTATGAGATACCGGCAGGTCGTGGGGATGTCGGAGCCGCACGGCTCCTCATTCCCCACACATGCAGAGAACCCTGTAATGCAAAAATCATCTGCTTCCACTGCTCTGACATGACAACACACGCATGGAAGGTGGAACCCTGACGAAAAATACCATTTCCAAACCAGCAGCTCACGTCGAACATCTCTGGTATGGAGATACCAAGTGCCAGCTCACTGGCAAACAGGGATTTTCAACAGTTTCCGTGCCGAGCAAGCAAACAACCAGGAGATCAATAAGAATAAATTAGAGGAGCACAGACAGCAACAGAGACTGCACTGCACCCCTGAGACCACGCGGGCTCTGCTCCCCCCAGCCCGGCCCAGCCTGCGTAAGAGTGACTCATTCCTGCTGCAGAACTTGGAGGGCATAAAACGTTTTGGAGTGTGTTGGCTCAAGGCAGGGAAGAGCAGGTCTGGCCCAGTACCGTGGCCTGAGGATATACTCACAGGGCACCTGCAATGTGGGCCAGTGACTCAGGAGTAGAAAGGTTGACAGCAGCATGGTCCCACCATATCCCAATGCTCCAGGGAACCCCAGAACTGAAGGACATGCAGGCTGGGGTTGCTGAGGGGAAGGCTGGAGGTGGCAGAGAGCCCAGCAGCAGTGGCGTGGAATGGGAAGCAGCACCATGGCACAGGTGGATAAACAAGAGAGGGCAGCAGGACAGGCCAGGAGAACACCCAGTGGTGAAGAGCTCAGTGAGGCTTGGGCTAGGGGGCTGCACCCCAGGGCTGGTGCTGGGGGGGCACCTTGGCACCAGGAGGTCATGGACATGCTGATGGACTGGGGGGCAGAGCCAGGAGGTGATCTGGTTTACCAAACAGGTGCCAAAAAGGAAACCAATGAGCAAAATGAGAAGAAAAGCAGGGTCTGCCTTGGCAGAAGAGTAGGGAAGGCACCCTGAGCCACTCCTGTACAGCAGGAAGCTGGTTCCTAACTTGAAAGATGGAGGTCCAAAGCCAGAGCCTCATCCTGCACTCCTGAAGGATGGCAGAGACCTTGGCTCTGAGGCAGGAACAGAGAGAGGTGCTGGCAGGAGGAACAAGCCCCTTTATAACCACGTCAGGTCACTGTGTGGAGCTGAGCTCACCACCCCCACTGCTCAGCCTGGCTCCTCAGGGAGCTCCCCACTGGCTGCAGTATTTTAAAACATAATTTGACTAGAGAGGTTTAATGCTCTGATCCAAATCCAGGTGTTCTCCCTACACCTGTAGGCCAGACCCCACAGTTGTGCCTAAATGTGTAAAAGCAGCTCCTCCCTAGTGGCCACTGGCTCCCCAACTGCTGCAAGAGGAGCCCAGAGGCTTCATCAGAAACAATAATCTCCATGTTAAACAAGAATAACTCTGAGAGAGACCAATTTTCAGGTTCAAACTGTTCATTTCCCACGAAATAGAAAGAACTGGAAGAGGGAGAACGGGGGAGGAAGGTTATGGCCAGCCCTCCCCCTCCTGGAGCCGGGGCCAGGACACTCTGCAGACAGCGCTGATAAAAGCTCTTGTATTAAGGAAAAAGCCATCATTGATAGATTTTTGGTTCACAGAGACACAGCACACTGCAACCTCTCCCTCTGCATGTTAAGGAGGTGACGAGGGGGGAGGAGGGAGATTTATGGCAGCTCCCATCATAAAACGACCTGGTTTTCTGCGCAGCCCTTCCCAGATGGCTGCTGCACACGGGGAGTTTCTCAGGGTGATCTGAAGGCTGGTGTGTGCCAGGCTCTCCACACTGTACCGGCATTATGGAGCCCAGCTAGGAAGGGAGAAGCTCTGACATTCACTCTCTCGCTGTTGCTAGGTGAGAACAGTTCCTCGACTATTTTAGTTAAAGGATTGAAATTACACAAGCAAAGAAAGCCCCGATGCAGTGCAGCCCCTCAGAGCCCCCAGCTGCAAACACCGGAGCACAGCCAGCACAGGGAACGGCACAAATAACACTTTGGGATGCAGATGCCTTTTTTAATAAGCCAGCAATTTGCTTCTCACGGATTCCCTTGCCAGCCTTCCCAACTTGGGACTAACGAGCCCGTTCTCAAACACTCGCAGGCATTAGGCAGCAGCCGGCTCTGGGAAAGGATGGTTTGGGTCAGCTGATTCATCAAGCATTTTCTAACCTACTAATTAGCGTCACGTAACAACCTCAGGGGATTAGAGAGGAGTTTGAAGTTCCAAGGCCAGCTCCTGCCAACCATACTCACAACTGGCCCTCGTCCATCCAGCACCTCCTGGGCCACAAGCCCCCAGCTCAGCCCTCAGAGCTCCCAGAGAGACCTCAGAGCCAGGGAAGGTCGGTGTGGACAGAGCAGCTCAGAGGACTGGTGGGGGTTTGTCTCTCCCTTCTTTTCCCAAAAGCACCCAGGGAGGGAGCTGGACATATAGGGAGGGAGCTGGGCACCCAGAGAAAGAGCTGACACCCAGGAGGGGAGCTGGGCACACACGGAGGGGGCAGGGCACCTATCACTGCTGCAGACCACCAGCTTTGCCCAGCCTTGCTCAGGCCTTCCCAGCTCCCAAGGAGAGCTGTCGGAAGCCAAAATTAACTCGGTGTACTCAGAGATTTGTACTGAGCCCCAACTCTCCCTGCTGATGACTAAAGGCCTGGAAACCACAGCTGCACCTCGAGCCAAGGGACTCAAGTGACAGCAGGACATCCAGCTAAGGAAAGCATCCGCAGGAGGAGTGGGCATAAGGAATTCTGCACTCCATGCATCTCACAGCTGCTCCCCAAGCAGCGTTACCTGTCCCACTCTGCATTAAGGGACCTGTTGGTGCGAATCCGTCCCCTCGGGAGCCCGGGGGAGGTGGGGAGCGCCGGCCCCACGCCGGCAGTCTGGTGCCGTTGAGTCAGCCCATGACTCAGCCGTGGCTCAGCGCCGGCACCGCTGCGCCAGCCGCCCGTGCCCATCTCTCCCACCACCTCCCCACAGGTGCCTTCCCAGCAGGACTGCCCTCTCTCCCTGCTGTCCGCTCTCTGTGTGCTTCTAATACCACAATTATCAAATATTAATTTATTTTAGAGCCTGAACCCCCCTTGGTGCAGCACAGGGATGAGGAGCTGCAGGAAACCTCCCAAGCTGCTGGAATTGCTGGGAGAAGAGCTGGCTGTACTCGTTTGGTGGCTGCCAGGCAGCACGTAGGCTCCCGGTAGTGCCTGTGGATGTGGGGAGATGCTGCACGAGGGAAAGAGAAGGAAGGAGGAGAAGTCTGAGGCACAGAGATGCTGCTCCCACAGTGCTGGAGCTGTAACATGCACAGTCTGGAGGCTCACGGCTTGATGCCATTTTTTTTTTCCCAAAGACAGTTTATTTAGTTAACTCTGAGGAACCCGAGAGCCAGATTTGTTGCTCTAGAAACCATTTTGAAGGAAATTATTTAAAAAGATTTAGCACTGAACCAACCATACCCAAACCGTACGCTTTGAGCAGTGCTGGCCAGCAGCGCCTCTGGGGCCCACACCACAGAATCATGGAAAGGTTTGGGTGGGAAGGGACCTTAAAACTCATCTCGTTCCACCCCCTGCCATGGGCAGGGACACCTTCCACTAGCCCAGGTTGCTCCAAGCCCCATCCAACCTGGCCTTGAACACTTCCAGGGATGGAGCAGCCACAGTTTCTCTGGGCAACCCGTGCCAGGGCCTCACCACCCTCACAGGGACAGAATTTTTTCCTAACACCTGCCCTCAAACTGCCCTGCAGCACTGGCTGCTGCCCAACACCTGGCCAGGATGGGTTTTGTTGCCCTTCCATGGCAGACAATCCCACCTCCGATGTTTCTCGCCCCATGATCGGAGCACCCGTGTCAAGTCTGAGCCAGAGCTGTCCGGGAAAACAGCAACACACACCGTGCTAAGGAAAATGAGTCACTGCCACACATCAGGATGAGGATCCATGCCATTGTTTAAACATTTAAAGAGGAGGAAAAATATCCCACTAGAGGCAAAGAGAGAGCTGTGCTAGCTTCCAGCTCCCATGTCCTTCCATCTGAATTCCACGTGGCTGTGGAATATCCCTGCACCACCACCCCCCTCACACACACACACAGAACACACACAAAACAGGCCCAGGAAGCACGACCAAGTTACATAAACCACCCAGGGTCAGCCAGAGAGATGGTGCAATCCTGCTCCTCTGAGGGCTGGGAGCAAAGCTGAGGAGCAGAACAAACAGCAGCAACCTCTCCCTCCTCTGGGAATGTGGGGTGGGCGCATGGCAGTCCCTTTGTTCCACACAAAAGCCTGTCCTGCACACCACACACACTTCAGTGTGTACAGCACACATGTGTGTCCTCAGCCAAGTGCCACTGGTGGCACCAGCACAGGCTCAGGGGGACCCCTCCAACCCTGGAATGTGCAACATCTGTGCACTCACAAACATGTCTCCACCTGCCTCTACGTCAAGCCAGGCCAAGGAACAGACGGGTGTGAGACACCCCACTGTCACAATGGGGTGGTGCAAGAGGAGAGCAAGGTGCCATAAAGTCTTTTCCTATCTCCACTAAGTCTTTTCCCATCTCCAGCATCAGATTCCTGGAGTAAATGATCTCAAAGAAGAGGAACAGGCTCCTGCTAAGCATTAGTCTGACTCTGCACGTTGATCTGCAGCTCCCTGCTGGTATCTCCAACCCAGCGGCTGAGTCACTTCCTCTCCAGTCCCCACCAAACAGGTTGCTGAGAGTCTCCTACACCTTCCCTGCACTTTCCCAGATTTTGTGAGAGCCCAGTTTGTCTTTCAATGGGCCTGTGAGTGCCACAACCCTCTACAGGTCTCCTGTGGGAGCTGGGCTGCTGCTGCCCCTCAGCTCACCTGCTTCCCCAGGAAGGACAAGCTCTGGAGAGGAAGGGGAAGAGCTCTGGAGAGGAAGGGGAAGACATGTCCGGAGATAAGAGTCACACAGCTGCAGAAGTCAGAGGGGTAACGCAAGAGCCCCCAGGCAGGGGGGTCTCACAGTCTGCTGCTCCTCCCCAGCAGCCACAGCCTCTCTCCAGCAGCTCTCTGCTCTTTTTTTCACTTGGTTTCCTTCTTGCTGCTGCCAGCAGAAACATTTCCAACATCTCTGCAGCCAGAGAGAGGCCAGAGCCCTCGGAAAAGCAAATCCCTGCTGCTGGGGACCGTGGCAAGCGAGCTGGCGGAGCCCTGCTGTGACGTCTCAGCTGTCACGAGGGTCAGACAGTCCTGCAGCCAGTTTGGCCTTCAATTCTCAACCAAGTATTGAACGTGGCAGAAACACCCTTGACAAAAAGCAGAAGCTCTGGCTCTGGTTAATCAGCTTTGCCTCATCCTGGCCACCTCCCCTCCAAAGGTGACACCCCACGTGAGACACCAGAGCACCCCAAATTCATCCCTGTGAACAACCATCACATTTAACAGAATTAATGAATTTTTTGAAACTTTCTCTCCAGACAGGGAGTTCAGTAACACAAACTCATGGAAGCACCAGGCCAACCTCAGGATGCGTCACAGTGTGTGCTCATCCATGAACAGCCCTCACCAGTGGCACTCCTGACCCTTACAAATCTGCCCTCCCAAATTCTGAACCAAAGGAGACACATCCCGTATCAGATCACCTCCCACACTCACCAGAGAGCATCACGAAACACAGCCTCGGTACCCTTTTAAAGCACGTTCCCAACTTTCAGCTGGTTTTATCTCTTTGCACAACCATTTTACCTGACCAAAACTATTTCCAAGCACAGATTTCCTAGGAATGTACAGGAAGGACCCACACAAACCTCTGCTCAGAAATCCACAGACCAGTCCCTTACAACCAAACAACACTATTTTCTCCACATCCAAGCTTTGTGACAGCTCTTCCCAACTCCTCATAAATCCAACAGCCTTCTACAACTGTGAGTAGCCATGCTGGGCAGGACCGGTGTGTACCAGCCACTCTTCTGCCACGAGACTGACCTGCTTGACCAGATTTTATTTGTTGGTTTCCTTTTAAACAATACTCAGCTTAGTTTGCTTATTTTCAAAGTTCTCACGAGCAGGCCCAGCTCCATGGCTTGTCCCAGCTACAGTTCCTGAACCAGGATAGTAAGAAACAGGGAGAACAGACAACAGCTGAAGGAAGGGTGTCTCCTCACACAGCCACTGCCTGGTCCACCTACAAACAGCACCAAGAAGGGCTTTAACCCACTGAGCTCCAGATGTGCACACAGCAGTTATCCAACCCTTATCCACATCCTCTTCCTCCAAAAAAAAAAAAAAAAGCAGGAAACTTGATACAACACTACCGTGTGGATTGTCTGCATCCTGGATCCTGTGTGCTCCCCACCAGCCCCAACACTCACATTTTGAGGGTGGAATACGGCATTTCTGTACCTGTATCCGAGTCTTTTTGATCTCCATTTGTTCCAACAGTGAAAGGCAACTTGCGTTTGGTCGCTCGCTCTTTCACCTCTTTGCCGCCATCGCTACGGTCCAACTTTGGAGTCTTGGTTAGAGAAACTTTATCTTTATCCTGGAAAGAGAAGAGACCAGATTAACAATTCTCTTCCCCAGACTGAGTTCACCTGATCCCCCAAATCCCACACTGGCCTCACACAGCACCTCTCTCCTTTATATTGTGAATTTCCAGCATCAGGGTTTGCCAACGCAGCCTCCACCGAGATAAAAAGCTCCAACAAGGCCAATCGAGGCTGCTGTGTGGTGCCAAATTCCAACCAATTCACGTAAAAAATGGAGCCAACACGTTATGTTAGGCTGGGGATGTGCCTGGCTGTGAGCATGGAGGGAAGGCAAGCTGGGATGGGGGAACCTGAGGATTTCTGAACAAAACGACATGACAAAAACAACCCATGTCCTGCTTTTTACCAGTCTTGTTTATTCAGGTTGATTTGGATTTTAATGTGAAGCAAAATGCTGGGAACTCCTTGGAAGCAGGGAGAGATTTTGAAGGAACATCCTGAGCAAGGCAAAGTTACCAAGTACTGAGACAGGTGAGATTTTTCACGTGATCAGGGAGAGCTGGTTCACAACTCAGACTTCAGGAGTTCAGTGTGCCGGGAACACACAGCCCGAGGTCACGCCCTTGTGTTTTTTGTATGTGAGGAACAGTATTATTTTAAGCAAGCACTTCTGGATTGACCACTGTGCCCCTGCTCCAACAACAAGGGCAGCACAAGTGGTTTTGTGACAGATCTGATTTCAATAACCCAGTAAAACCCAGACCCTGAGCTTTAGAGGTAGAGTTAGATTAAATACAAGCACCTCAATACATTAAATCATGCCAGACTGTGGCCGGGAGCTTGGAGGAGCCAATCTAAGAGCATTCCCTTGTTTAGAGAGGCGCAGTCTCTGTCTGTCCCTGGCAGGTGGCCCCGGTGCCAGCAGTCACAGGACTGTGCTGTCACTGCATGCGTCGCTCCTTCCTCTTCCCAAGTTTCTGTCTGGAGACCAGACTTCACCCACAGACGAAAGAGAAACCCCTGACTCGGCCCAAGGGGTTCAGTTTGCAGCGTGACAGCCCCGTGGCTCTTCTCACTGCGCTCCAGTG
The DNA here is from genome assembly GCF_001715985.3 of Manacus vitellinus. Taxonomy (NCBI): domain Eukaryota; kingdom Metazoa; phylum Chordata; class Aves; order Passeriformes; family Pipridae; genus Manacus; species Manacus vitellinus. Next base: position 8,274,662 of record NW_021938838.1, read on the forward strand.
AGGACGGAGGAAATGGGCTGGGGAATCCCTTTTTTGGTAAAGCAAGAGAAACAAACCTGCCTGACAGGGCTCTGTGGTGGGAGGGAGCCAAGGCACGTTTGGAGCCCTGGGAAGGGCAGCCCTGCTCCAGAGCAGCTGCCGAGCGCCAGGCTCAGAACCGGAGCAGCGGGACTGAGTCCCCACAGCCAAAATAAACACTCCAGCATTTCCTTTAAACCCTCCAGATCGAAATGCTTTTGCCTTGCTTTTTCTGAGGTGAACAAAAATAGTTGGGAATAACAAATGATGCCACTTCTACTGGCAGCTGCTGCTCTGAGGAGCTCCCATCACCTCCCAGGAATGTCGTGTTGTGAGCAGGTACTGTAGTCTGTCCCAATTCTATGATTGTGTTATCAAAAGAATAAAATAAAACATGTATGTGTCACAAAAAAAAGCCACCAAATAAATAAAGCACCTTTTACCACACTGGTCATCCACATCCTGAACTTTTCCTTATATCTGCTTGGATAAAAGACATCTCTGAGCACTAAGGACATGAGTCTGTGAGGTTCCTGCACTGTGAAGTGGTCACGGCACCAAGGCTGTCAGAGTTCAAGGAGCATCTGGAAGATGCTCTCACACATCGGGTAGGTTTTCTGATGGATTAATGCTGTCCAGGATCTCTGCACACCCAGGAGTGAGAAAAAGGGAAGGACAGGTAAAAACGCAGCTTATTCTAGAAAGTCATAATCATAAAATCATGGAATGATTTGGGTTGGGAGGCACCTTAAACATATTCAGTTCCATCTCCTGCCATGGGCAGGGACACCTTCCACTACACCAGGTTGCTCCAAGCCCTGTCCAACCTGGCCTTGGACACTTCCAGGGATGGGGCAGCCACAGCTTCTCTGGGCAACCTGTGCCAGGGCCTCACCACCCTCACATTTAAAGCCATTGTTATTGCCATGTTGTTTAAATCTCCACTTTGGAGAGTAGAGGAACTAGGGGAAAAACCTTCCCAGACAGCAGGGTGAGCCCAGCATGGAACTGGCACTGGAACTGTCTGTGTGAATCTTGGGCATGCTCAGGCAGCGCTTCCTTTGCATCCGCCCCAACGCTCGGAGCTGCTGATCCAGTAAGTTCAGCACAATTAAATATCACGGAGCAAAGGAAGTGGCAGCAGCCCCAGCACTGCTTTGAAGATTAATTTGTACAGTAGCACAACGATAACCTTTTCTACTAATTGGAGCAAGGGAGATCCAGACTCTGCTCCCCCCTGGAAAGCAGTAACCTGCTGGGGATGCCTGCAGCAGCAGGCGGAACATCAAGGCACTTGGAGAGTCTTATTCCTAAAAGTTTTCCTTTTCTTATTTTAAGCTTTACTTCCCTAATTATTTCCAATTTTGTAATGAAGAATGTCATCCTTTACTTGAGTAAAACCTGGTTTCACTTTTAGGTCTTCTCATGCTTAAAGAAAGCTCAGACTCATCAGAATCAGGTTTCACAAATGGAACAAATCCAAGTCAGAATCACGGTATCCTGGAATGGTTTGGGTTGGAAGGGACCTCAAAGCTCATCTCATCCTAACCTCTTTGCCATGTGCAAGGGACACCTTCCACTACACCAGGATGCTCCAAGCCCCATCCAACCTGGCCTTGGCATTGAAGAGAAACTCGTATGAACATCTGTGTGTAAGAGTTAGGGCTCTCCTAGGCCAGGACAGGAGTCTGGGGATGGAGAACAGTTGAGAGCTCAGCAGCAGCAACAAGTTCCCCTTTGTAGGTGTTAATAAAAGCTGCTTTGGCAAAGGGGACACGGCAACCATGAGTACACGAGAAATCCCCTACTGGCACGTCATGTTCTTAGTAAGATTTACTATATGAGTAACTGAACCCACCTTGAGTTACACTTGCCAAAGTTCAAAGATCACAAGTCACTCTTGGTTGCCATGGTTTAGAGCACAAATCCACCATGAACTGCCCCAGCAGCCACCCAGGGTGAGATGCTGCAGCTTGGGGATGGAATGGTTTCTCTTAATCAGCACAACAGACCCCGATATCAATCTGCTCAGGGCATTTCTGACATAAAAAACAGACAAAGGCTGGTTCTCTGAGCAAAAACAATCCTGTGGTTCCTTTTGATGCAGAATTCTAAAGACAGAGCCACTTAGATGGGGCTCTGAGCAACATGGAAGTGGAAGGTGTCCCTGCCCACAGCAGGGAGTGGGACAAGATGAGCTGTAAGGTCCCTTCCAACCCAAACCATTCTGGGACTCTATGATTTACAAACCCATGCAAAGGAATCCGTATTTCCAGCCCTATCACCTTGCTCCAACAGAACCTGACTCACATCCCAGCGCTTATGCAGAGACTTGCACTGCCAGCCATGGAAATCCCCGAGCCCTTTGTTCTCCAAAACAAGCTGAAAGCATTTCAAGTTGTGATGTCAGTAAAAATTAGGCAGCAACGAACAAAACCAGCCCAGGCAGCCCAGGAGGAGAAGCCCAGGAGCACCGAGGGCTCCAAGGCCTGTGCCCCGGGTGATGCCGCACGTCACAGTCCTGCCATGGGCAAACCAGCCCACCCTGCAAAAAAACAAATGCTCCCAAGGGTGGGGCTTTCCCTGCACTAGCAGGTCATTTCCTGAGCAGGTCTTGTCAGGGGGAGAAGAGGCAGGATAAGATTATCCCCCTGTGTTACAAAAAGGAATGGATGGTTTTACCCAAAAAGCAACTGAATGTGGTAGAAACCAAACTATTCCCTAAATCTAGGTCCCTTGCAGCCTTTCCAAAACCAGAGTACACCACACACACACACACACACACACACACACACACACGCATAAAGTTCCAAAAAGTCTGAATTTGTGTTGTTATCAGTGCTGCAATGAAATATTTGAAGTATGGAGGTGACTGGAGCTGAAGCCCCTTTCCTGTGAGCCTCAGGCTCTGAGGTCTGTAAGAAACATGACCCTGTGATGACCATGGGATGATTTTCTTCATCTAAACGTAGGCTCTTCGGTATCTAAGTCACCCATCCATTCCTGCAGGGGCCATTTCATGGCCCAGAAGGTGACTCTGGTGGACACATAGCCCAGTTCTCATTTGTACAGCTCTGGAAAGCCCTGACAGCCCAATTGGTTTCAAGAAGAACTGAAAAACATGGACTATATTCCCTTTTCTGAAACGGGGAGAAGAGGAAGGAGAAAAATCTTCAGTTCTTTTAATCTCTGCCAGCTCCTACAAGCAAAAACCAGGGTAAGTGTTGTTCTGTTTGGTGTTCAGCTCAACCATTGCAGCAAAAATGCAATTTGGGCTATGCAAGAGGGAGCATTTCCCCACAAAGAGGCAAATGCTCTGTGGCAGCCGCCGAGCACATGGTGTAACCACCCAGCCAGTCCCAGGCACATCAGGAAATGGTTTCCACAACTGATCTGACTCTCGCTGCAGAACCCTGCTCAGGCTAAGCCATGAGTAATCTGCCTCTGCTATGGGGATCTGTGGATCTAGACCAGAAAGCAGAATTATTCATATAAGGCATGCAGATTTTTACAGAACCCTTCAGCCTGAACTCAGCAGGAGGAGCCACGGGGCTGCCAGTGCCCGCCCCAGGCAGGCTGAGTGCAGCCATATAAGGGCTCCACTAATCCCGGGAGAAACGGCTTCAGTGCTGTCAGACACAGTCTTTAAACCACTTCACTCTCGTGGCTACATCCCACTAGTTCGTAAGTCCCTCCTGTGGAAGGGTAGGGAGCAGAGAGCCAGGAGTATGAGCTCTACAGCTCAAAGCAGCAGCTGACATCCTATTCCTCAAAGCAGGAGCCCTCTGGGAAAGCGCAGCTTCCCTGAGAGCTGGGCTGCTGCGTGTTCAAGCATGGAACTCATGTTCAAAGTTTGGTGATCACAGAATCATGGAATGGTTTGGGTTGGAAGGACATTCAAGTCCATCTTGTTCCACAGGCAGGGACACCTTCCACTAGACTAGGTTGCTCCAAGCCCCATCCAACCTGGTCTTAGACATTTCCAGGGATAAGGCAGCCACAGCTTCTCCGGGTAGCCTGTGCCAGAGCCTCACCACCATCACAGAGAAGGATTTTTTCCCAATATCCCATCTAACCCTGCCCCCCTCTTTCAGCTCAAGGCCATTCCCCTTGACCCTGTGGCCCTCAGCCCACCGCAGCACCAGGACCCCCCAGCACCCAATACCATCCCACTGCAAGTGCTGGAGCTGCAGAGCCCAGGCACATAAAGTCTGTTTATTGCTAAATCAACTATCGATATTAAGGTCACATTAAGAGGAAAACACTGCAGTGGCATCGCTTTGCTCTCCCCGTGCCCACTGGTGGGTCCCTGCGTGTGGCATTGCTCAGGCTGTGCCCTCCCAATCCAGCCTCGTGTGCCAAGTTACAGCTCAGGCCTTTGAACATGTTGACAAAGGCAAGATATATGAAAGGCAGTGGCTGCTGACAGGCAGGTACAACAGCGTCTGCAGGGAGGAGGTCGAAGTGCTTTTCCCCTGAGTCACTGCTCCAGCTCAGCTGCAGAATGAACCAGAAACAGGGAGAAACGGATCCTTTGGCCACTCGGGCTGGATCTCAGCTCAGTCCTGGGAAGACAAGAGCCTGTGAGCAACTCCTCCTCTGAAAAGGCCAGAATTAGGTGAGCAGAAAGCTCTGCCCCGTCCCCTCTCAGTGCCACTCTCCGCAGGTCTGTGCCGACACCTCTGAATGGGAGGCAGAAAATTGTGTCCTAGTTCTGTAGCCAGCGGGAGATAACTCCGGCTCCCGGCGTCCTCCGCGCCGCTCGACAAACCTGCTCTGTAAATAACACGCAGCCTTTAAGCTGCCGGGAGTGGATGAAATAAAATGGGAGCTGATTCATATTCCAACTGATCCTCTCCCTGCACAAGCACCTGCGCCAGCATTAAGCTTCTTACCCGGCACAGACCAGCCCTGTATTTACATATCCTTGTTTGCCAGGGTAAACGCTGGCATCTTCCCCATGCTCCAGGACAGCTGTTCTCTCTCCAATACCCCTGATCCCAGATTTTGCTCCCTCCTAGAAGCCCCACGCTGTGCCCACAACGCTCCTGCACTGACCTGTGCATGCACGATGACACAGAAAGGGGAACGCGGCAGATGCTACCAACGTGCTCCATAACCAAATCCTTCCTGGGATTTTCCTGCTGGCTATTTGGCATTTTCCTCATTTTGTCAGTAATATGAGCTCAATCACACGAGGAGTTATTGCCATCACCACGGGAAGGATTGCAGGGGAAGTGACGGAGCTGGGGCTTGCCACGCTCAGCTTCAGCTCCCAGGCAGAAACTCCTGGGGGAATGCTGAGAAACTGGAGCAAGGAGATGAAAGGGAAGTGGATGAGATCTGTTTCCTTAGCAGAATTCAGTAGATGTAGGTTTTCATGTTTATTTAAATCTGCACCCAGATTTCTGCAAAACTATTGACTGGAAATGACTGATACTGAGGAGGGGGAAAAGATGAATGAGAGGAGGCAGAGCTCATGCCCGGAGCAAAACAAGAATCTGGGAATGAAGAGGAGAAGTGTGAACTTATTTATCCTTCAACTCAGATTTCATCTCAGTAGCTTCACATTAAGCCACGCCAAAACCCAAACACCTCAAATAAAGCCCAGAAGCAGCAATTTCAGCAGAGCAGCTCCCAGGCTGAGCCCTGGTCAGCCCACACTGCTGGGGGAAGCAAGACCAGCTGAGCCTGACACAGACACGACATTTCCATCTGGAGGAGGAGGAGAAGAAGCTCCTCCCTAGCCCAGCACACACGTGCACCATCACTGCATCACTTGGGCCTTCCACAGCTCAGTGAAGAAACCTCTAAAAATGCACAGTACTGCAGAAGAGAATCTTCCAAAGCATCTCCTGTTGCTCAGCCAAGTCGGGTCCAGGTGGCCATAGCATTTCCTGGGAAGGACTGCAGCCACAGAGGAACAGCATGGACCCCGTGAGCTGGCAGAGCACCAATGTCATTCCCAGGATAAAAGCCCATGGCAACCTCCCACCATGTGAAACACTCCATGGCTTGGAGACATCAAGCTCCAGGAGCAGCATTCCCAATGGAAGGAAGACGACCCAAACACAAACCTTTTTCCCCGTTTGTTTCTCCACCATGTCGTTGCTGAGAGAGAAATCTTCTGACTGTGGTGTTTTAGAACACCCACCCTTGGGCATCGTTCTGCCTTCCTTACTTGATCTTCATTTATGCTGCCATCGCCTCATCATCGACCGTCTGTTGGGAGAGAGGAAAAGGAAGGTCAGACATCTCAGAAGGATCTTCCTACTGTGGGGGGGAAAGGCAAGGCACTTTCCATGGGGATACAACGCCTCCCAGTCCTTGGATGGCAGCCCCAGGATGGCAGAGCACCCTCATATGTGGGAAAAGCCATTGCGGGCTTCTGCCACCTTCCCAATAAGTAAGAGGTGCTGCGAGGAATCACACATGGAATTATAGAATCATATATGTCGGAAATGACCTTCCAAGACCATCGAGTCCAACCTGTGACTGATCCCCCACCTCGTCAACCAGCCCAGAGCACTGAGTGCCAAGTCCAGTCATTCCTTGAACACCTCCAGGGATGGGGACTCCACTACCTCCCTGGGCAGCCCCTTCCAATGCCTGACAACACTTTCCACGAAGAAATTCCTCCTGATATCCACCTGAACATCATCTGGCACAGCTTGAGGCTGTGTCCTCTCATCCTATCTTTGTTGCCTGGGAGAAGAGGCTGACCCCAAGAGAGGCAAGTTGGGACCTGCAGCTGCAAGTATGGCTTGTTCCATGTGCAAGGAATAGCCTAGAATGGATAACGTCCCAGCAAAGAGATGTCTCTCCTGCTCTTCATCCACAGCAAGATTCCAAGCCTACACAAAGCTTCCCAGAGCTGCGGTTCCATCCAGAGCACAGGGACATGGGATAACCCTGAGGCAGGGACAGCCCTGGGACAGGGACAGCCCTGCTCCCCCAGTTTGCCACACTGAATGCCCAGACACTTACAGGACCAACACAAATTACAAAAACCTACATAAAAAAACGCACTTTTTGAACAAGTTGCTATTATCAGACCAGAAAGGACAGAGCGGTCAGAACGTTCCCAGGGCTGTTTGACATCCCAGCTCTGGCTCTGGTGCCACACCTTGGCCCAGGTGAGCCAACCTAGAGGGTACAAAGCGCTCCTGCTCCGGTGTGTGTTGCCTGGTTACAGGGCTGGAACAACAACTGACATCTGAAATAGAGGGAGGCACGAGCTGTAACAGGGATCAGGAACAGCAGCCAAGGCCCTTTTGGGTGAACAAAAATATCTCCTCTCCTGAGACCAGAGGCTGGAAAGCACCCATGCAATGGGATATCTGCAAGAAGTGACCCCCAGCAACCCCAACAGCAACGGGCTCCTTGGACTGAGGCTGGAATGGCACAAACAGGGCACTTTTGGGAACTTTTCCCCAGCTGACTGTCACCTTCCAGGACTAACATCGCACCCATTAACGTCTGACACCAGCACCTCTGCAGAGCTACAACTGCAGGAAATTGTCCAGGAACAAAGTCATGCAGTGCTCCATCACGAGATGGGAATTCTGGGGGCAGGGAGAGAGAAAAAGCAAAGAAGAGAGGAGAGGAGAGAAGAGAGAGGAGAAAGGAGAAAGGAGAGAGGACGGGACAGGACAGAACCCAAAGCCTCCTGCCAGCTCTGGCTGAAGCAGCTTGAACCATGTCCTGGGAGAGCCTGGCACCACCTTGCCAGGTGCTGGATCCCACACCTGCAGCAGGGCAGGACAGGGGTTACAGGCTGAAGGAACTCAAGAGTGGTGCTTTCATCAGCCTTGTATTTCAGAAGTTCCCTGGAAATCCCTTTCAAATTTAAATGTTTTATTTATGCTTCAGAGGCTTTGGGGTCCTTTGGGTTGGTTTGTGGGGGTTTTTTTAAAAAAAAGGTGGTTCAGAGGCCTCATCGCAGCCCAGCAGCAGCACAAATTCCCACACCAAAGCACTAGGCACAGACAGTCCCAGCACTAGGTGACTGTGCTTCCCAAGGTGGCTAATTCTCAGCCCCAGATCCTCTGCCTGGACTACGGGAAGGTGGTTATCCATGTTTAGGAACAAAGCTTTGGGGACAGAGACCTCCCTGTGTCCCCCTGCTCAATGTGGGGACAGCTGTGGTGCTGAGCTTTGGGACTCCCAACCAGCAGTCCACAGCCCTTTCCTTCTAGCTGGGAGAGCAGGAAAAGGATCTGAACTGGCCAAGACAGGAGCAGGCTGATCCACTCTCCTCCTTGCCACAGCTGGGCAGCAAGAAGGGGGGAAGTGCAGAAAATTCAGTGTAAATAACCCAGCGTGCCCATAAAGAATTAAGGAAAAAGAAAACCTGTCTGAGTGAGGGAATGCCTGCAGAGATTTGTGTCTCCACATTTCTGCTCTTCACTCCTCAGACACAGTGCCAGGGTTCAGCACACCAGGGCCAATGCAAACAGCACCTTAAAAAGGTAGTTCAGCCATTCCTGGATTCTCAGCATGGAGGGGCTGGAGTTCACCAAACCCTTGGCCAAGGCAAGGGGTGCTGGCCCCGGAGCTCCCCCACACCACCACCCCCAGGCTCCAGGAGCAGCTCCAGCCATTCCCAGCCTCAAGAACCTCACTCTGTCAGGCATCATTAGCCAGCTGGTAAAATTAGAGAATTATTTCCCCTCAGTTTCACCTACTGGGCCTCATTAAGGTGCAGGTAAAGGAGAAAGGAGTGTGTGCCTGGGAGAAGGCAGGAGCAGAGGACAATATTCCCTTCAATATTCACTGCAAACCTAAGAGGTGGAAATTCAGATGAAGTGCTGGGCAACGGAAATTTATTTACACTTTCCAACGGATATTATACCCAAGCAGCTTCAGCTCTGCTGACAGTGAGCAGGCTGGGACTGGGACACGCTCTGCTCCCACCTGCAGCCAAAAATCAACCCCACATTGCCACCAGTGCCTCGCTCAAACAGCTCCATGACCTGCATGCTGCCAATTTATTCTCAAAAAACCTGTGCCCACTCCCAAGTCTTTGTGGCTGTTTGTACCAGGGGTAGGTACCTATTCACGTGGAGCTTCTAAAACCTGTTTAACTGAGAAAAGGCCAGACGGATGCCAGATTAATTCTGCGCCCCTTCTGTTCGCAGAGCTGACTCATTACACTTGGAAAGCCACTGCCTCTCCGGGTAAACACAGCCCTGGCCTGTTCCACAGCTTGCAGGGAGTATCACATTTGCACAACAATTGCCGACAACGCCGCAGCCTTCCTTTCATTTTTAAGCACGTTTAATAAGTTCGTTTCATTTTGAAGCACGTTTTATCAGAGTCGGAGGGGAGGTACACGTTCCCAGCTGGAAGAGCCACCCCCAGGCACAGCACAGAGTCACAAATCTAGGGCTGCAGAATGACAATTTGGCTTCAACCCCTCCTAATTCAGGAGCTGGACGAGCACCCCTCTTCCACGACCTCCTTCTCCAGCTCACCTCCCTACCAGAGATAACCAGCACCCTTCCTACTTCATAAACAATTAACTAAGCTCCTCCAAGGAGCTGATTCCATGTCACCACACAATAAGAAGTGGGAGACTGAGTGAGCTCAAGGGAATATAACCCCTTGTACTTCTCCTGGAAAACAAAGGAGCTGTTTCCCCCCTGGCCAGTGTCCAGCCCTGGCTGCACAGCCGGCCTGGTGCTCACCAGGCCCCGGCATGGCCACAGCAGTCCCCACTGCCGGAAAGCTTGGATCCCACACAATCCCCTGGGAAAGCGGTGAATGGAGAGGGGGAGCCTGCTCTGGGATGGACCAGCCTGGGCAAGGCAGCTCCTGCTGTTTCAGGATGGCTGGTTCCAGCATGGAAGGCCATGGTGGTCCCGGCCCACAGAGTATGGCACACGGGACTTGGCCAGCTGGGAGAAAGCTGGAAAAGCAGAGATGACATCCAGTCCAGTTCCCCCTGCCCCAGACCTAGGGCGCTCCTGGACACTGCCGGGGGCTGGCAGATGGAGGTCACAGCCCCCACAGCATCCCCTAGAACCTTCCCAGATGATGGAGAAACAGGACCATTGGGAGCATGACCAGGAGTGGGGCTGGAGCCATGCAGAGCGAGGCCAGTTGAGAACAGCAGAGCTCTGCAGAGCCAGCCCTGGCCATGCCCACCCACCCACGATCCTCTCCCCTTGCTGGGCTGAGGAACCAGTTGAAAATGGGTTTTATTTTGCCCAGGGTACACCAAGCCAAAGCCACACACTGAGACCAAACACTTCTGTGGAGGACCTCAAACAGCAGTGATCCCAAAAGGGAGGGAAGGGAGGGAGGGGTTCATCTGTCCCCTGGAGGAGGAGAGCACTGCTGGCTTCAAGCTCAGGACATCTGGGAGGCAGTATGGGACCAGCTGCTCCTGTTTGCCAGGACCAGGCTCCCAGTGAAGGTGACAGCAAACTGGGACAGGCACAGAGGAACACTGACAGAGCCCACTCCAGCCCCAGCCAGACAACACCAACACCATGTCCAACAGGAGAGGAGATTTCTCATTAACAAACCCAATGGATCCCATGTACATTTAAATTCCCCCATCCCTATCCCTCCTTGCTCATGGGCCCAGCAAGCAACACAAGGGAAATGTGACAAGGGAAATGCAAACACCACTGAGGACCTAAAACGAATCACAGAATAGGATCGTGGAATGGTTTGGCTGGAACGGACCTCAAAGTTTATCCAGTTCCACCCCCAGCTGTGGGCAGAAACACCTTCCACTATCCCAGGTTGCTCCAAGTCATATTCAACCTGGCCTTGGACACTTCCAGGGATGGGGCAGCCACAGCTTCTCTGGGCAACCTGTGCCAGGGCCTCACCACCCTCACAGGGAGGAATAAAGAACACTTTCAGATGTATCTCCAAAGGGGAATGGCAGCTTTCCACAGCTTTGCTGGTCCCAGCCCTCCATCCCAGCCCTCCATCCCTGCCCTCCTGCAGAGCAGCCAAACTCCTGCATTCAAGCTGAAGCCACAACAAATGAGCTCATGCACACGATCTGTGCATCGGAGCCTGCCCAGACCCCGCCAGCCTGAAGTAAAAAAGATCGTGGGGCCTTCCCCTCAACGCCAGAAAATAAGGAGGGAGTTGGCTGAAGGCTCCTGCCCATGCAAACCCCCCAGTGCAATTAGAGCCCCAGACACTATTTGCACAGATTCAACACATTTGTTTGGTCTGAAAAGGTTGGAATAGGAACAAACCTTGTGAAAAATGAAAATTTTAATACCTCAGGCTCCTATTAAGGACTCTGTCCCAGAAAAACAGGTGTCTCAAATCTTTGAAAATTGCCTTAAAATAATCTCACACCCAGAATTTAACATACACCCCCAGCACTGGAAAGCAAGGGGAGAAAACCAAGAGTTGAGGTCTTTCAACATGCAGAACCATAGAATCTCAGAACTGTCTGGGTGGGAAGGGACCTTAAAGCTCATCTTGTTCCACCCTCTGTCATGGGCAGGAACACCTTCAGGCTGTTCCACCAACATGCTCCCAGCACCTGCTCTCCACCAGTTTATCCTTCACCTGTTTGGCCAACATGACCCACGATTAGTCCCTGAAACTGCCTGTGAGCACCAGCGGGACGTGCAGTTTGGGGAACAAGGAACAATTGTTCTTTGTGCTCCAGCCCCACTCTGGAGGAGTAAAGTCCATGGTTTTCCATGGTGAGTACACAGGGCCAGGAGCAGCAGGAGCCCTGCAAGCCTGCACAGCAAACACAGGTGGTTTCCTCAGCACCTGACAATGGGTAATCACAGAGATTAGCTATTAAATGAGATAGTGCAGTGCAAGGTGCTAATAATTCTTAGGACCCAAAAAAGGGCAATGGAGAGAGCCCTGTGTTTTCCATGGGAAAGAATGCTCTCCTGGTCTCGCAGCTCCGTTGTGTCCTCACCTTCAACTCCACATCTTTCCTTACCATGGGGAACCTGTTATCTGCTTGTCCCTGGCTTTCGAAGGGGGATGTCCCCCATTATCAGGAGTTCTTAGATATGAAACATCTTCATTCACCTCTTTGCACAGCTTCTCCTCTCCTGTTCTCAACATCACTACCTGGTCCCCAGTAACTGTCCTTCCTTCCACCTTTCCCAAATATTTATTCTGCCTTTCTTCCTAGTGTTTCCTGACCTCCTGATATCCTGCAACGACTCACAGCTGGCTTGGGCAAGGCTTGCTGCCCTCTCAAATACACGCCAGCCAAGTAAACTTACTATGTTGGAATCATGGAATCCCAGACTGGGATGAAAGGAACCTTAAAGACCATCTAATTCCAATCCCTTGCCATGGGGAGGGACACATTCCACTAGACAAGGTTGCTCCAAGCACTGTCCAACCCAGCCTTGAACACTTCCAGGGACAAGGCAGCCAGAGCTGTGCCAGGGCCTCCCCACCCTCACTGTAATAAAAAACAACAATCCTGCAGCCTAAGTTACCTAAATTAAACTGAATTAAATAATATTACTGAATTATGGCAGCTCTTAGTACTTCAATCATCTGTGGAACAGATGCCCCTTCCTGGTGTTCCTCAGGACCTGCAGAAAACAACACAGCAGAGCAGCTTGGCCTGCACATGGATTTGCACCCACGTCTCCAAGGGCCATGGTCAGGATGATGCCCATGACCTCACTGGGCTCCACAAACGTCCGGCTCCTCCACAGTTCTCCGGTGATGACCCACTACACAAACCCATCCTTGCCAAGGGTTGAATTCCAACCACAACCTCATACCTGTGACCTGCCAGTGTCTTCTCCTGCCCCAGCAGGAGGTCAACAGTGCCAAATTCTGACAACTCCACATACTTTTATTACAGCAAGTGTTGCTATTTAACAGGATTATATTTGGACATTTCTGTCCAACCACACTGTGACTCAGAATCCTCCAGCTGGGACCGTTCTTGGGAGACACAAAGTCCGAACTAGGAGCGAGCCCTGACAGTGCCTTGCACCCACGAGCAGCCACTCCGCCTGTGCGGTTTCTCCGGGAGCAGTTTTTCCCACAAACCCTTCCCTCAATTATCTGTACGCAGCTGCCTCTGGTATTGCTCCACTTCTGGATGCTGCCGATGGATGATCTGGTTCCTGGCCAAGGTTACAAAACTGTAGTTTGAGTCAGTGCTCCGAGCTCTGCTCTGGGAGCGGGATCAGCTGCGATGAGGAAAACTCTGGAGCAGCCACAGTGCTACAGGAAGGCTGGACCAGTGTAGGGTCCCACCACCTCACTGTTATCCAGGGTGGGAGAGTGATTACCACACTGCTGTCCTCTCCAGGATGGCTCCAAATCACCAGCTTGGACCAAAACCTGCTGGAGAAGGAGGACTCTGCGCTTGGCCCATCTCTGCTTTGCACAGAAATCTATCAGGCATCAGCCAGGGAAGAGCTGTGTCTGCCAACACAGTCGCTGCCGGAGTTCCTGCACAACAACCTCCTTTAAAACCATGATCAACTTCACACAGATATTTCCACTGCTGCTGCACATGGGAGGAAAAACACAGCCCAAACTACCCTGCACACAGAAAACAGGGAATAAACACAACCCTGATGAGCTGAGAAGTTTGGGGATGGCGAAGCCTTCACCCGCAGCTCACAGGGATGTGAGCAGGGTCTTGAAAGTCCCACCAGTGGAGAAAGACAGGGATTCCCTTGGGCTGCTTTATCCTGGTAAAATTTAAACACAAATCTGCAGAACCCACTGCGTTCCCAGGACAGTTTGGGGCGCTGTGCTCTGCCCCCCGTGCCCAGCATGGAGCTGGGGCTGTGGATTGCTCTGCTGAAGTGCAGCTTACGGGGTTCAAGAGTACCAGCTAAGCCCCAAAAATGGGCTGGATCTGATTTTCAAGACAGAGAAACAAGTTAGCACAGACAATTCCTGACCACTGCTGTCCTTGGTTTGATGCTGAATCACATGGACTGAAGGGTGACAGGTGAAGCACCAATGGCTGTTGGTGCCCTGGCAGCGACCAGCACCACCCACCGGGCCGGTGGCACTGGGGACCCGGGGCTGGCAGGGTCTGCTGCCACACTGCTCCCTCCTCCATGTTCCCACCTGCACATATTCCACCTTCCCACTCCTGGCACTAATGCCCTGTCCCAAGTGGAAGCTGCAGGACAAACACCATTCCTACAGAAAGCTCATGTTGGCTCCTAAGAGCCCCATCTGCTGCTTGGCTGCACAACAGGAAGGCTTGGGAAGGTGGCAGGACGAAGATGCATTTGGGCTCATTTTTGGCCATTTAAATGAGCACAGGCATCGTCGTTACATGGCCTCATCACCAATAACTCTGCGCCCTGTTCACTCTCAGGCACTCAGAACTGGCACTGATGTGACACAGCTGAACAGAGACAAGGTCCTGGGAGTCCAGGCTGCTTTAATTCCATAAATATTCCATATTCTCTGTGTCCATATCTGTACATACACGTGTACATGCCCACACACGCACAGACACACACGCATATAATGGACACACACCTTGCAGTAAACCCCAACTGAGACTCGCTCCAGTCCTGCCCAATTTTCACCATCACATGTTTCACTATGTCAAAGTCTAGGACAAAAACCAGCTTTAACTACAAATAAACCACATGACTCAAACATGCCCTTAAACCTGAGAAGAGATCAAGACCAAGCACACTGATTACACAAGAAAGAAATCAAAAATATTTTGCAAAAGGTGCCACGGCCACTGGAACAGGGTCCTTCAAGTTGAGGAGACCCTCAATGAAAGTCCTGCTATGACCAGCCTGAGGACTCTGCAACTCCAGCTACACCCCAGTGAAATCCCTGCTTGAGCCTCGGGGAATTTGGACAAATGCTTTGGGATATCTGTGTTTAAATTTGGTTTCAGTCCACGATGTCGCAACGTGGACAAGTAACATCTCCCAGCTGCAAGCAGCAAAATCCGTGGTAATGGCAGCAAAACATTCCTCGTCCTCCCTGTTCTTGCACAATTCTTCCCCGGATCCCTCTCTCCATCTCAGCATCTTTGTGCTTCTTCCCAGTGTGGGAACCTCAGGAATATTTTGGTGGATTCAGGAGCAAGGACCAGACAGAACGAATTTCACACAGGGGCCCTGAAGGAATCAGGCTTCAGGGAAAATTCAGCACAGAACTTCACTGATTTCCTCTAATTTGGGGTCTGCAAACCCAGGAGCTTTGCTTTCCTCTTTTCCCTCTCCCATCGAGGCCAGCGGGTTCCAGACCAATGTTTTACAAAGTGTACAAAACACTTTGCAGTAACACTCAGATTTGTTTGCCATGTTACTGGCAGCTTTTAAATGACAGGGCAAGAACTGAACAGAGATGGACATAAGGCCAGGCTGGACGGGGCTTGGAGTAACCTGGGATAGTGGAAGGTGTCCCTGCCTGCGGCAGGGGATGGAATGAGATGAACTTTGAGGTCCCTTAAATCCCATGCTGGGATTCTATGAAAAGATGGATTTATAGCTTATAGTAAACTGGAATTCTGTAAGCATGGAAGGAACTTGGGGAAGGGGGGAAAAAAGCCTGGGCCATGTGAAGTTCCAGTTTTGTGCCAGGGCAGCATTCAGCAGGGAAGCCTTTCTCCTTAACACACCAGGCACCATGGAGCAGCACAGCATGATGCCAAAGCCGGGCAAGCACCAGGCTACGGAGGGGGGGAAAGGCTTCTGCTGGATTCACAGCTCCATGCAAGAGGGAAGGAAGGGGAGGGCAGGAGAGCGGGCACACGGTGGGTCAGTCATGCACAGTTCTGGGCAGCCATGCATGAGGTGCCACACTCAGAGCTGGGTCCTTTCCTTCTCAATTGCTGCTGCTCCCTCCCCACCAGCAGAACTGTCACCATGCTTTCTGTACCACTGAAAAAGCCATGGCAGCTCCCGACACGCTGATACCACCAGCGGATTTCCCCATTACTTCAGCCCGAGCTGGGAGCTGAGCCCCGGCTGGAGCTGTGCTGCTGACGCCAGCTCGCTGCCACGCTGCTGCTCAACGCGCTGTGTGACAGGAAACACTCACTGTGGCTTTCACAGAGCTCCGTGTGCTGCAGCCAAGGTGGAAAACACACAAATCCCGAGCTTCTCCAAGCAAACCACATGCCCTCCACTGCCAGGGGAGAAGCACCTTGCCTGTGTTATCTTCGTCACTTCTGCTCATCTCGTTCCAGAAGCCAAACTCCCCGTCTGGTTTTCCTGTTCTCGGTTCAACAAGCGGTGGCTCTGCTGTGGCAGGTGCCGGCAGGTCCCTGCCCACGGCCATGGTGATGCCAGGATGCTCCCACCTGGCTCAGCTCACTGCCAGGACCCCGGCCGGACACACGTCAGAAGCAAGGGAAGGGGCCATCCCGGTCCAGGGGCTGGCAGAGAAGGTTTGGGCACGGCACAACCCCACTGCTGGTTTGCAAAGCATCGAACCAAGGTGAATTCTCCACAAACCTGACGCTCTCCTTCTTCCAGCTCCAGCTCCCAAATTACACAGCTTTTGGAGATCTATTGTATGTGAAAACATAGGAATGCATTTACCAAAACAGGTAGGCTCCTGCATAGGGAGAACTCAATCTCCTCTACAAAGCTCTTATTGAAGGTACCATCTGAGCAGGAGTGATGGCAAGCTGTAAGAATGGACCTGTTTCAATGGATTCTTCTGTAAGGACATGTGTCCCCCCTCAAAAAAACCTGAGAGCCCCTCCTGACTTTGAGCCCAATGAAGGGACATGTGGCCTCTGGGACAATTTGTGATAAAGCTGCTGCCTCAACACTGGCTGAAAACCGAGTCAAACTGAGAATACCCAACAACATTGTGGATTCTCTATTCCTGGAAGTGTTCAAGGCCAGGTTGGACGGGGCTTGGAGCAACCTGGGATAGTGGAAGGTGTCCCTGCCCATGGCAGGGAGCAGAACTGGATGAGCTTTAAGGTCCTTTCCAACCCAAACCATTCCATGACTCCATAATTCTATGAATACCTGGAGCAGCTGACCAGACACATGGTGGGAAGCGTGTAGCTCTTTGGATGTCCCTGGCACCACAGCACAGCTCCACCAGGGCTCGCCAAGGAGCCCCAGCACCTTCCAAAAGGCAACACTCAGACAATATATAAGTGTGGCAAGGGGGAGGGTGGTAAAAACCTCTGTCACCTCCTTGTCTTCCTTAAAAAGCCAGGTCTGTCTCCCAGCTGTGTCCTGGATCTGCCTGGCTCCCCAGGTTGAGGACCTGGTGTGACAAAGTAGCATTCAGTAGCAGAATTCGGAGAAAGGAGGGATCAAGGTCAGGCTTGGTGACCCTGGGAGGGAAACAGAAGCTGGAACTGACAGGCAGCCTCTGCCCCAAGAGCAGCCCAAAGCCAGGCTGCAGCCAGAACAAAATAACACATCCATGGAGCCAAGCCTTGGAGCAGAGATCATGACGATACAGGTAGGAACAGAACAAGTGGAATGGCACTATTTATACCTGGTCCCCCAGGTCTGCGCCAGGCTGACGTGGCTGACACCTGGCACACTGCACACGCGTTCCCATCAGGATCACAGCAGGCAAAGGGGACACTGCCGGTCCTCCCAGGAATCACAGTCTCAAGAGGTGAGCACAGCCAGCTTCTGTCTGTGATCCAAGGACTAAACCTCCTCACAAACCAGGGTGGAACCCTGTTGGAACCCAGCCCGGCACGGGGCCACACCAAGACCACTCCCACTGTGTCAGAGGGTGGATGCCCAGTGGGTGCCAGTGGAGGGTTCAGCCTCAGGGGCCTCAGGAGCAGGACAGGAGTGCTGGGCTTCAGCAGAGCTTCATACTCCTGGTTTGGTCCTTTACCTGTGTGGTGAATTAGGGCACAGAAAACAGCTCAACCAGGTCTTGTCTCAAAATGATTTTATCTCCTGGCCAAGCACAATGGTGAGGGAGACAGAAAACGTCAAGAGCTGAGGTTCCAATCCTCTGCATGGTGAAGCCTGGTCACCTCTCCAGAGCCTCCCATGGACTGAGCAGCCTCACCAGCCACCCCCTGACTGAAATCAGCCCAGCAGAGCCTTGCCATCTCCAAGGAGCAGCACCTGGTGCTCCTGGAAAACACTGAGATTCATGTACCACACACCTTGAGCTGGTGGACACGGGGCTTAGGACTTAAAGACAAGGGTCAACACAACACCTGAATTCACCAGTGGGCTCCTGGGTTGCCCAGGTGATCCCACCATGAGCTCCACAACCTGCAGAAGCAACCCTGGAATTTCTTTCTTTGGCATTGACCTGATTGGCACTGGCAGCGTTTAACGCTCCACAGTGGAAAGGGGTTTGATGCCTGGGAAAGGGTTTCACAGCCTGGAAGGGGTTTCACAGCCCGCACGCTCAGTGCTGGCTCTGCAGAGAGCATTTCTCCTGGCTGGGTACACCCCATCTCCCCCTGAGCTCTGTTTGCCCACAACAGCAGCCGGCTGCCCTGGCTGTGCAAACACCGGCCCCGGGAGCCGCTGGCACTGCCGCGGTATCGTGGCAACGTGGCTGAAGCCGGCTTTGCAAACTCACCAAGTGTGCAAATTAATTTCATTATCCGCTCTTGCACATCATGAGGAGGGAAAACAAATAACCTGCCTGAAAGTACATTCTAGTAATTATTAACACGGTGTAAGCGGAGCCTGGGGGAGCAGGAGGAAGGACAGGCCGGGAGGAGACCCTGGCACTGCCTGGCCACCGGAGCACATTGGCACTGCTGGACTTATAAAACCCAGCCTTGTGCTTCATTTTGTTCCCTGTTTAGCCCAAGGATTCTTCATGTGCTTGGCTGCACCTACACATTCTCCCAACAGTAAAACTGACCATTGCAATATTTCACCAGCAAAGCTCTTGGATTCCATTTGCTTTTGCTTTCACAGAATCACTGAGGTTGGAAAAGCCCTCCAAGGCCATCGAGTCCAACCTGTGCCCGATCCACACCTTGTCACCCAGCCCAGAGCACTGAGTGCCATGTCCAGTCATTCCTTGAACACCTCCAGGGACGGGGACTCCATCACTACCCTGGGCAGCCCCTTCCAATGGCTGACCAGCCTTTCCAGGAAGAAATTCCTCCTGATGTCCAAGCTGAACTTCCCCTGGCATGACATCTTTCTTCCTCTCACAAATGCTCTGAAACACCCAGAGCTGTCAGGACAAACAAACATTCTCTGGTGATGCCCAGGTGTGCACTGAGCACTCTGATTCCTATTTTATTTTATATTAAAAACTTTCTTCAGCTCAGCAATGATGGGATGGTCTGTTCCAGAAATCCCCCTCCCCTCCAAAAATGAGAGCAAGACCTGAGATTTAATACCCTGCACATGAGAATTTAATCCAGTGCTGTAGGTTTGGATTACATGACTCCTTCCCCATCCCAAGAGGCAGAAACCCCATGTCATAGCAAACTATATGTTTATGGAGCTGGAATTTTTGCTTGTGGAATTCACACAATAACCTTAATCCTTAGGAATCCAAGCAGTGCCCATGTTCCTGATGATGAAATGGCTGCAGATGATAATGAACCCACAGGTTTGACCCCAACACAAAGCATCCCTGAACGCTGCACCTTTGTCAGGAGCCGAGGAGATCCCTCCCTGCCCACTCCAGCTGCCTCCCTCCAACAGCTCGCTTGGAATACACCTTCTGAGGTGCCCAGTTTGGGGGGATTTAGTTCATCATGGAAAACTGAGGGGATCTCAGCTTGGAGGAAAGCAGAGCAGAACACTGCGAACCTACGAAGGCCAGGCTGGACTGGGTTTGGAGCAACCTGCTCTAGTGGAAGGTGTTCAGGCCCATGGTAGGGGATGGAACTGGATGAGTTTTAAGGTCCCTTCCAACCCAAACCATTTCATGATTCTGTGATTCTACAGCAAGGCTATGGTAGAGTTCCAGCAAATCTTCAGGCATTATTAGTAAGCTATTAAGAAGCCCTGTCAAGACAGATAGGCTTTGAGATTGCTTTCCAAGGCAGGGATTTCGGGATGCATTGGGTGCTGCAGCAGCCCAGTTTTCCCTGTAAACAGCCTGTCGTGTGAGCCCTGTGTTATAAGGGACCTCACATCTATAACCTCAGATGTTTTCCAAGGTGGCTCACACAGCCACATCCTAAACTTGGCCTGGCCTCAGCACCCAGTGCCTCCATGCACCAGGACCATCAGTTAGTCAAAGCCTGGTTTGGATGACATTCCTGTACAAACCTGCTCCCGTGGGAGCACTCAGCTCCCTGCAAGCACAGCCTGGGGATGGAACAGCCCAACCCAGGGTGCTGATCCACCAAATGAGCTCTTCTGCCCCGTGTCCCGGCACCGGAGGGGCCGTGCACCGGAGTACGTCCATCCGCCTGTGCCGTCCTCCCTCCCTGGGCCTTATCTTTGGAAGGAAAGAGCCATCTGCATATCTACAACACTTGAAACAAACTCCCCAGTGGCTCCCAGGGTTTTTTATTCACTGTGTTCTCGAGACCATCAATATAAATAGATCTGCACAGAAACTCTTTCATGTTCTTCCAATGGCCAAGGCTCATGGTGCTGCTCTGCAACGCTGATCACCTCGAGCCGCTCAGGAGCACAGTGACCTTCAAGGGCTTCCCCAGCCTTCGTCCTCCTCCTGCCCCACCAGAGCCCATGAACCAGCAAGGGGAAGCAGTGGTTCATCACAGAACCTATCTGCTCCATGCACAGAAAATCATAAAATCATTAAGGCTGGAAAAGCCCTCCCAGACCATTGAGTCCAACCTGTGATTGACCTCCACCTTGTCACCCCGGCCAGGGCACTGAGTGCCACATCCAGTCCTTCTTTGAACATCTCCAGGGATAGGGACTCTACCACCTCCCTGGGCAGCCCCTTCCAATGCCTGACCACCCTTTCCAAGAAGAAATTCTTCCTGATGTCCAGCCTGAACTTTCCCTGGTATGACTTGAGCCCATTTCCTCTTGTCCTGTCACTTGTTACCTGGGAGAAGAGACTGATTCTTACTACAAGCTCCATGAGACTTACGTGCTCCATTCCCATCCACTACCCTCCCTCACTGCCCATCTCTGTACGTACAGGTCCCCACTGACCAATTCCAAAGTTATTTTCACATACCCCTCCCTTTCCAAGCCGTTTCTGTATGACTCATATGCTGTCACAACCTATTTTCCCTAAGTTATGTCAAAGTGCAGAGATTTGAAGTCAAGTCATCCATTCATGTTGTACTTTCTCCTCTCTCCCTCTCCCTTCAGAACTCCCCAAATAGATTTCCCATAATGCTCTTCACATCCCTACTCCCCTGGACCCAGATGTTGCCACATGGTTTTATAGGAAGAGCTTTAACCAGCATATTTAATTCAGCTTAATTTTTGGGTTTTTTTACCCTTTTTTAAAAGTCAGCAGTACAGGTTTCCATAGTGGAATCAAAGATCACTCACAGCACCATTTCCACTCTCTTCCATTTTAAAGACACCCTTCGCATTTCACAGAGCACAGAGGCAATACATTCACACACAAAGAGGGCAATTTTCTGGCTCTCTAATGTTAATAAGCACCTGTTTCTTGTTCTGGGCCATAATACAGTGTCCATAACCATGTGTGTGTGCAGGGAATGCTGTAGGTCTGGAGCTGGAAACAGCTCCCCAATCCCCTGTCACGCTGGACAGACAGGAATTGCTGGATCAGGGCACTTCACCCACTGGTTCTCTCTCATCCTTGTTTTTTTGCATCTTTACATCCTTTTGCATCTTTAACACGTGACAAGCCTTAAGAAGCCAAATTCTGTCCTCATTTCAGTGCAAGCTCACCACGCTGCTGCTGCCATCAGCCCAAGGGTGTGAGTCACAACCCAGCCTGCACATGAAGGGATTTATTTAAAATTCCAGGGGAAAATATTAACGCCTTGGTGCCATACGAGTAAAGTCTGTCCCACCCCACGGCACCCAGCCTATCCCACCCCATCCCACCCAGCCACTGCACTGCAGCAGCCCATCACCTGGGGTGGGTGGGCAGAGCAATCAGAGAGCGATGCCAGAGCAGGAAACATCTCCAGCACCTTCCCCAGCCTGGCCTGCAGCACATGGGGGCCTTCAGTGTTCCCCCTCAACCCAACCCTCTATGCAAAAGGGAACAATTCTATGAAGTCCAAGAGATAAATGGCAAGGAAAACTCCACATATAATTACCCCCTGACATGCTCTGAGTCAGTTCCTCCCCAGGCAGTCAATGCAGGTATAGGTTTGAAGGACACCTGAATGTAGCTCAGAGATATTTGGTTCGTGGAAGTTGTCCCTGCCATGAGGTGGAACGAGATGGGCTTTAAGACCCCTTCCAACCCAAATCATTCCATGATTCCATACTGATGCTCCTAAGAGTCACAGCTCAGTGCGGTGGGACCTGAGGGCCAGGTCTCCAGCCCACACTTCCCAGCTAATCCATCACTTGTCAGAGGTCAAACAACTCTTCACACCAATACAGCATGAGTGATGAAGTCCTTAAGGCCACACATGAGCCCCGACTGGCTCAAATGCCACTGGCCAAAAGACTCATCCAGTGGCATTGCATCACTGGGAGCCACCAGAGATGGATCTCTGGAGCCTCCTGTTCCCACCATGGGGCCTGCTGCATTCCAGACCATTCCCAAGGCCAACTCAAGCAGCAGGGCAGCCTCCTGTACTTCCTGACATGTTGGATCACACAGTCCGGCTATTTCAGGTCTGCATCCCTTGTGGCCACCTCCTGGTGCCGATGGGGACGGGCCCATTTCATTCTGGTCTCTCTAAACCCTTTCACCTCAGAGCCTCGTGACTGGGATTGAGCCAAGAGATTAAAAACGGCTTGTGAAACACAAAGTGTGATTGTTTCCTTTGGGTACTGACCAGAGGGTGTATGGACAAAGGGCTGTATGGACAGATGGGGGTAAAGACAAACCAGGCAGTTCCTGAGCCAGTGGTTTTTATAAAATGCAGGACTGTTGTGTGACATACAGGTGCCACACTGGGCAGGACACAGCAGGCTGTGCAGGAGCTGGGCTGACAGGACAGGCAGCGCTTCCCCACTGCGCTGAGTCCATGTACTCAGCACATCCCACAAAATACTGGGATATACCGGATATTTTGTCATTGGAGTTACAGCAAAACATGGCTCTGTTGGTCCTCTGCTAGGATGTATGACAGCAAATTAAACCACAGAATCCTGAAATGGTTTGGGTTGGAAGGGACATACATTAAAGCTCATCCAGTTCCATCCCCTGCCATGGGCAGGGACACCTTCCACTACACCAGGTTGCTCCAAGCCCCATCCAACCTGGCCTTGGACACTTCCAGTGTTCAAGCTTCTTTGCCCAGCTTCTTTGGGCAACCTGTGCCAGGGCCTCACAGCACCCTCATCCTGTGGTAGCACCTTTTGCTGTCCCCACCCTTCAGCACCACATCATCCCTCTGCCCCACAGATAAAGGATGTGAGGACTAAGTGCTATTTGTAGTGGGTTTTACTTCAAAAAGGCCAGTCAAAAATAGCTGTGGCCATCACACTGCAGCGCTCTCCTCCCACCATAACTCCTGCAGATGCTCTGCTCTTGCTGAGATGTGAACTGGGAACTTTTTTTTCCCTTGATTTCTAAAAGCTGCGTGAGGAACACGTTTATTTTAGCACAGAAACATGCAGACCAGGAAGGACCAGCTCAGCACTTTGTGGGACCGGGACACCAAAAAGCATTGATTAGGATGGGGCTTTGCATATTAACTGACATTGGAACTGCCCCTCCCCGTTGTATCAGGCCCTGAATGGGGGCATTGTCTCAGGCACCAAAATCCCAGCAGAAGTCCATTAGCATCCAAAGGGAGGAGCCTGAATGGAACACAAGGATTCTTTGGAAAGTAAGAGTGAAACGAATGCAATAAAACGCCACTATTAAGTGATGCTCATTGTCCAAATTAAACCATCAGAAGCAAAGACCTTGACTCTCCCAACTCCTTCAGCTCAGCACATGCTGCCGGGAATGAGGCTGTTTGGAATTTAAAGCCCTGGACTTGTCCCAAGTATGGATTACTCCACTTCTTCGTGAGCACTCGATCACACGGAACTATATTTGGATTCCCAGAATAAAAGCTCAAATCTCCAGGAGGGCTTACGTGGCTGCACCCCCCCCACATGCAGGTCCTCACGTGACCCACACATGGAACAGGCTCTATGGGAACTGTTAAATGTCCCAGCAACATGGGAGCAGGTTTAAGGTGATGGCAGGGGACAGCCCAGCACTCCAAAGAATCCAGGCCGAAAGCAGGGCCCCATGGAACAGGAGCTAGGTTATGCAATGTCTACTCACTCTACCCAAGCCCTGGGAACACCCCTAAGCCCAGGACAGGAAAGCTGAGGGAGGAAGAGGAGGGAAGGGGCACAAAGACAGCTTGGAAGGCAGATTGGATGGAAGGATGATGAGTTTCATCAACACCTTTCCTCTCCTTCATTGGAAACCTCTGAGGGGATCAGCACAGACCGTGCATGTGGGAATCCACACAGCAAGACCACAACTGTCCCCAGCTGATCCACTCAAAAAAACCCACTTCTGGAAAGAAAAATCCATGCCAGAAATCCCAGGAATGGGTTCGTTTAAGATGCAGGGAGAACGTTTAGTGAGGCTGGACCGAGCATGGACCACCTTGGGCAGGCAATGGGGGCCTCTCCAGGGATGGTCCCCTCCTGCCCAGGGCACGCAGGTGCTCTAGAGCCAGATGAGGAAGGTTCACCACTGCTCAAGGATGTGCTTCCCATGGGTGCTGGAGCTCCTGATCCCTCAGCCAAACTCCACATTTTGGGGGTAACAGGAGCTGTAAACCAGGTTTTACTTCTGCACACAAACATCTCATAGAATCAGGGAATCAGGGACCTTAAAGCTCATCCAGTTCCATCTCCTGCCACTAGACCCCCGACCTTGAACACTTGCAGGGATGGGGTAGCCACAGCTTCTCTGGGCAACCTATGCCAGGGTCTCCTCACCCTCACAGCCAAGAATTCCTTCCCAATATCCCATCTAACCCTGCCCTCTGGCAGCGGGAGGTCATTCCCCCTTGTCCTGGCACTCCAGACCCTTGTCCAAAGTCCCTCTCCCTCCTTTTGACAATTCCCCTTAAGGGCTCCCCTTCCACTGACCAGGTCCAGCTTCCTCCCAGCGACCTCCCCCAGTGCTGGGAGCAGAGAAGGAATGAGCCAAACCCCCTTTCCAGCCCCAGTCCTTGCAAATCCCACGTGGTTGCTGCTCACACCCAGCTGTTGGCTGTGTGTGGCTATTTTTGCACAGCCTAGGGAACAAAAATATAGGGAGCTATGTTAGGTGAAGGCTTGCACTGTTCACGGTGTGATGACAGCCAAACTAGGTCAAGCCTTCGCCAGATTCCTTTAAAAAAGGAAAGGAAAAAATAATCAGTGGGAGAGCACTGAACTCCCCGGGAAGAAAATGCTTGTGAACATCTATGATATTGGATGACTGGAGGAAAATACACATATATATATATTTATCCACATATTTTCACAGCTTAAATAGTAGATTTTTAATTTTTAGGGTTTTTTTAAGGACACTAAAGTGTCTTGGACTGCAAAGACGATATTGTGTACATATTTAATGTACTGATTCAAACAAAAAAGGAGTTTTCACCTATGAAATGTAACTTGGTGGCCCATTTTTGGTGCAGGTTGTGGGCAACTTGATTGTACTTCATGGCTTCTCTGTCCTGAATAAAGGTATTCTCCTGCTGGTCTGGGAGCAGGACCTCAGCAGGTAAGAGGATCCCAGTCCTGGGGGGAAAGGCAACTTGATCTCATTGTCTACAAGGGGAGAGGAAGGTAAGTTACTTTCTTTCTTTTACAGAGGACAGACTCACACTAGAGATTTTGAGTATTTCTGGGTCTGAGAGAGCTGGGGTTGTTCAGCCTGGGGAAGAGAAGGCTCTGGGGAGACCTTAGAGCCCCTTCCAGTGCCTATTGGGGCTTCAAGAGAGCTGGAGAGGGGCTTTGGATAAGGGCCTGGAGGGACAGGACATGGGGCAATGGCTTTATACTAAAGAAGGGGAGATTTAGATTAGATATTAGGAGGAAGTTCTTCCCTGGGAGAGTGGTGAGGCCCTGGCACAGGTTGCCCAGAGAAGCTGTGGCTGCCCCATCCCTGGAAGTGTCCAAGGCCAGGCTGGACAGGGCTTGGAGCAATTTGGTCTAGTGGAAGGTGTCCCTGCCCAGGGGACAGACAACAGACATCTAGCCTGGCCCTGGATTGTCACTGCCTGGCAGAGGAAACCCTGAACACACCGACCTTGCAGAGGCTCATGGAAATGAGGAACGAGGCAATTTTAAATGCCTTCCTGGTGAAAAATGTTCTCAGGTTTAGTTAAACGTGCCAGATAAAGCCTCTGTTCCTGTAAAACCTGATGCATGATTATCAGTCAAGGCCAACGTATTTACCCTAAAATTGGGTAATATTGTTTTATGGTTCTTAATAGTTGCAGCCGACAAAGCTCCGAACAGACGCTGCCGAGCAGTTTCTCAGCCTTTCATCAGCGCTGCGTAGGCGTTGAATTCTGGAGCTAATCACCTTAGCAACGGCTCTAAACATATGTGCAGTGACATCAGCTGATTTCTGAAAGCTGTAAATAGAGGATAATAGCACGAAAAAATTCTGGATCCAAGCCAAGACCTAAAAAACATACTATTAAAACACAGCCTGTAATTCAATGTATGCAAACTTGTTTGCATCCCCGTTCCCCAAAACCTAGGTAATTACACACCTACCAGCACAACTGGTGATTGTCCCACTGCAGGCTGTTCTTGGTTTCAGGAATTTCCCAGAAAACGAGGATTTAATAGAAATCCTTCTTTAAATTAATTTTAAAAAGCCTGGAGAAGAAGAGGCTGAACGGACCTGCTCCAGCCTCCAGCCCTGGCTTTAAAGTCAATGAGTAACAGCTTCAACTTATGAGAATTATTTGTAAATAAGAAAATCAACAGTGTGCTCTTGGGCTTCATCACTGACTCACACAGGAACAGGAACCGTGGCAAACTCCTCTCTGAGGACGTGCTGCCAGGCCCATGCCCTTGGAAAAGAGGAGCTGGAGTGGGAGCAGGCACGAGGAACCCGCTCCTGGCAGGCCGTGCAGCCTGAAAGGGGCATATTCTGAATTACCTCATGTTTGGTACCTCATTAAGACCCTAAACTGTCCGTTCAGGGAGTCCCTCAATCAGCCATCAGCGTAAGACACGAGGACAATATACTTTTTGTTCCCCTCGTCTCGTTGTGACCCATATTCCCGAGGCCTGTTGTGCAGGACGTGACCCGGCCGCCTAAAGAAACCTTTGCGGAGCCTCCATGGTGAGCTGGCAGCAGGGAGGGAGCGAGGGGAGATGGAGGAACGGCCTTAATAGGATTTTCAAATGTCAAAAAATATCTTTAGCAGGCCCATTTAGGCAGAGCCTGAGCACTCGCTGAACTTGAAAGCAGAATTTGCTGTGCAGGGAACACCGTTTGCATGCTAAGTGAACCCCAGGAACGCTGCGGGAGCAGCACAAACCACCAGGCTCCTTCTTCTCTCCTCTGGAAAACCAAGGGAAGAGAAGAGCATGGTGCCTTCTGCATCAAGGTGAGGGAGGTGCTGGGCACCCACCATGCCCAGGCAGAGACAACCCCAGGGTGCCACACAGACAGAGCTTCAGGGCAGCTCCCCAGATCCCAGCCCTGCTCACCAGCAAAGGGACCAGCAAATTCAGATTGTCTGATTTTGCTGGAACACGTCTGGAGAAGGTAATGGAGCTGGGGAAGGGTCTGGACTGCAAAGAGCAGCTGAGGGAGCTGGGGGAGGCTCAGTCTGGAGAAAAGAAGGCTCAGGGGGGACCTTCTCACTCTCTGCAACTCCCTGACAGGAGGGTGGAGTCAGGTGGGGGATCTGGCTCTGCTCCCAGGGAACAAGGGACAGGATGAGAGGAAAAGGTCAGGGGAGGTTTAGGTTTGATACTGGGAAAATTTTGTCATGGAAAGAGTGGTCAGCCATTGGAAGGGGCTGCCCAGGGAGGTGGTGGAGTCCCCATCCCTGGAGGTGTCCAAGGAATGACTGGATGTGGCACTCAGTGCTCTGGGCTGGGTGACAAGGTGTGGATTGGGCACAGGTAGGACTCGATGGTCTTGGAGGTCTTTTCCAACCTCAATGATTCTGGGATTCTGTGAAGTGCCCTTTTTTTATTAAAAATAAAAATAATAAAACAGGGGAAGGGCAAATGGGAGGTTAACAGCAGCATTAGGATGAGGATCTAATACAAAGTCAGAAGCAAGAAACTCCCCTCCTTTTTCTGTGTAGGGTTGGAGTTTTTTCTCTGTCGATTAGAGTCACAAGGAAATCCAGTGGATGGAGCTCAGCAGTATTAATCGTTATTGCATCTGAATTTAATTAGCATTATTTTTTAACTGCAGGTTATTTACAGTGCCTCACCTAAACGTGAAAGTCGGGCAGTGCCTTCTGCTCACTAGAAAACCACCACTCCAGGGATAATCCTGCTATTTGCTTTATGCCTTTTAGTGGCTGTAATCCATGATTCCCCATTCCAGAAGAATGCCATGGTTACTCCTGCTCCCTCCATCAAAGGCTCCTGCGTGTGGCTTCTGCTGAGGTGCTAAGAATAGCACAGGCCCTTTCTGAGCTCAGGAAGGTGAGATGCAGGGAAGGATGGAGCTTCTGGGAGCCACAGGGGGAGAAGGGGGCAGTGCCAGTGGGATCAACAAGTGTGGGAACCAGATGATGGACACACCACGAATGGAGGTGCAGCAGCATCTCCTGTTCTCTGCTGTCAGGAGCAGATGCTGAGGCTACCAGTGTGACCTCAGCAGCCTTCTGGGATGACAGAGGGATGGTTTAGATGGGATATTGGGAAGAAATTCTTCCCTGTGAGGGTGGTGAGGCCCTGGCACAGGTTGCCCAGAGAAGCTGTGGCTGCCCCATCCCTGGAAGTGTTCAGGTTGGACAGGGCTTGGAGCAACCTGGGTTCTTAGAAGGAAGACCCCCTGGGAAACACAAGCCACCCCTGCAGTGTCACCCTAATCCAGTGACACACATCTGGGCTCCTCTGGAAAGAGCTTAACTCCACGGCAAACCTGATGTTCAAGGATAGCAAACACGCTCCCAAAAACTGTACAGAAAGCACATCCATTCACCCTCTTTTCCAGACTTATGCCTTTAAAAGCAGATGCTCCACCACCCTCTGGAAACTGGTGCACATGTGCCCGGAGATAAACAACATCACGGGACAGGTAAGCTGGTTACTCATGATTTATCACACCATCTCCCCATCTAATTGCAGAGCTAAGCAGGCACTCATCTAATCCACCATAAGCAGCTTACACTTCCTTAGGCAGCTCTGCACCATCACTCGCTTCCTGGTTTGGAAATCATCATTCCCCTAAGTCCTGCTCTGGAAGGTGAGAAACCACCCTTTTCAGTCACCCTGCACAGAGTTTGAGACTTGTAGGATGCACTCACAGGACAGATAACTCCCGGAAGAGGGTTCCAAACATCTCTCCAGGCAGTGGTGGAGTCACCATTCCTGGGGGGATTTAACAGTCGCGTGGATGTGGTACTTGGGGACATGGGTTAGTGGTGGCCTTGGCAGTGCTGGGGGAACAGGTGGTCTCAATAATCTAAAAGTCTTTCCTAACCTGAAGGATTTTGTGACTCTACTTCATACTCAGTGCTGAGCAAATCTTTCCTCTTTGTGTCCCCGCTGCTCTAGTTACACACAAATTGGTCCCTTCTCCCAATTTTCCCATAATTACACTCATTTCTTCCATACTAACAGTTGACTTCTCTCCAGTTTGATTTCTCCATTTATTCTCCACTAATTTATTAGGAACAGGGCACCACGACCTGCCCAATTACTGATGCTTGTGGATTTTAATCTAGTACTCCTAGGATCTGGGTTTTCTTTAAATTATATTTTCAAAATCCTTAGAGCCCCACAAAAATGAGCATCAAAAGCTACCAAGGTCCACCAAAATAGTGCCCCTACATGGTCAGAGACACCCCACACACATCCCAAGAGGCTGGAAAGGCCAGACAGGACAGGGTTTGGAGCATCCTGGTGTAGTGGAAGGTGTCCTGGCCCATGGCAGTGGGTTGGAACTGGATGAGCTCTAAGGTTCCTTCCAACCAAACCATTCCCTGATTCTAAGAACAGCCAAAGCACATTTTAGCTTATCTCCAAAGATCTGTGGATAAGCAGGAGATAATAGAAAGACTCAGGGGAGAGAACTCAGGGTTTGGGTTATATCAAGCTTTTTTCACTGCTCAGAAGCTCCAGCCATGGGAAGCAAAAGGCCTGGAGCTGCAGGACCAAGGAGCTGGAACGTGCCTCTCACACACCTTCTGCTCACAGACACAGCCCTGGCCAAGGGGGATTTTCTGACTTGCAACACCAGAGAACTTTACCCCCGAAACTACCCATGAACTTAGGCCAGTGACCCCAAATCGAGCTTTCAAATCATTCCAGATAACGAGCCAGATCCAACGTCACCACCCGGAACCACTGCCTTTGATCCCTTAAACCCACCACCGATCTCGGGCGAGTCCACAGGGCCGAACTCCTCCCGCAAGGAATTTTCTTCAGCTTGATACAAAATTTATTTTACCATCTGTAAAATTCATTTGTGTAGTTGCACACCCTGGTAGGCTTGAATGGGGCGAAGGAGTGTTTCAAGTCCCAGTGCAATTTATTATTTAAAAGCAGAGAGATGACATTGCCGGTCGGAGAGCCCGGTGATGTAATGGGGAGCGCGGTTCCGCTCGCCGTCGGAGCCGCGCGGTACATTAACGTGCTGGCCAGGGTGGCTGCTCCTATCAATTATTTATAGGCTCCTGGCGTGCAGCCTGGAGAGGGTCACGGCGCTGAAAGCCAACTTTATCTGCATTGTTCCCAGCTCCTGCCCAGCTGTCACTCCGCTCCCTAATTTAATACACCCAGCGCAGCGTAAAAGGATGCAGAGCTGCTGCCTGGAATAGGAATAAGAACAGGGAGGTGGGGTCTACACCGAGCTGCTGGGGTCTCAGTCATCTTTGTCATGGTGCTGACTTGGCTTTTTAAAATCTGCCTTTGAGACTCCTGCGGTGACTGGATTGAGTGATCCAGGTGTTTGGGGGTGAGAGGTGGAATGGCAGCAGAGAGATGGGGTCTCCATCTCCATTATCATGAGGCTGCACTGCATGGTTTCCTCCATATCCCAGCAAGAGCTACTCAATAATGTATGTAAATAAGAGGGGGGTAGCAGAAAGCGCACTTCAGCTCTCCAGAATAATAAAAAAATAATTAAATTAATATATATGTGTAAAAAAGGAAAAATCTCTCATAGGCTGTTATTTCAGATACAATTTAAAGTGCACAGCCAAGGTCTGGAATGAGACAAGCTTAAAGGTCCCTTCTAACACAACCCATTCTGTGATCCATCTGTATTTCACCACCGAGGAAGGGGCAGCATCCCATTGTACTGTCCCACCATGTAGGAAAAGGGCTCTCAAGGCTTTCTCCCTACAACTCACCAACACACCTCCTCCACTATTTGCCCAAAATAAAATCTACCACAACTGTTCAGACCTTCAAAACACATCATTGTTGAACAAGATGAGCTTTAAGGTCCCTTCCAACACAAACCAGTCTGGGATTCTGTAATTCAGGGTCTCTGTCACTGTGAGAGATGCCTCCTTTGGACATCAATCTGGCAGCAATCGGGTACGGGAAAATGAGCTGCTGCTCTGGCAGCACTTGGTCCTGCCCCACAGGATTCACATATCCCAAATATCTGCCACATTCCTCAAACTAAAGTCGATTCCAGCTTAAATAATAAGGTGTTTTTCGAGACTTGTGACACCAGGAAAACAACCTGAATTTTCCTGCAATTAGGATTGGCTGCCTTATTTCAAGCCAGAAGTGCCTAGGTTTGGTTTAAGACACACAAAACACATTCTGATGATCGTGTCTGAAAAGCAACACCCACTGATTTCACCAAAAACACAACATCTGCACAAAAAGGAAGTTGTTGAAAAAAAAACAACTCAGGCCCAGAGGAAGTAGGTTTGATCTTGTGCAGCACAAACAGGGGCCCGGGGGAGGCTCCTGCTGCAGAAGCACCAGCACTGTCTAGCATGGCTGCACCCAGAAGTGGAGCAAGGGGAATCTCCCCAAATTTGGCACTGACCCTCAGCAGTCACAGAGACCCAGGTGAGGTGAAGGCAACAGCCAAACCTTTTCATATTAGAGTGATTCAGGCAAAGACAAAACAGAAAAACATAATTAATCTTGAAAACCAGCAGTGAGCCTTTCCTTCAACTTTTCTGCACTATGAAAATCAGGAGGATTCTTCCCAAAACTCTAAAAAGGGGAAACTGGGACAGCCATGGGAGGAACAAGCTGATTCTCATCCCAGAGCTGGTCACAACATCGGGTTGTGTCCAGGAGCCGAGCCTGGAACGTGCAGACCACGCGCCGCTGCCACCGCGCCGGCGTATTCGGGGCCTTCACATCCTCCCCGAATCCAGGATTATTTCCATGGCAACTATCTGGAGAACTTATTAAGTAAAAAAACCCAAGAACAGTTTGAACACACAGACCCTACGTTCGTAACGTACCAGCTGACTAAATTAGCAGCGCTAAGATTTTTAGTAATCAAAATATAGATCATGTTCCAGCAACTCAATCTTCTCTGTGCCACAGCTAAAGAGAAAAATCTGATAGTAATAGCAACGTAGGGGGATGAGGAGGAGGAATTATAGGTTTTCCAAGACCACAGCCCTATATCAAGCCAAGTCTTATCCCATTCAAGACATTATTTCAATAGCTGACAGTTCAAGTGGTGTTAAATAAGGTTGAGTTTCCAAGAGATGACAAACTTTGGTGCAAGGCCCCTACTAGAGAATTAAAAAGATGAGTATTGTGACACAAAGTAGTTATCAACTACAAAAATCCATTCAATCACCTAAAATTTGTACCAAAAAAAGCATAATTTGCAACTCCTTCCATCATTCTATACACATCCACCAACCACAGGGCAGCACAGGGGGACAGAGACGCACCAAACATCAGGCTCAGACAGCACCACTCCCAAACTCATAGCATCTTCCACTCCCAAACTCGCAGGAATTCTGTGGCTCCCTCGGAACTGACACAGGCTCAGCCTTGCAGGGTGACTATGGTTCCTAAGCATGGGGTTGAGAGAATTACCAAAGCTTTGGCATCACCCAAAAACAAATGCTGCCTGAGAGTTTCGTAACAGCAATTCAGAGTGAGAGGTTGGTCTTGACAGGAATGATTTTGAAAGTGCTTTAAAAAAATAAAAGGTGGTTAAATGAACGGTTGGCTCGGTCACTAAGTCCAGCCAGGGAGATTATGGGCATTATTGATTTATCTTAGAACAACCTGGGAACTCATTTCCAATGGTTTTTAATGGAACCTGGATTTTCTCAGTCCTAATCTGCCTCGTGAGCCTTCTGCAAGGAAATGCAACACCAGAGCATTAAACTGGCAGCTGCCAGAGCTACAACAGCCCCATTCACCTACGCAGAGTGTGCAATGGGAGGGAGGGTTTTAAGGTTACTCCAAAATCATTTATGTTGGAAAAGACCTCCAAGACCATCAAGTCCAACCTTTGACTGATCCCCACCTTGTCACCCAGCCCAGGGCACTGAGTGCCACATTCAGTCGTCCCTTGAACACCCCCAGGGATGGGAACTCCACTGCCTCCCTGGGGCAGCCTCTTCCAATGCCTGATCACCCTTTCCAGGAAGAAATAGATGGAAGCTGGGAGCAGGGGAGTCCTCACTCCTGATAAGCCAGGGAAGAGGATTCTGACCAGAACAACACACCATCAACGCTCAACCTCTGGTTCGGCAGCAAAAGTTTCTCCACTTGAGGGGATGTTTTCCCCTCACCAGAACACACCACAGCAGACTCGGTCTCCTGAAACCTTGGGCTGGTTTTAGTAGGTGAAAAGATTATTATTACTTTATGCACCTAAAGTGAAAAGGCTTTTCTCAACCCTTCCAGAAAAAGATTCTTGTAATACAAAACCAAGTAGGGAATACTGTAGCCTGAAAGGCTTCCAGAAAGGTGTGAGCACAGAGAACAGCAGCTCATAGCAGGAAGGAAATTGTAACATTAGCCACAGCCTTTGAAGGCAGAGGCAGCTCCGCGTCACCGAGCACCAACAGTGAAACCAAAGAACAAAAACCATCTGATCCTCAGCTACTTCCAAAATCCATCTGCAAACACATCCTGCCCCAAGACAAATGCAGACCAGGGCGTGACAGAGAGATGGCAATTAACTGCCCCGTTGCTGCTGTTTGTGGTGCCTCCCTGCAAACACGCTGCCCTCCGCCCCGAGCCAGCCTGTGGCAGCCGCTTGCAAAAATCACTGAGCATTAGATCCTGCCCCTTCTCTGCTTAATGCCTCACCCTGGAGCTTCAGGAGCTCCCGGCTCTGTCCTTACCACCCCATCCCACCCCCCTGCTTCCCCTCCTCCTCCAGCTCCTTCCCTTCCAGCCAGTGTTTCCCCCTCCCTCCCCTGCTGGCTGCAGTGCCAGATGTCGGCCTGACCCCGGAGCCGCCGTTCCAGGTCAGTTATTGGGGTTATGGTGCAAGGGGAGCGGCAGGTCCCACTTCGCCGGGCTGAGTTAGGACGGCCCCACCTCACCAGCGAGGGGGTCTGGGCGCTGCTGGCAAATTTATTTCCAGGGTTTTTCCCTGCTAACAAAGTTTGGAAGCCTGTTCACGCAGCAACAGCAGCCTCAGGCACCAAGTGCTGGGTAAGGTGACCCCGGACTATGTTCAGCATCAGTCATGGGTAGAAGCGTCACTTACTGCACGAGGGGAACAGATGACCTGAATGTCTCCTGCAAGAATAATTGCACACTGAAGGCAAGGGCTGAAGTTTCTGGAGAAGGGATGCCGGGAATGCTGTAGCACTCCAAAGAGGACCATTCAAAAGACACTGGGCTAACAAAGACAGCCATGAGGGAATTCAACATGCATTGAAAATGAACCCAGACCCGTATTCTTGACCACATCACACTCCTTGAAGGATGTGCCCCTCATGAAGGAGCTGCTCCAAGGAAACGGTATGCAGTTTGCTGGAAGGGAAGGGAAAAGCTTCCAGCCTGACATAAGCCAGGGCTCGGATTCCTCTATCACAGAGGCAGATAAGGCTGCGTCAACTTTTCCACTGGAGCTCTCTCCCCTCTAAGGTTCACAGCGAGAGTTAAATGTTTTGGCCAGGTGGAAACTGAGCAGAGGCTCCCAAAGCTGGGAGTTGCCATGTGTATAAAACATCACCATGTCACCTGCCCAGGCTTGGTTTCCCTCCACTGGGAACAGGAAATCTCATCTTCCTCCCCAGGAATTCTTTGCATTCCTGCGCAGACGATAAGCTGAACCCCTCCAAGGGGCTGCTCAGAGCCCACACAAAGTGCCCTGAAACACCAACAACCCTGGGGACTGAAACCCAAACAGGTTAAACATTAACCAGGGAGCTGAGCAGAGGGGACATGATCTGGTGCCGTGATCCAGCTCCAGCCCCACACCACTGGCCATGCCTCAATTTCCTGGGAGCAGCAGGCCATGGTTTTGCAGAGGAAGGGAGGTTTTGGACGATCACAGAATCACAGATTGGTTGGGACTGGAAAGGACCTCATCTCATCCCATCTCCTGCCAAAGGCAGGGACACCTTCTACTAGTCCAAGTCACTCCAAGCCCCATCCAACCTGGCCTTGAGCACTTCCAGGGATGGGGCATCCATAAGGGTGTTTCTCACCTACAGAGTCCATCTGCCTGCAGAAAGAGGGGCAAGGAAAGTGAGGTGGAAATCTCCACCTGGTCCCCCATCCTTGTGCCAAAAGTGGGGTGTGTACAGGCAGGACTTGGCTCTTCCCAACAAATCCTCCTGGTTTTCTGTCGGAGCACAACAAGAGGCAGCACATCCAGCTTGTAGGCTCTCTCCACTTGGCATCTCATTTTTGTGTGTGGCAAACCAGGAAGATGCTCCATTTCCCAGGACAGCACTGGAGGAGCCCAGCTCCTCCCAGGCCAGCCCAGTCCCCACTCCAGCTCCATGGGCAGGAGCAGCCCCCAGTCCCACGTGTTGGGGAAGTTTCAGGGAAATACTTCCCTGTTGGGGAAGTATTTCGGTCCAGGCACAGCCCCCATGTGCTTCACTGCAGTTATCCCTGAAGACAGAAAAATTTGTGCTTGTTTTTCTGCCGCTGCTGAGCAGCTATGAAATGTCTCCCACCACAGAGAGCCTGAATAAATCCCAGCTCCTAAAGAAGCATCTGAATCAGCTTCTCTCCCATCTCCATCCTAATCTCAAACCTTTAATTTACTGACATGAAAGCAATGTCTGTTTTTGTTTGCCAGAGCTTGGAGCACTCATGGTTTATCCGTTTTACCAATAGACACACAAATATTCCAATTTTTTACATTTACCCCAATATTCTGGGGAGGTTCTTGGACTGGCCATAACTTATCACAAATTACCTGTCGCAAACTTTTCCTTCCTGTCCCCATGGCAGCTCAGGCACCATCTCTGGGTGGGTGAGAGAGCCACACAGACACACTGCATGTGCTTCCCGCAGCCTTTTGGGAGTGCCTGAAATGAGCCTGGATTTCTCAGGTTCCAGGTCCAAATGAAAAATAAGACCAAAAAAAAAGCAGAAAGGAGGGAAACAGCCTGATTTTATTCTTCTTCCTCTATTAAGTTTGGAGTGCTGGACCAAAACATTGCAGTTTTCAAAGGCTCCATGGACTGGTTTAAGGCCACATGGAACCTGGAAAACTCCACTCCAATGAATTTAGGAATCACTGCTGTGTGTCAGGGAGGCAACTTTTTTCTTTCTGGAGGGAAGGGACAGATTTTGCAGGAGAAAACTATATCCCAACTGGTGCCAAATTCCACAGATTTAGTTATTAGGAGGCAATTAGAAATATTATTAACACTTCCTACTACGTTAAGCTCCATTTGCAGAGCATCTCTGCACCAGCCCGGATGTTTCCGACGGAGCTCCGGCTCCGAGGCGCACGTGGCATCACGTACCCAAAACTGTGTCTTCCTGCTCGCTGCCTCCCGGCCCCTTCCCCGCAGCCGGATTTAATGCGGTTGTCTCACAAAATCAAATTGCAAGTGAAAAAAATACAGAGATTAAAAACGAGGGAGGGGAGGGGGAAGGTAAATAAAAGCGCGGCAGCACAAAGGAAAAACAATTTTGCTCTTGTTTTTTAACTCACAATCAACATCTGAGCTATTCAGGAAGCTGGTGCACTGCCCTCCAACCAACTTCAATTAGGGAATTCAAAAGCAGTCAGACAAAAGAATGCCTGGGAGTTACTGCACCGCACCGAGATATTTTTAGCAAGAGCTGGGAGGCTGTTTGTGGGACACTGCTTTGCTTCTCTCGCGTTTCAGCTTTTGTATTTACATTCACAGGACAGAGAGATTTACTGGGTCACAGAAAAAGGGAGGAGAAGCGGCACAACCGACAGGAATCATTTTGCTCCTGATACTCTTGGAAGGTTTTCGGCAAAGGCTGATGGGGGCCTGAGTGAAGCAGAACAAGATTTGCCTCCAACTCTTTCAAAAATCTTCTTTCAGCTGAAATCTCAAATTTTCCCCTTTTCATTATCATTATGGTTATCATTTACCACCATTACTATATTTTACTTTATTTTCAATTATTAAAATGTTCTTACATCAGCATATAAGTTTTACTGTTCTTATCTCAACATGCAAGTTTTACTTTGATTCTTCTCCCCATTCCACCAGGGTGGCAGGGAGAGATGGGGGGTTGAGCAAGCGGCTGCGTGGTGCTTAATTTCCAGCTGGGCTTAATCACGACAGCCCTTTTTGGACTCCTTTGGAAGGGTGATGTAAACCCTCACGTGGAGCCCCCAGAAAGGTCCCCTCGGCCCTCATGCCGAGCAGGGACACGGCTGGTTCACCCACACAAAGCTGGGGCTGAATCCAGCCGGTGACCTCTGCCCACCCCAGGTCACCAGATGGAGTCAGGAACACTCCAGGTGGGCACTGTCACATGAAGACCCCCATCCCAACCCCCCCAACACCGCTGGACCGTCAGTCCGGAAGAGCCGCATGGCCGAGCCCCAATGAGCCGCTTCTGTTTTTTCAGAAGCCATTTCCTAAAAGCCACACGCTGCAGCCGCCCTTCCCTCCACAGGCCCGGGAAGGTGCCTGGAGAGCTGGAGGTGATGGCCAAGGCCGGAGGCCTGGCAGGGGTGCGGGGCCGGTTTGGGGGTGGCAGGCGCTGCCTGCGCCATCGGCATCGCTCCTCCAGCGCAGCCCCTCTTCCGCTCCCTCCTACCACTGCGGCAGCGCAGATGGCAGCAGTGTGACCTCGCTGTTCCTGCCTCCTTGTTTTGATCCTGCAGTCTTGATTGTTCAGGCTAATCCCACACTCCCAGCCTTGGCTGCCCGCCAGGACTGTTATTAATGGCACAAAAGCTTCTCATTCCAGCTACTTCTACATCCGCTAATGCTGTTGTTCCCTTCTCTCGCTCCCCCTCTTGCCACATTACAAACTGGAGCTGGAATATATTTTACAAGGGGAAAAAACCCCTCCTCTGATCATCCTCACGCGCTGAAGGCTCCACCAGAACCCTAGGGGAAAGGCTCCTTAGCTCCAGTAATAAACACTGAAGGCAAAGCAGTGAGACCACCCTGCTCATCAACAGCACACTGATGTGGGGAGTTTCCAGCAATCCCTTAAGGAAGGCCAGGGTCCCAGGCACAGGCAGGTACAGCTGCCTGCAAGGCCCCAGGGAAGGGCTCCAGGGCCCAGGGTAGGACTAACACCAGTGCTCAGTGATGAGGACAGGCAGCACTGTGATGCAGGGGCACAGCACCCCTGGTATAGCACCCCCGTGCTCCTCAGGTGGCCCCGGGGCCTTGGCTGACCAGGGACTCCCTGTCCTCCTGCCCCTGCTCCGTGCAGCAAACACCAGATTCCCAGAACTGAAGCTCATTAAATCATGCACTGAAAGGCGGCTGCAGCCCATTCCAATTTAGCCAGTCTCATGGCAGGGCCCAAATTCCCCATGCAGGGCCTAAAGCTGTGTTTGGGATGTCCCTCTGTGCCCTGCCAGCTCCCCCCCAGTGGCTGTACCCCATCCTCCTCTGCTCTGATCCTCCCCCCCGCCCCAGGAGGATCTGCGGGCCGAGTCCTGGGCACCCACCAACACAACACTGGGGTGCAGGTCCCATGTCCCATCCACCTGCTCAGCCCCAGGGCTGGTTTGGGAAGGGATGGATGAGGATATTCCCTGGGGCCTCCTGATTTATCAGAGACCAGCCAGCCATGCCCAAACCCCTTGGCACTGCTGGGACACAGCTCGGCCAAAAACTCTGGTGCTAAGTCAGCTGAGCCCAGCAGGCCTTCAGCACCAAGGGCCACCAAGTGCAAGTTAATGAGGTTCAGAGTTGCCTAAACCCAGCAAGAGGAACATGCTCCTGGGACCCTCCCGTGGGAGCAGGCCCACACTCCTGTGCTGTGGAGTTCCAGGGTTGCAGGTGCTGGGACCGTGCCATGGGGAGCAGCACACTGGTGCGGGGTCTGAGGAAACCTGCCTGGTTTCCAGCGCAAGCTGTCACCCTGGTGAGATGATTCACCATCCTGCCCTCCCTACTTGTGGAAACGCAGGCAAGAGAAACGCAGCTACAGGCACATTTCTCCTGATTAGGACGGGCAGTACATTTTTAATAAAGGGCTCTTTAAAGATAATCTCATTTCAGTATTTACACATGTTAAAGAGGTTATACAGATCAAGACATAATGAAGTCAAGAAGGAGAGGACAATAAAAGTGTGGTGGGATATTGCAGGGAGAGGTATCTCCACCCTATTGGTTTGGGGCACAAAGGGGTTGAAATACAGAATCTCAGATGGGTTTGAGTTGTAAGGGACTTTAAAGATCATCCAGTTGCACCCCCCACCATGGGCAGGAACACTTGCTCCTAGACCAGGTTGCTCCAAGCCCCATCCAACACCTCCAGGGATGGAGAGTGCAGTGAAACAGCAAGACACAAACCCCACAAATCCCGGCAGAGGAGGAGGATCAGACGCCAGGAATAACTGGCCGTCGCTCACTCACAACAATCAGCAGATTTCTGATGCAACCTGGATCTGCAGCTTCCCTTCTTCCTCAAACACAGCACATGGCCCTGCTCCTTCCCGGCACACAGAGTACTGGATGAAGCAATCCCGGGCTGTCCCGGCCAGCGAGCACATGGCACGTCCCACCCTGGCCCCACAAACAGGCAGAGTCCTCGTGTACCACACACAGGCCTCAATTCCATCCCAAACACACCCCCAGCCTCTCGCTACAGCAATCCCAGCCCATCTCCCACCGGAACAGCTCTGCCCCAGCTGAGGTTACACCTGACAGCAGCAAAAACTGAAATATCCGCTCTTGGCTCTGCCATCGGCAGTGGAGCTTCACAAAACTCTGCTCTGTGCCATGCTCTACTTCACATGCCATGGATTAACCAGGAGTTCAAAAATTCTCCTGAAACGCACAATATTCCATTTGCTTTCTCACACTGCAATGGTTTGGGGATGGGGGATGCACGAGGTCACCGGGCAGGGAAACTTCAGTCAACTTTGGGATTATTTCTCTATTGTGCAAGAGGAAATACTGGTGCTGCTCAGAGCTCTCGTGTTTCACTGCTGAGGGCGAGGAGACAAAAAAAGCAGCTTTATTTAAACTACTTGATAGTCGCAGGATCAAGCAGAACAAAAGAAAAAATATATTTGGAGGGAAATGTTAGTTCTGGAGCTCAAACAGCACTTCAAGTCCCCATCAAATAACTTTCAGGTGAGACAGGAAGCAGGGAAGGCAGCATAGAGTGCTGGATCATGGGGTGTAAAGCAAAGACACCTGGAGCTGCAGGGAGTGAGCTCAGCTTCACAGTAACAGGTGAGCTGGAGTAAGAAGTAACTGGATTTTAAGGAGTAAATAGTGGAGCAGGCAAGAGAGTCATGGACTTAAGGGAGAGACATGAAGAACAGGAAAATAGTTCAAATTAATAAAATGAATTGTTTTCCAATCCAGAAGGACTTGCTGTAGGATCTCAGCAAAGAGGCAAAAGAACTTCCTCGAGCAAATTCCTGCTTTTCTACAGACGTGGACCAACCACAGCAGGTTTTTTCAAATCAAGGGAACATTTAATTAAGAGCCTAATGTCTGAATATTTACAGGATGCAAGGTCTGCTACAGCCACAACCTGAGCTCTTCTCCTACTAGCAACCTTCCCAAGGAATCTGGTACTTGATTCTTAATTTCTTCAGCTTCTACTCCCAGCAGGCAGAGGTGTCTCTATTTTTAACAAGCAAGATGGGTGTCAGGCAAGGTCACCCAAAACCTGAGGGCAGTAGATGTTTGGGAAGCAAACACACCCCCAGCCCCTGCTCAGGCACTGCCAGTCGGCACAGCCAGGCTTCCAACCCACCAGATGCTCCCAACTTTCTCCTTGCTAAGCTCAGCAGCTTGTGTTTCCCACTCCCAACACGTGAAATGAGGCTTCTGAGCCCCATTCAAGCCCCAGCCTCTTCTTTTCTTCTCTAAGTGAATACTGTGTTAATCCCATTAGTTATGTGAGTGCAAAGCCACTCAGGAGCCCGTCCCACCTACTCCCCATGGAATCTCCTGCCACTCCATAACCCAGGAGTTATAACTCCCTAACTCCGACCTCAGGGGGACTGGGGAACAATAAATATTGCTCTATTTAGGATAACCTCAACCTTATGGTGCCAAGACATAAAACCAGCAGTGTCCCAGGACCCAGAGCATCCCTCCTGTCATGTCCCAATGCTCCCAAGCACCATTCCCAGTGAGCAGGGCCTGGCACTGGCCAGACCCAGCCCTTGGCACCAGTCGCTCATCCTCCCTGGCTCCAGCACACCCACACCTCAGGAATTTTCCTATGCCACACCTACACCTTCCTGCCAACACACAGCACTGGCTCCAGCCCCACACCAGCACCACCAGTACCACCTGACGGCCACCCCTGCTGAGCTCTCCTATTCCTGGATTATAGAGCTTGAATAACAGAATCCTTAGGGTCTCGAATGTGTTTGGACATCATTTGGATGCCCCAACGCTAGCTTGCAACCTTATCAGGATTTAGGACATCTCTTAGTGAGCTCTGAAACCAGGAATCCCAATGGAGACTACAACTACGACTCCTGTCCTGTGACCCCAAAGAAGTTCATATGGGAAAACACCGTGTTTCAAATGCAAAGTCATAGATGGCAACACACCCACACAGAACACTCCGACCTGCACCTGGGGAAAGAATTTAATCACCAGTTTCTCCTTCTCCACGGGAGCCAAGGCACCACCTATGTCCAAAGCACCGGGTTGCCTTTTCTCTGGTGTGTCACACCTGGCACGTAGGAAAGGGAGAGAAGCTTTGGTAGCTGCCATAGGGGACAGTGCCAGTGCATCCAGGGATGTGGGGACAAGGGAGTGAGGATTGGGAAGGTGGGAAAGGGTAGGAGCACTGACCAGATGGGTCTTTAAGTGGGATTAAAAGGAAGATGCTCTGCTACATCCAGCCCTTTCCTCCAGGGCTGGAAACTCGCCCTCCTTACAGCCAAGTCTCCTCCATGGGGAACCAGCCTTTGGCTTTTTCCCTCTTTGTTCTTCCACACCGCTTCCTCCCTCGTGTTTACCTTCCGGACCTGCCATCTCCCTGTGGCTCACAACTCCTCCTCCTCCTCTGGAAAGTCTTTGAGACACACATTATACAAGATACACAAAAATAAATTGGTTTTAATCCTCCAGATTCCAGCACTCCCAAACAAGGATCTTAAGGAGCTTTACAAACAATGGATTAAGCCTTAAGACTCCCGGTGAGGTAAGGAAGAGCCTCTGGCCAAGGCAGAGAGAGGTGAGCGAGGCTGAAGGCTGTACAGCTGACCTGTTTCCACACACACTAGCGTGATTCTACCCCTGATCCATCATCAGCCCAGAGACACCTTTGCCATTTCAGTCTAGACTCTGAAGCAGCTCCAAAATGTCCATCTTTCCAGTGTCAAATTCTCTTTCCTACCTTTAGGCATCAGCAGTACCCGAAACGCTCAGCCCAGTGGGTGGCAGCACCCCTGGGGCCTGAGGTTCTCCTGGAGCACTATGAAGTGTCCAGTTCCTGACAACCAGCCTTCATTGCAGGGGTGCAGGAAGCTTCCAGTGGGCATTCCAAGCATCCACTTCGCTGGAAGGTGCTGTCTTGCTTTCCTCCTCAATGTGACAATGACCTGACAGGCACTGACCTCTTCTTTGGTGACCACTGACAGGACCCAAGGGAATGGCTAGAGCTGTGCCAAGGGGGTTTAGGTTGGATATCAGGAAAAGGTTCTTCCCCCAGAGGGTGGTGGGGCACTGAACAGGCTCCTCAGGGCAGTGGTCACAGCGCCAAGGCTGGCAGAGCTCAAGGAGTATTTGGACAATGCTCTCAGGGACAGGGTGGGATTGTTGGGGTGTCCTGTGCAGGGCCAGAAGTTGTCATGATCCCTGTGGGTCCCTTCCAACTCCAAATACTCAATGACTCCATGACTTTGGGTCACAAGCTCAGCAGCCTCAGATCTACATTAGCACGACATCACCCACTCCTAGTGCACTCGTTCTGCAAAGCCCTCAGATTTCTTCCCAACTGTATTTTGCATACATGTTGTAAAC
The DNA here is from genome assembly GCF_001715985.3 of Manacus vitellinus. Taxonomy (NCBI): domain Eukaryota; kingdom Metazoa; phylum Chordata; class Aves; order Passeriformes; family Pipridae; genus Manacus; species Manacus vitellinus. The sequence goes on from NW_021938838.1 coordinate 8,318,379, forward strand.
AAGCTTTACATCCTTTTGATCAGCTCTGCTCGGGGAGGGGGAGGAGACTTCCTGTCCCACTCTGCCACCACTTGCTGCGCTCGGCTCCCGCCGCCCCGTGAGCGATGATGACATTTTCTATTTTGGTGGCTTTTTCTTCATATATCTGCAACGAGCGGCTGTGCTCCGGCCCAGCACCACATGGATCTTGGGGTGGTTTTTAATTCAGCTTAAAGTGGCAGAGCCAGTTGTTGCAGCATCTCCTCTCCGTGCCCAGCGACGTTCCCTGCTCCCCAGCCAGACGCGTGCACGCTCCTGGCTCCTCACTTTCCCTGCCAGCCGTCCCAAGCAGACATTTTTGCGAAAGAACTTGTTTACAGACAAACCAGGCTCCTGTTCGTGGCAAAGCACCGGCGTGTTTTCCTGCTGGTGCTTATCTGCCAGAGAGAACTCTGGTTTCTGCTTGCCCACGGGCAACCGGCCAAGCGCTCACCACCGGCACCTCCCTGCACCTCGTGGCCACTTCACGTGCCCAAACCCTCGCCCTCCTCCAGAGGCACAACCGTACCCTGATAAGGGAATGCTCCCTCCTGGCTCCAGCGATACAACATTGGGTGAAGCTGCAGAAGGTTGGGATCTCCCTCCCTTTGGAAAGAGCAAATGCCCACAGGCTCCAGCGGCCACTGGAAGCCTGAGGACTGTGGGAATGGTTCAAGGGAAGGGCTCATGCTCTCTTGTGACTCCAGCTCAGTGCTTCCACGTCCTCCCTGTGCCAGCTCAGAGAGGAGCTTATGAAATCCGCAGGCTGTGGGCAGCCTCTGCAGCGCAGGAATGTTCTGGAGTCAGTTACTAACACGGTGCTTTGCATATTGTGTTTCAAACACTACATGCTTCTACATGCTCTGTGTCAACAAGGGGAAAGGACTGTCAGCCCCAAATGAAGTCCTAATCGGAGTTATTAGTGATCCAGCAGCTCCCAGGTGCACAACGAGGACCCCGTGGGGATATTCCTGTGTTCAGCTCAACCCTTCCCTCCTGAGAACCATCCCAGCCCCTTCTCTAATAATTTTCCTCTGCCTGAGCCCTGTGTGCTCCTCAACTCTGCCCAGCATGGCTTCCCCAGGACCCACAGCCAGGACAGGTTCCTTGGGACAGGAATGCTGCACGTTCATCCATGAGCAAGCCATGAGGACCTGGCAGATGCAGGATACTAAACAAGGAGGAAAAATAAACCTAGCAGAGATTCTTCAGGGTGAAACCACTTCTAAACTCACAGAATCCCAGAATGGTTTGGGTTGGGAGAGACCTTAAAGCTCATCTCGTTCCACCTCCTGCCATGGGCAGGGACATCTTCCACTATCCCAGGTTGCTCCAAGCCCTGTCCAACCCGGCCCTGAACACTTACAGGGATCCAGGGGCAGCCACAACTTCTCTGCTGAACCTGTGCCAGGGCCTCACCACTCTCATAGGGAAGGATTTCTTCCCAATATCTCAACTAACCCTGCTCTCTTGTCACTTTAAAGCCATTAAATTCATGGGAAAGCAACTTTTTTCCACCACACAGAACACCCTTGGCGAAGCTGGGGATGTGCTGCTCTTACAGATGCTCTATGTGAACCTAAATTTGGTGAAATTATTACAGAAACATTCCACCATCTCCCAAAATAAGCAGCTTTGTGTATCTTTGCCTGGCTAAAGGACGAAAACAGCCCTGTAGAGTGGAGCACAGTTTCCATTTCCTTGCACACTCCTACCAGGGCTGTGCTCACAGCAAACACTCCGACCTTTCCTCAAAGAAATCTCTGTTTGCTGCTCCTTATAAATTTGTAGAATTTTGGCTCATTTCCATTTCACCCACTTTTGAATACAACGCTCCCCACCCCCACACAACTGTTCCTTTCTCAGGGATGACAGGCTATCCAAAAAAATCCCGGGAGCACTTGAGCTCCTCATTCCCTCCCTGGCAGCAGACAAAGGAGCACAGGGAATTTTGGACCAACCTGTTGCTGGAAGCACTTCACCTTAGTTCAGCATTCCAATTTCTCCTGATCCCCAGTAACAACATTTTCCCATCACTCCCCTCACCCATGATTTTCTAACAATCATTTGTGGCACATTTAAAATCTTTTATTATTTTCCTATGAAAACCTGGAGCTCAAATCCCTTCAGAAAGGCGCTGTGGTTACCAGCAGGATCACCCCACAACCTTGCTCTGTTTTTCCATCACTGCTGATGTGGTGACAAAGAAGGAGATTTTTCAATTTGTTTTGTCCATGAGCCAGAAATTCCTTTTAATGGCCTGAATATGGTGCCTGTGCTGGTCTCTCCCTGCTCAACCCTCGCTTACAACAGCCCTTGCCTACAACGCGGAGTTGGCCTCCTTTTGCAGGAAAATAAGGCCAAACCAGCTTGAAAGCATGTTTGGAATCTGGAGATTAATTCCATGTAAACTAATGCATTCAAACCTCTTTGTAGGGCTGCAGCAAGGGCTGGCTGAGCCTGGCTAGAAGTAGGGCAGCACAGTGGCTGGTGGGGAGGGAGGCAGCCCTTCCTCCAGTGTGGAACCCTTTAGTAAAGGTCACAACCACTAGTAAAGGCGTGTCCTGCTCCGGCAAACCAGCCACAAGGCCCCTTGGCCGCAGCACGGACCCTCACGCCCACTACTCACACTGGTGACAAAGAGGTGCTGGAGGTGGCAGGAGGGCAGGTCAGGGGTCACAAGGGCTCCCACGGGAGCCTCTACCCGGGATCCAGAGCTTTTGTTCAGCAGAAAATGCCAGGAGCAACAAAGCCCAGCAGAGCCCAGAGCTTCTCTGGGGGTGCCCCCCGTCCCCACCATACGCTGCCCATTCCTGCCCGTGCTCAGCCCACCCCTCCCTGCTTCCCTCCACCGCCTCTCTCTCTCTCTCTCTCTCTCTCTCTGGGAGATAAATTATTCAGGATGAAACCATTTTAAACTCCGTTGGGATGCTGAGCAAAGCTAAGATGGGTGGTGCTGCAGAGGAAGCTGCCAGGGCCGCAACTAGAATCCTGGGCTTCCTCATACAGAGGTTCCCAGTGCAGCTACAGCCCATCCCACTGGGATCCTGTGCCATGAAACACCCCCAAATCACTGAACACCAAGGTCTTGGTGTATCCATCACACCCAGAGTCATCTCATCCACATGAGTGTGAGGCCCAGGGACCTCCCATGCCAAGTGCTTCCATGGGAGGCTTCCACAAAGCCACCCCACTGGCCATGTCTGAGCACTAAATGCCCTCATTCCTAGATTTTCTTCTGGTATAAAGCAGCAGCAATAAGGACAGATGAGCAGAGTTTGGTTTGCACAGTGACCCTCACATGCCAGGGCAGCCTGATGAACAACAAACACAGCGGCCTCCCAGCCATCACATGTCTTTCATGGATGCTCCCAACCACCACACATCCTTCATGGATGCTCCCAACCACCACACATCCTTCATGGATGCTCCCAACCACCACACATCCTTCATGAATGCTCCCGCAGACCCAGGGATGGAAGATAAAAGCAGGGATGGCACACTGCTCCCACATTCCTTCTGGGTGCCCTGGCACACCCACGCTGCTGCCACAGCTGGGTGGGAGGAGATGGCTCCCATCAGAAGAACGTGGTGCTGAGGCCACGGAGGTGTCTCAAAGCCAATACCACCTATGCTACCCTCTCAGGGGTAGGACTGGGCTACCCTGCCAGAGGAACTGGGCAGGAGCACAGGAGCCATCCCACTGTGGGACACATCCCTAGGGAGGTCTCTCAATCACCTGCTGGGCTTGAGGCCCATTGAGCTTCCTTCCACAAGGACTAGAGAGTATTGGAGTGCAATGAGATGAGCTCTGAGCTCACTTCCAACCCAAGCCATTTCATGATTCCATGACTACACAAGCAGCAGTACCCATGCTCCTTCCACATAAGCACAGTTATGGTGCTCCAACTCAGGGCCCACGGTTCAGATGAATTCAGGTCAGACAGGACAACATCAACAAGAAGGTAGTTCAGAGAAGAGGGAGTTTGTGTTGTTTTGTTTTTAAATGAGGGGACCAAATAATTAAATAGCCTGGAAAGGATTCTACATTAAAAGTCACTACAGCACTAAAAATCCAGCTCTGACAGCTCTGGGTGAAGCCCTTCAGGAGTTACCATGGCAGTTGATGCAGCGATTCGCCCACTCACTCCTCAATAATGCTGGATTATTTTTTTTAATGTTCTTCCACCACAAACAAGCAAACGTTGCTGAAGGAAAAAGTCCTTTCTCCCACCATAAAGCTCCATCCTTTATCCCTGCCACAAGTGCTCTGCTCGGGAGGAGACAGCAGGTAACAGGGAGCCAAGCCAAACACGCCACGCTGAACTTTGCTCCCTCCCTCTCCAGGGAGAGAGGAAATTTAAGAAGCAGATTCAGGATTTCAGCATCCATTTCACTCTCCCTCCCCCTCCTGAACTCCCCGGGCTCCAACCGGCGATTCAGATGCTCTGTCAGCTGAACGCTGTGCTCGCTTCCCCTCCCCACCACCAGCTCAGCAACCCTTGCAACACGCTGCACGCAGGCAAGGAAACCAAGGATTTTTAGAATACATCCTCCCTCCTTTTAATTAAGCGCCCAGGTAGAGTGTTCACTCCACAAAGCTCATCCAGTATGGCTGAGAGAGGCAAGTCGGAGCAAGAAGGCACCCAAACAAAGGAAAGCAAACACGGGCAGCAAGGGAGAAGGATACAACGGCATTGACCTGTCCAATGATTATTTTTACAATCAAACCGAGGTCTAGAAACTCCTCTGGCCAAGGGAAGGCTGAGAACATCTGCAGCCACCTCCCCACAGCATGGCACAGCCCTCATCCCGAGATCAGGTCGAGAAGGACAACCTCACAAAGCCAGCTCCGAGGCTGAGGAATGTCCTCCCCATCTGTCAGATAAACCCCATTCCTTCCTCAGGGACCTCCTGGCCCCCTTGGCCCTGGGGGCAGCCCAGGACCCGGGGCTGCCGTAGGTCAGCCCCCACAGAGGCAGAGCTCCAAACAGAGCGAGGCAGATGGGAGAGAAGGAATAAGCAGCTTCCAGCACTAAGCTGGGGAAGGCAGGACTGAGCCTGTGTGCCCACATTCTGGGGGTGCGGGGTGCTGGGGACACGAGTGCCAGAGTGCAGCCAGAATGGGACCACACCGGTGGCCAGTCTCCTTGCCTCAGCAACATGTACTGCTTGCTCCACAAAAATAATATTCCTCATTCTTTAGCCAGTAGAAATTATTTGTTACAATAAATACTTGCCCTGAAAGCCCAGAGGCTTTACTAACAAAGCTGGGTTTGCTTGCAGGCTGCCAGGTTTGGGAACTGGTTTAATCAGCTGGGGAAGCTCAGGGAGCACGTTCTGGCTGTGTGTGACATTCCCAGTGCAAAGAACTGCTGTTGGCTAGTTCCCACAGTCCTTCCAACTCCAACTCTTGCCAATCAAGATTTCTTTACTAATAAGGGCAATGAGGCCCTGGCACAAGTTGCCCAGAGAAGCTGTGGCTGCCCCGTCCCTGGAAGTGTTCAATGCCAGGTTGGACAGGGCAACTAGGTCTAGTGGAAGGTGTCCCTGCCCATGGCAAGGGGTAGAATGAGATGAGCTCTAAGATTCATTGAACCCTAACTGTTCTGTGATTCTATAACCCAAACTGGGACAGACTTTACCATGATATGAACTGGGAGAAAACACTCATCCCTGTGGCCCTCGAACAGGTCCATCCATGGAGAGAGGTCCGTGTATCCGACAAGGGACAGCCTCCACACCGAAGCATGTTTCCAGCCCCGGCGAGCAGCAAGCCAACAACTTTCAAGATGAATTAAGGCCAGGGCGTCCATGGAGTTCCGCTGGTGGAAGGCAGCTTTGTTAAACCCAAATGAAAGCTCAGCCCATTGTTCCCAGCCTCCTCTAATAGCTGTTGTCTCTCCTCCATCCCTCCCAGGCTCCGCAGCTCAGCTGTGACTCTTTGTGCCTCCCTTTCCCTGCCTTCTGCTTCTGTTTGTCCTTTTGATCTCCACTTCTCAGCTCGTGTTTTCTGCTGTGTCCCCCTCCCCCCATGCCTGATTTCCACTTTTATTAGGGTGCGAGGCAGCGGCTGAAGGAGGAACAATGCATCGGAGCTGAAAAGGCTTTGAAGCTGAATTGAGTTGTTTACCCAGAGATTCCCCCATCTCCTCCTGAAATAAAATAGTATTTTACTTCCACCACAGCTCTTGCTGTTTAGTTTCAGTTGGAAGCATTCTAAGTAGCTGATGGCATGGCAAATGTATAAAAAGAGAAGCAGAAGCACAGGGGTGTGATTGCTTAAAAAATAAATAAAAATAAAAATCAGACAACTGCATCTCCCCAAAGCCCATGAGTTTTAGGTAAAATTATTCTGGAGTCCAGTTGTAAGGATTCTGCTGCTGCAAGGGTAGGTTAAAGCTTCAACCAGCTCCCAAAATCCCCTGTGAGTCAGCATATCAGTTTGGGTTTGATGCAACTGTGTCTTCCTTCAACCCCGAGCAGGAACAGCAACCAGCTGCTTTCCCATCCCAGTTCCTTTAACTCCAAGGCACCACTGCAATTAACACATCGAGTTTAAATACTCAAACTCTGCACAGAATCACTTAAGTTGGGAAAGACCTTTAAGACCATCGAGTTCAACCTGTGCCCGGCCCCCACCTTGTCACCCAGCCCAGAGCACTGAGTGCCACGTTCAGTCATTCCTCGGACACCTCCAGGGACGGGGACTCCATCACCTCCTTTCAAGCCGGACAACTTAGAGCAAGTGCCGAAGTCCCACCAGCAGGTCCTGTCCCCACCATCACATCCTGGTGTGGGCAGAGCAGGCAGGACCCCCCCCCATGCCACAGGCACTATGCGCACCCTGGTTCACAGCCAGATCTCCCTCATGAGCAACAACATCTCCCAAAGCTGATCCTGGGACTGGGTAATACCATTTATAAATTAAGAGGCAGGAGGGGAGATAAAAAACAAAATACCATGAGCTATTGAGATAAGATTTTAGTTCCTTGGTTTGTTACCACCCAGACTCATACCCTATCGTGGCAGGACGAACATGGGGAGGGGTCATGGGGTGCCCACAGCCAGGGGCAGGGCTGAGTGCCTGGCACTGCCTGGGGTAAAGTGCCAACAAGAAGCAAAAATATTGCGGATTCCTGAGCTGGGTTAGTCATCGGCAGCCAACTCCACCACCGGGATGGCCAACACTCCCTGGGTAGGGAGCATGTTAACACAGAGGAAAGGGAAAGGCCAGGGCAACCTGTAAGGTTTGCACCTCAAACAGTCACAACCAACAGACTTAAATAAATAAATAAACAGAATAATAAACAGAATAATGAACAGAAATAAGCAGAATAATTCTGGGAGAAGGGCCCATGAGCACCCCAGGAACCCAATAACCACGAACAGGCTGCCAAGAGCCAGGAGCTGCCCCCATGCTCCCACTGTCCGCACCGACTGCTGCAGGCTCAACACTGAGCTAAAATAAATTAAACCTCAGCAAAATCTCATGCAAAGGGTACAATTATGCTTTTTCATTACAGACAGGTAAATTTTCAAGCTGACTGACCAGACAAAGAAAGCATAAAGCAGCTGAGGCTGAATTATGCCGCCCCGACTACGAGTTGTGAACTCTGTTGTTTGGAATTCAGGATTTGCAGGCTATGCAGCAGGTTTGGGAGCTGCTAATCAATGACTGAAATGAAAGATGATGCCTTCTGTGATGTACAGAGAAAGCAGAGACTAACTCTCTGCACATCACACTCCTCACCATACAGGTTGATTTCCTTACCATCACTATATTCTCAATAATTTAAGGCAATACTAAACAGAGCATAATTTTAAGCAAAGAGTTTTTCCTTTTATGGAAGAAAATCTTTTTTAAAAAAAAAATCTACCTGCAAACTCTGCAGCTGACACAGCCTCCTTCCTCTAAAGAACATGGGAAATGAGGGGGCCTAGAAGCTCCCCAGGCAGAACTGCTCAGCCTAGATTTGGCTACTTTGGCCTCGTTTGGCTAAGGGGCAGTGATAAATTCAAGCAAAAATCACATTTTACAAAATGCTTCAAATAAAATATCTCTGAGCCTACCATGAAATGGCTCTGGAGATCAGACATTTGCCAAATTTTCCCAAAAACAGTCCTAAAAACCTGAAAAACACCTGTCAACATGCCACCGGTTCTCATTCCAACTCATCCCCAGGAGTTCAAGGCTGAAGGCCCAGGGACAACCCAATGTTAGCCTAATGACCAGCTTGGACTTTGCTCACATAACTGCAGTATTTGACCTAAATTCTCTTAAAAAAAGGTGAGAAAGGAGCCCTGTCCCTCCTCCAACACACACTAGTCTGGTGACCAACATGCTGAGAGGCCTGGAAGCCCCCTGTACCGAACAGATTTCAGGTCCCCAGCCTCCCCAGCACCCAGAAATGCCAACACCACCGTACAGGACACATAGCACCCAGTTTTGTGCCTTGAAAAGCTCAAAAGGATGAAATTCAGAACCTGTGGGTGTCCAGGGCACATTCTTTACTCCTTCCTACTCCTCCTTTAGCCTGGCTGCACCTCTGACTACTCCCGACTTACACATTTGCTGGACACTCTCATTTTTCCTCTACTCAGTGAACACTTTAAACGGGTTTTTATGCTAAAAATACAATGATGGCACTAGAAAAGGCAGATTGGAGAAACAACAGGCAAATGTTCCCAAATTCAAGCACATGGACCACCCATATATGTTAAAAACATGGATTTTTCATCAGAGCAGTAACTCCACAAGGTATGCCACCAATTGCTTTGAATTCCCCAAAAAGAAAACTATGAGCTTCCCACAAGTTGTTCAAAAACAAATCTGTTGATAACTTGGAAATATTTTCTAGTTACTACAACAAAAATCCTTCTACTTTGAACAGCAGCAAGGGTAGCTTTCAGCAACAGCAGGGAGCTTCAATGCCAGGATTTCAAGGGTGCTGGTAGCCCCTTCCAAAGCTTGTGCTTGCCCAAAACACAAGGATCTCTGCTCAGTTACCCAGCATGGTTCTGTTCCCCTCCTCCTGCAAACTTCCTCAGGCTGAGATCTGGGAATAGGGTGGGTTTGTGTCACCCTCAGCCTTCCAGGTTTCAACAGAGCAGCAACACTAACGTGGAGCTGGAAAAACTCACCCACCTACTAAACTGGTTCACAGCTCCTGAAACTCAACATCTTATCAGCTCCAGCTCCACAGAGTGATGCAGAAAGAGCTGAGGCTGTTGAAGGAAAAGCACCAATATAAAGCACCAAAGTGCTGGATGGTGCCGGATCAGAGACCGGCTGGGCACAGCTCCTGCCTTCCTCACCAGCAGAATGGATGGCTTGGAGGTGCTATGCTCAGGAGGCTTGGGAACAGCTCAAGGAGGAGTTCACCACATCCTAAAGCTCCATTTGAGATGTTTCTCATGAGAAGGGTTAGGAATTACAGGCTGCAAATGGAAGGAACATCTGCTGGGGAGCAGGAGCCATCCAGGCTTACCTGCAGCATGGGAAGGGAAATCCTCTGCAGACCTTTCCATGGCGAGCAGAGCAAGCCCCATCAGCGAGGGAGAGCTGATCACTGACTGGCATCAAAGCAGAAAACACCCACAGCAGGTTTTTTGGGTAAATTATTCTTCCTGGCATGTGTGAGACCTCTGATCAGCTGGCAAAGGCAGTTAGTCAGGGTTTGGGGCAGGGATCAGAGGACAGGAGCAGAGCTCAGCCCACAGGGCCATACTCAGCTGAGCCTGAGCATGGAACAGTTTTGCAACACCCTTTGGAGCCCAAATAATTTAATTTTTTAGACAAGTATGTAAAACGTTCACTGTTCACTATCAGTCATGCAGGTGAGCAATTGCAAACAGACCACTGAATTTTCAAGGCAATTTTGCAAGGCTGCTTTGGTCTCTTTCTGTGTCTACAAAGAGAGCATTCCTGCCTGCACTTGGTATCTCCCTGTTTTCCGGAGCTTAAACGCTGAAAAAAGCAAGACTAAAAAAAGAAATCACGACACTGAACCAGCCGACTTCATACAAACTGTTTCTAAACACCTACTCAGCCAAACCTGCGCAAGAGGGGAGCAAAACACGATCTGCACACTCAGCTGGGTGTTCACCTTTTCCCTGAACACCCAAAAAGCTCTGAACAACCCCTTGGGCTACAGGAGATGGTGTTGGCTTCGCGCATGGATTGATTCCCATTTTATTAGGATGGGCCAACTGAGCAGGAGCAATTCTGGGATCAGAGCCGGGTTTGCAGGGAGCCCCCAGCACAAAGGCCTTTCCCAAAGCCCAGGCCTAGGGCAGGAGGGAGCGGCCGGAGCCGCAGCCGTCACACGCCATGTGTCCTCCAGCAGACCCTGTCTGGAGGGAGGGAGGAGGGAGGGCTGGAGCTGTTCGCTCAGGGAAGCCAGATGCGAGGCCTGGCACTGACGCCAGCAGCCGAGCTATTTTTACTAACCAATGGATGCGGTGCCGGAGCAGGAGCAGGAGCAGGAGCTGGAGCTGCTTCTCCTCTCCCGGCTCGGCTCACCACGCTCAGCCAGGCTGGAGTGATCCAGTGAGCCCAGGAGCCCAGCACCCACTGCTGCTGGCCCAGGAGGGAATTCAGGCACCATTCACACAGCACAAGGCTTTTCTGCTCACACCACCTCCAAAAGTGAATTTCCCACTAGAATCCACAGAAAAATTCATTAAATCACTTAGCACAGAGAAGCCTGAATCTTCTGATCCGAATCATTCCCTATCAGCCATGGTGACACCCACTTGCACCCCAAGCCCTTCCCAAGGTCAGCTCCCTCCTCTAACAAGCCAACGGCACACACCAAATCCCCTTTGAAAAAAATGGCAAAACAATCAAAGTTTAACTCAAGGATATTCACATTATTCCATGCACTTTGCTGGTTTTGACCAGGCTTTCAAAGGCTTTGCCGTTTCTGGAAGCTGAATGCCAGGAATACCTGCTGGAATTATCAGAGCAACACCAGCCTTCCTAGTGTTCTCTCCATTTTCTCAGGCTTCCTTCCTGGCTTCCTTCCAGTATTCCCATCTCTAACAGAAGATCCTGTTTTCCTTCATCGTCTGGGTTGTCTCCTCCTCTTCCTTCTCATTGCCACCCACTCGTTTTTTCATCTTTCCCAATATTGTGTTTGCTACATCCTCTCTCCCTGTGCCGTGCAGCAAACCACTCTTCAGAGCTGGGGATGAGATATGCTGCACATCCTCGTGTCCAGGATAATACCCGGGTCTGAAGCTGTTATCCCTCACCCACACCCTGACTGAGCACGTGGTTTCTCCCTCAAGCACCTCCATGTCTGGGGAACTCCCTGGCAGAGCCCAGCAGCCACCCCACAGATCCACCACTGCCCCAGACCCAGGAAACGGAGTTTGCTGAGAGAAGCAACACAAGCAGTGAGCTGAGCCTTTCCCTTTCCTCCTTCCCCTCCTCCAGCATGGATCTAGGAAGTCACACACACAGACAACAGAGAGTTCCTGCCAGCCTCCTCCACACTGGTCCCACTCCAAGACCTTCAAGATCATCAAGTCCAACATCTGACTGATCCCACCACGCCCACTAAACCATATTTCAAAGTGCCATGTCTGATTTTTTTGAGAACTCTTCCAGGGATTGAAGTACGTTAAGGGGAAAAGAAGCCTTAAAGCAAACACATACAACAAGAAGTAACACTTCACTAACTCCCTTAACCCTCACTGGTCCAGCTTCCAAGGGTCACCAGTGGCCTGGAGCAGGATCAGGTGTTGGTTTGCCATGAAACCATGGAATGGTTTGGGTGGGAAGGAACCTTAAAGCTCATCTTGTTTCACCTTCCTGCCATGGGCAGGGACACCTGCCACCAGACCAGATTGCTCCAAGCCCCATCCAACCTGGCCTTGGACACTTCCCTCTGCAAATCCACTGAAAAAACTCCTTCCCAACAACCTTGCAACCCCTCTTGTTTCCCCCACAATCCCTCCCTTCACTGCTCATCCTCTGCTCCACTGGCAACTCCCTCTCCACTTCCCCGGATGCGGGAGCCAGCTGGGAAGCCGCTGTCCCCTCACTCACCTTCTGCCACCAGCACAGCCAGGCCACAGCATGGAAATGGAGCATCCCAGCAGGATGCTCCCACACCACATTCCAGGGGTTGCCAGCAGTGAACGCGACCGGCTGCTGTGCTGATGCTGCAGTTGCCACTAATGAAATATAATAATGCAGCCCTTAAAGCGACACCAAGCCAAGCACAACCAGAGTTCACTCCCACGGCCAGGAAAGAACATGGAAATGCTCCTCTTTCCCCATGGAGCAGCCACCTAAACTCTGCTTCTGCCTTTACCAAGGACAAGTCAGAAACATCAAGATCTCTCAAGTCATGAAAAGTTTTAAATTTTACTGAAATTGTAACTACTGGGAAACAGCTTGTGCTTTCTAAAGGTATGGATACTTCAGATGAGCCTGGACTTTACCTTGTCTATTACCTCCACTGAACTTTAATCCCACATTTATTTAAAATTCTGGTTTGTATTTCTATTTAATCATCAGAACAAGAAAATTATTGTCATATTGTTGTGTCTTCTTTAAGATGCATGAAAACACATGGAAAAAACACAGGATTCTCCTACAGTAAAACTTAAAGATCAACCTAAAGACAACATAAAGACCAGTCGCATGCAAGGTTTTGTGACATCCCCAGGCAGAAGAGAAGAACCCTATGCAGAAAGTTTCCCCAAAAAAGAAAGCTGGAACAAGAACAGGTCATTCCTGCAAATGTGACCAGGAAGCTCCTCAGCTCTAGCAGGGACCTCGGTGCACCCTCCATCTGTGATCAACTCAAGACCATCCAAGCCTGCAGCCAATCCTTCCAGCAGGACCTTCGGAGTCCTCGAAAAGCTCCTTTCTTCCCCCATGTTCTCTTCACCCCCATTTGCCCCCTTTTATATTTAACCCAGATAATGGAAATGTGAGTGACAAGCGGGTGCTGCCGCTGCTGGAGCAGGATCGCCGCTCCCGCCTGTGTGAAACGCCGCTCTGGAAGCAATTTGTCTTCCCGTCTCATTTCACATGGGAAGCCCATCCGCCAGCGGGGCCGTGCCCCCGCCCAGCCCCTCCCTCCGGGAGCCCAGCACACAAGGGGACATTGTCCCCCCTGAATGACAAACAGTTTTGTGAGGCCGAGGCTGGAAAGCGCATCCGACAGGTGCAGGGAAGCTTGGAAAATTGGTGCGTCCACGGCGCCACGATTTGGGGACAAGTTAATTCCTGGGGAGAACATACACGGAACGCCAACAATAGGCTGGGAGGAAGCGAGCGGGTGGGGGTGGCAGGGGGTGCTCCATGCTCGGCTCCTCTTTCCCAGTTCTCCCACCACACGCACAGGTTCTGTCTCCATTAGGACACTGCTTCTCAAGGAAAACCTGGGTTTACAGAGCTGCAACCCTGGCTCAGCTGAGGAACAGCAACACACAGGCACGACTTCCAAACCTGAAGTTCATCTCAAGGAAGCAACTTCCCTGCCCAACCAGGAAAAAGTACAGAAAGTATCTGTAGGGAGGGGGGGAAAGCCCTTTACCCCAAAGGCAGAGCAGCCTCCCGCTGGCAGTGCCTTCACAACACAACGTTGGCTCTTTTCACGGTGCCCAGTAACAGGACGAGGAGAGAACCACAAGAAGTTCCACCTCAACATGAGGAAGAACTTCTTTCCATGGAGGTGGCAGAGCACTGGAACAGCTACCCAGGGAGAGTGTGGAGTCTCCCTCTCTGGAGACATTCCAAACCCACCTGGATGTGTTCCTGTGTCCAGATGACCCTGCTTTGGGCTGGATGATCTCCAGAGGTCCCTTCCAAACCCAACTATTCCATGATTTCTGTCATGGCATCTCCAGGAGCTCCAGCTTCATTTGATCCATTTTCCCTATACAAGGGATTTTTAACTATCAAAGACAAAGCCAAGGTAACTGCCAGGACATGTCCCTGCAGGAATCATCCCAGCCTGTTCCAGACAGGTGACCCCACCATGGCACACCAAAACCCACGTGAGCTCTGCTGCCGTCACATCACTGATTTATTCAACTACCTTAAGCTTTTTAGGTATGTTTTTAAATATGCACCAAGTGGCTCATTCAACAGAAAGCACAGGACCAAGACTCTGAAAACCACAGATGGTGTTTAATAACTGCACCACCTTTAAAGACCCCTTTTAATCAACTTTTAACTCATCATCACACCCAAGGTTTCACCCAAAAGCACCACCACATCAAACTATTCCAGCCACCTCAGCAACCAGCCACACTTGCACACCAGAGCAGGGAACTCATTCAGCTAGAAACAAACACAGGCAGACAAAAAAGTTCCTTTTTTTTGTTTGTTTTTTTTTACAAAATAAAAATAAAATTTGCTATTTCTGACAGGCCCATGAGCAGCTGTGCCAGCACAACTGATGGGAAGCATTTAAGTCTGGACTGTAGTAAAAGGAGCTCACGTGGAATATCATTTTTAACGGGTTTAGAGAAAACTAAGACTAATAACAGATATTACAACATGAAGAAAAAGTCTTAATTCCCTCCACCATGATAAACATATTTTTATATTCAACATTTAAGCAGGAATCAGATTAAAAAAATGGACTGAAACAAGGTGTTTTTCATGAAAGCCATATGGGAACGGTGCTGGCCGATCCCTGCAGCTGCCCCGCTGGCCTTGCTGCTGCCCAGGACCAGGAACGTGTCGGAGCAGCTGCTCTGACTCAGGCAGCAGAGACATGCTGAGCTCCGGCCACACTGCCAGCAGGAGGGAGATCCAACTGGGAAGGGCCGTGATCCACCCAGGCTATTCATCAGCCCTCGGCACCGCACGCAAGCCTACGGTAGGTACGACTGAGTCGGCTGCTCTTGAATTAAAATCACTGCAAAGCTGTTCTGCCTTGGGGGAAAAAAAAAAACCAAAAAGTATCACTACTGCCAGATGTGAAAAATTCCTCCAGTCTGGTTTCCTGGAGGGAGCAGGAAGGGAGGCTGTGACCACCTCGCCCCACGTGTGTCTGGGGTGCTTCTGCTTCGCTCCAGGCGTTGCCTCTCTGGGTCTCCCCAGTCCGGTCGGGGCAGCTGAGCTGCCCCAAACCCTCAGGTGATATAGCATCACATCTGCATGAGGAGAAGTCCCTCACAGGACACCCGGGAGCAGGAGGGGTCCGTGCCATGCCCGGTGCAGCCAATGTGCTCCGGTGTGGCACTGGCAGCCAGCCCTGCTCATGTGCCTTTCTTGGAGCCTCTTCCAGCTCCTCCTCAGGGGAGTCTGCTGGGACTGAGCCTTCCAGCCAGGAGAGTTCTAGAGAGCAAAGGCAGTCCCTCCCCACCAGCACTTCCTGTAGACCAGCCCCGAGTCTGAGGGTTCAGGTAGTGGCCACACCCATGTACCTGAAAGGTACCAGTGTGAGAAAGGTGCTCCAGATACAACCACACCTCCCACTTCACCTGCAAATGAAGGCCGACTCAAACCCATCCACATGACACCACGAGGAGGATCCCCCTGTGTCAAACACAGACCTGCCCTTGGCTCTCAGAAGCTGTAGGTACATCGTTACGCTCCCCAAGGAACTTTTCCACAACACAGGATGACATTCCCTAAGCAGCTTTTCTAAAATCCATAACTGTATTCCCCAAGTAGATTTTCGACAACACCTCTGCAACGTCTGGTGGCCAGTTTGGATTTCTACACGATTTTCACAGCTATAATGATCCATCATTTACAGACAACTCCATAGAAAGTTGTCATTAAATGTTGTTTCCTTTTGAGCTGTCGGTCTCTTGTCCCTCCAGCACTCACAGCCTGAGGAACCAAGTGGCTTGGGGAAGTTTCTTTAATAGGATCATTGAATGGGTTTGAGTTGGAAGGGACCTCAAAGATCATCTCATTCCACCCCCTGCCATGGGCAGGGACACCTTCCACTAGCCCAGGTTGCTCCGAGCCCCACTGTGGTGGGTTCACCTTGGCTGAACGCCAGGTGCCCACCCAGCCACTCTATCCCTCCCCTTCCCAGCTGGACAGGGGAGAGAGTAAGGTGGGAAAAGAAAACAACACAAATCGTGGGTTGCAATAAGGCAGTTTATATTTATGCGAAAAAGAAAGCAAAAGCAGCGTGCACACGCACAAAGCAGAAGCCAGCAGTTAATCTCTACTTCCCATAAGCAGCAATGGTCGGCCACTTCTCTGAGGAGCAGGGCTCCAACACACGTAACAGTTGTCAGCAGGCAGCCATCGGAGACAATGAGCACCTCCAGTCCTGCTCCTTGCCTCGGCTTTTATATCTGGGTTGAAGTCATATGGCACAGAAAATCCCCTTGGTCAGTGTGAGTCAGCTGGCCTACCTGTGTCCCCTCCCAGGATCTCGCCCTCGACTGAAGAAGGAATGTTACAGTGCTGTGTTCAGCAGTAGCCAAAACGTGGGTGTGTTATCAACACTCCTCTAGCTACCAATGCAGAGCACGGCACTGTGAGGGCTACTATGGGGAAATAAATTCCAGCTCAGCCAGACCCACCACACCCATCCAACCTGGCCTGGAACACTTCCAGGGATGGGGCAGCTACAGCTTCTCTGGGCAACCTGTGCCAGGACCTCACCACCTTCACAGGGAAAAATTTCTCCCCAGTATCCAGCTCCTAAATTTGCACCTGTTACTGAACACTGAGGCAATCTGGGGCTACAGCAGCACAAAGATGACTCCCACCAAGCAGAGATAGTGATGAGTGACCAATGTTTGGGGGTGGGAGATGCACCACATCAAGGCAAGAAAACAGAGCAGGTCTTAAAAATAAATAGAAGCCAAAGCTCATATTCACAAATTTTCCCCATCCCTCCCGTCAGCAGCTGGAATTTACCCCCCACAGCTTTCTGGGGGCTGCATAAAGCACAGAGCTCGAATCCACCGCCTGGGTTTTAGAGTCCTTCAACCCTCCCTCTGAAGACACAGAAGCCACCTCTCAGAATAAAAGCACTTGCTCTTAAACCACAAGCATATAACACTCTCCCATCCATAAGAAAACGCACAGCAGCTTTTTCCTGGCAATACTCCCAAAGACCAGACAGGTCAGGAAGAACCATCAGTAAAATTCACTCTTTTTCTCAGACGAAGAGTCTATTGCAACCCCGAGCTCTTCCCAGCTCTGACACCACCCTCCTTGCTGGGTGTGAGCAGAGTATTCTTGGGCTAAAACACATGCTTTCATGTGCAAAATTTAACCACATTTACACCTTAAATACCATCCTTAGAAGCATCCAGACCAACCAGCTCCTTAGCAATCCCTCCCCAGGAGGTGGGACGCTGGAACTGGTTGGGTTGGTTACTATATACAGTCTGCTGGGTTCTAGTTTTCATTAAAGATTAAGTCAGGTTCTGCCGAGGCTTAGGAAAAATACTGGAAGTCACCAGCCCTAATGATTCCTCAGGCTGTCAGTAGAAACCAAGGATTTTTCCTAGCATGGGACTAATGAACACAGAAATTCCCTGTGTGACAACTCCCATGGGACGCAGTGACAGAGATATTTTGCACAGGGAACGCACCTCCAGCTGCTTTCCCCAAGATGCTCCAACAGCCACAGCAGGACGTGTGGGCAGGAGCTTTGCAAAGTGCCAATGGCACTTGCAAAGGTAGCTCCTTGGGAGAAATGCAGGGGCAGCCTGGGGAGTTATCCAAAGTATCAGATCCTGTATCAATAAATGCCAGGACAGCAACAGGTTTGGAGGGACCGGAGAAAGGCTGGAATTCATACAATCATGGAATGGTTTCGATTGGAAGGGACATTAAAGCTCATCCAATTCCAACCCTGCCATGGGCAGGGTCACCTTCCACTAGACTGCTCCAAGTCCCATCCAACCTGGCCTCGAGTTCTGGATTTGGAGCAGAGCTCAAGGCATGCTGGCCTCCTTACGGAAGGGACGACTCCCACACATCCACACTTTTCCCCCCCCCAATCCTCTCCCACAGGACTTTGTTCTGAGATGGGCAGAAGGAAAAACTTCCTTGTTTTTCTTCTCCCAGGAGGTTTCCCAGTGACACGCAGTTCCTGGGGAGGCTCAGACTCAAGATTATTTTGTGCAGAACCAGTTGACATTTGGAAAAGTTTAAATATCAAAATTTCCTCCTCTGTAAAAACTGAAAATAATACATAGTGAACACATGACATATCACTGGCATTTCACAGCTTGACTCAATCTCCAGTTCTCTTCAAAACCCTCTGTAATTTAAAAACACGCATCAAGACTCAAAGAATTTGGGAAGTGCCCATTGCTTCCACATTAGAGTTGTATTAATACATTCTGTGCAATATATTAATATATTCTGACTTTAGATCTGAGATCTAAAGCCTGTCCTCCTTTGCAAAGAATGTTGAGCTTAAATATGCTTTTAAAAACATTTTAAATAACTTATATTAAATACACTATTAATAGACATCAATTACACTACTTTTCCTTTCTGTACAAAAACACAACTGTGTTTAATTCATTAACTAATCTCAGCATCAAATACTGAGGTTCTTTAACCAGATGAGGAGCTAAAGACCCTACAGCAACATGGCCTCTGTGCTGCCCAGTTTAAATCTCACAATAATTTATTTCTTTAATTCTGGTTTAGCATATATTCCATAGTAACTACTAAAAAATAAAACCACCACAAGAGTTTTTTATGCCAGTAAAGTCAAACATTTGCTTTTGAAAGAAACATCCTTAAATATAATCCCTGATTTATACAGTTCCAAATTTATTTTATTTCATTTATTGTGTTATTTGCTGCTGTATCACTTTCTTAATATGCATCTGCTAAGGAAGAAACATTCTGCTTCTAATTACCAAAGTCTTTTCATAAAAAAAAAAAAGGATGATTTTTCAAGTTAAATATTTAATTTATTTGAAAATAAATGTTTCTAGAGGTGCCTCAAGTAAAGAATTGTTTAACATGTGTTTTACAGCCTTTCCAAACTCTCTTTATGGTCCTGGAGCATGGCCACATTTGTGGAAAAAATGTAATGTTTCAGCTTCAATTTGTCTGTTCTTTCAGCAGGATGAGGCAAAGCTCTTTAGGAGAGAAACAGTCACAGTTTGGGTCAGTTTTTCAATTAACATTTGAAAAAAATATCTTTTATTTTTTAAACAGGAACCTTTCTAACATTCATGAAAGTCAAGTTCCCTCATGCAAATCTCCTGCCCGAGATCCCTTCCCACAGACTCGTTTCTTACTGCACCTTGTTGTGATCCCAGTTCAGGGCTCAGGTGGTGGTACTGGAGATGCACAGCATGAGAGCACCTCCTCCCCCAGCAGGAACATTCCAAGGGGATGAAGGATAGTGATCAGCACGTGATGGCACCCAAGGCTGTGCCCTAGTTTTAAACCACAACTTCTTGCCTGCATAAACCACTTCACTTGTTCTAAAGAAAAAACCAAAATCATAGAATCACAGACTACTTTGGGTTAGAAGGGACCTCCAAGCTCATCTCATTCCATGGGCAGGGACACTTCCCACTTGACCACATTGCTCCAAGCCCCAGATATACCTAAAGCCCCTTTATATCCCTAAAAACTTGGACTCTCTCCCTGGTCAGGTTATGCCAAGCAACTGGAAGAGGCAAAACAAAGGGCTCCAATAAAAATTTTGCCACTGGGCTACTGTGTCTGCCCAGGTGGAGGGTCCCCGGCATCCCATCCGGCCACCGTGGAGCTCTCACGGAACTCCTGCCATCCCAGAGCCACCATGACAGCATCCCAGGAGCTGCACAGCCCAATTCTATTAAAATGGACTATTTAAAGACTTTAAAAGCACATAAATGTGATTGCCAAACACCAGATAGGCTTGAAATCCTTTATTTCATTCTGAGCATCTGCAGGCACCAGAGTGGAGCGCCAGGGGTGAGGAACAGGAGATGCTCCCATGAGGATGCTCCACACCCTCCTCCTCCCACACTCACCTTCGTGAGTGGAGCAGGGCTGGACTTTCCGAGGCTACCAAAACCCCCCAGAGGTGAAACACCTAAAATGGGAGTGATCCCACACCTGACACCCCTGGGCAGCTTTGTCTCCCTAAGACAGGTGAAGATCCCTCAAGGCATCCACACAGAGCCCACCTGCATCCCCACATCTCATGTTCTGTGATGCTCAAATCCAAGAAGATCCCACTGCCATTCATGAGGAAATCCATCACCTTCACTAAAAGAAAAGCTCTTAATGGCCTCTGTGTCCAAATTCTGACTCCAATTCTGCAGCTTTCTGTTCTCCACAGAGAGCTCCTGTTGATTTGTATGTTATCCCATCACCAAAAAAGACTCTAAAATTCAGAGTAAGGATCTGAAGGGAGCTGGTTTTAAGAGAAAGGGTTGGAAATGTACATTTAATGAAAGGAACGTCAGGAATGAGAAAGAGCCTGTAAGCGCCACGTTTAACACCAGTTCGACGGATTTACAGAACTTGAGGACAAGCTGAGCAGAGGCTGCTCAGGACTGACACTGAGCAACACTTCCCAGAGCACTGCTTGGGTATTTTTAGCCTGGTTTCCTGAGGAAATGGGGCCCATGGCTGCAGTGATCCCACTGCTCCCCAGCACAGCCCAAAGGGTGAGAGGGACTAAGGCAGCCAGGTGGGAGATGCTCATCCCTGCAGGAAGGTGAGAGCCTGGTCAGTACCTAGCCTTCCCAAATCCAGGAGTGGTTTGGGAAAAGAGAAGGAGAAGCACTGCAAGGGAGACTACATTTTATACAACAAGCATTGTGCTTTCTCTGAAATCAGGAACCAAATCCCTGTGGGCTAAACTGACAGAAGGTTGGATGGGGCTTGGAGCAACCTGGTCTAATAGAAGGTGCCCCTGCCCATGGCAAGGGGTTGGAACTGGATAATCTCTAAGGTCTCTTCCAACCCAAACCATGCCGCTATTCTACTAAGTGCTTAACCAGACACACACTCCCTATGCTGAGACTATTTCTCCATCTTCTCGCTCTCCCCAATCCAGAAGCCTCCATGTACTTGGAGACACCTGTATGGGCTCTGGGTGATGAGACACCCACGCTGAGACCACTTTTACTCAGGTGTGGTGTCACCAGACCTGCCGCAGTGGCTGGCCAGGGGGCTCTTCTGCCCCACCACCACCATACCTAAGGCCACCACAGCTGGAGACATTCACAAGTGATTTACTGTCACTTTAAAGCTCACTGCAACCCCAAGTCAGCAGGTCAGGCCTAAAATGTGATAAGCCAGTGTTTTCTTTTTAATAACGACACATCACGTCCTTGGGGAACTGTAAAAACTGACATGCTCTCTACACAGAACCCTAAAAGCAGGAAATCACCACACACAGCAACATCTTGGATAACCTGTCACTCCCTGCCCTATGGAGGAGTGAATGGAAGAAAGCTAGAAAAATTCAAGAATAAAATGGATCAGGAGAGTCTCTGAGCCAGAGACTCAAAGGATCGCCTTTGCCAGAGCTCAAAAATGTTATTTAAGATAAAAACAATTTTATAATGTAGTTATGCTCCAAAGCAATGAAATACTACTTAAAAACAATAAAATACGGACTAGGAAGAAAATGTAAGGTGAGATTGAAGGGTTTGGAAATGCAGAGGGTTCTGTGTCATCCCTGACAGGGTGAGCAGGCAGGGAGGGACAAGAGAACCCACCGCACACTGCTGACCAAGCTTCTCTCCACCCACTGCTCAGCTATAATCAGCTGAAGAGAACAGCAGCGAAAGTTCTTCTGCCTCACCTGAAAACTTAAACTCTTGTGAAAGGGTTTTTTTACCTCCAGGTCCACCCAAAGCCCTGTGACATCTGCATTAGTGAATACACAGATGTGCATTCAGCTCCTGCCAGGAAGGAACTGGGACATCTCATGTGCACGTCAGCATCTCTTGGGACAACCTCATCTACTGGCTCAGAGGAAAATCCTGACAGTCTTACAAAATGCCCAAACTTTGGTTCTTCAGCCTGAAAACTAGTTACAAACTGGTGTTTTAATTATCAGAGAAATGGTTTCACATTCCCAGCTCCATCTAGTCAGTCTTGTCAGATGAACTCCATCTCAAACTGACTTTTAGTGACATTTTCCATCTTCCCCCTTCAGTTTCCTCTCCTGCCGTCCCCTTCCATGCCCAACAAACCCTCTTCCCAGGTTTTCAAGCCCTACCAGAGTTTATAATCTCAGCTTGTTGCCCAAATTGAGATACAAATGGGACTTCCACCACACCCTGCAGTTCTGCAGCTCACAGGGAATCTCAATTAAAATAAGAATTCTTAAATGTCAAATAAGATGCAAAATTAAGTGGACAAAGCAATGAAGAACAAACCAACCATCTAATATACAAAATCTTGGGAAAGGGTTAGGAACAACACTGCATTACTTCAAAAAACTTCCAGAGCTTTCTGTGGGAGGGAGGAATTGCCGTTATCAGCCCAAGGAAGAGATGAGAAACTCACTGTCCCCAGCTTGGGAGGGGAAGGGGGACAGTATCTGAACTTGACCTCAGCACACTCCTGGTTAGGAGCTGATAGAGAACTGGCCTTGGCAAAGAGAAATTCGGTTACCCTGCAGGAGGGAAGGGCTGGGGAGCCTGTCCTATATCTGTGCTCCAATAAACCCGGTCGTTAACCCCACATAAAACCACCCAATGAAGGGGCACCAAGGGCCGTTATCACCCAACCAGCACCAAACCAACGAGTAGAGCCCCAACACCCCAAAATGGGGTTGGGCTGTGCTTTTAGCAACCCCAAAAAATACTTGGAAAGCAAATCCAAAATATAAGCCAGGGCACACATCCTGTTTTTTTGGAGATATACAGTTTCTCAAGTGTTATAAAAATGATTTGCCACAGAACGAGCCAAATGTATTGGAAAGAAGCAGCGCCTAGGGTGGAAAGAAGGTGTTTTTAGCACACTCGGGCCAATTAGGATCTCAAAGGTTTCCAAGCACTCCCCTCCTCTTAACCCAACAGAAGGAAACTGAGTTTAGCAAGTTATTTAGGGTTTCATTTGCTAATTTGCAAAAACAAGGAGAAATCTTCCCCTGCTCTCCCAGCATCTTGTTGGGAAAGCTCCTGCCAACACACGAGTGTCGCTGCCAACAGCTCAACCCAGCGTGACCCAAAGTCCTCCCTCCCGGTGCCGGCGCACGGCTTCGGGAACGCGGGAGGGAGCGAGACACCGGCGGGTGCGGAGACAGCCGAGGGGGGTTATCACAACCCTGACATCACATCTGCTGCGAAAACGAAACCAGGCAAAAAACACTACGCTCTAAGCCAAGTTTAAACCAATAAGCCAAGTTTAAACCAGTCAGGGCTCCGGTAACGGTAAAGTGACCCGGCAGTTCACATCTGAAAGAAGAGTCGCTCATGTGCTGCAGAGCTGCAGCCAATGAAGCCTTTGAGAAGTCAAAGTTCTCCTCCTTCCCCTCAGCGCAACTCAAAATGCTACTTTGAGATGACTGTTCTCGGTTTTACACTGACGAGAGCCAGGTCAGAGCCAGCCTTGGAAAATTTTACTCAGCAGCAGCTTTAGAAACCATAAATTATCTTTAGACTGAGTTTACACAGTCCCCCCACAGCGTGACTGCCAGCTCCTGTTCTCAAGGTTCCTCTTCAGACAACACAGCCCTCTCCAAAGCCCAGCAGAACCTTCACCCAGGCACGGGAGGGCTGAGGCAGATAATACCAGGACCATCTTTGCTAAGACAAGCACCAGACTAGGTCTGAATTCAAGACTGAGCTTTAGTATTTTCAACCCCAGGCAGAGCCAAAGCTACCAAACCTGGAGGGTAGCAAAAACCCCTTGAGCTGCATCACCAGGAGTTTCATTTCCACCGGGAAAAAAAAATCAATCACAAATCAACCAAGGCTGGCTCTTTGTAGGCTAAGCCTGGACAGTTTAAAACTAAGATGACTTGAAAACTTTGTTTTGAACTGTTTGTACAAATCTAAACCCAAAAAAGGTAATCAAAAACGTTTTATTAGCGAAAGGGGTTTTCCCCCCCCCTCCTCTCCTTGGGGCCATAGCAGAGACTTGGCAGAAACTTCAGCTCCTGAGAATTTTAGTCACAAAGTCTGGGAATAAAACCAGCAGACCCTGGACTGACCGTGTCCACACTGGAATGTGTTTGTGCTACACAGAGCCCTAATCCAGGCCTACAACTTCACATCCTTGTAGACACAGAACAGACTGGTGTGTTGATAAAGAGGAAGTCAACAGGAGAAACGTGACAATTAAAAAGGTTTAAAATCTGTGATTCTTCCTTTTCCCTCAATATTTTCATGGACTGAGGGAAGTGGGACACTGCTTTGGACAATTCTCCCTAGCACACAGTGACAACAATTCTTTGTGTGATGGGGGTAAATCTACCAAACCCAAACCCACTCTCTGGAGTGAACAGCCCCAGCACTGATGGATCAGGTCACCAGCTGCCTTCGTGGAGCAGTGATGCCGACGGCAGCTGCCTCCGCTTCCAAGAGTGCAGGAACATGGGCAGAGCTGGCTCCAAGGAGTTGAGACTGGCTTTCAAGCATGGCAGCATTTGGGGACAATTCCAGCAGCAAAGCAGATGTTTGATTCAGGAGCTGTCACTCATGGGCTAAAGTGAAAACATCTGCTACTCACAGCAAGAAAATCCTGCATCGGAAACCAAAATTTTTCCAGGGTCACAAAGGAATAACAGTGACACAGTCCAGGGCATGGAGGTTTTGGGGATGCTGGAAAGAAAGGTGAGCAGCACCCAGGAGTGCTCCAGGGACACTCACAGGTACTTACACTGCCCTGGTGTTTAACCCCGAGCCAACAGGACGGCCTGGGGTGTATTTATTTAAGCTGAACACAAACCTTCAAACGATGTTGGAATCAGAAATTAATGTAAGGTAAGGGAAAATCTTCCAGACAGGGATTAGCTGAGAAAACCCCTGCTGGGAACTGAAGTGAGTGCCAAACTGTGACAGGAGAGATTAATACTTCTAGAGGCATTACCACAACAAAAAATCTGAGGGAAGAATGTTTTTCTAGAAGGTTTTTCCTCCTCCAGAGCGAAGGGTCGTTACCCACCACACACCTGTGGAGGAAGATCCGACTGCATGGAACAGCCCCTGCCCAGGAATTTCCAATGCACATTCCAGCACTGGGCAATGGATTTCTCCTGTGACATATATCACTGCCAGGCAAAATTCAATATATCCTACAGATAATTTCCAGAACGTTCCAGAAGTTTCTCTAACTGGTCTCTGTACACTGATGACACCTTCACTGCCCAACTCACCAGCTCCAACAAATCCCCTTCAGGCTGGGGTTTCAGCAAACACTAAGTAGGATCTGTACACTTTATTATCAAAGGAAAATGTCTGAAAAAAAGCCCTCAAAACATTCTTTCTGTCCATTGTCAGAAAATTGGAGCCCTCGGTCACATCCCGCACCCTCATTTTCTTGCACACTCTTTCATATCTGGTTTTGGCACTGCCCCTACGAGGGTTCTGACTTGGGATCTGTCCACACATTCCAGCAATAAATGACACTAACTGGAGTCATTCTTTAAAATATCTGTCAAATATAATCCTTTCAGTGTTTCGATTCTCACTGACTTGCCCCCACAGAGCTGAGA
Source organism: Manacus vitellinus (assembly GCF_001715985.3). Classification (NCBI taxonomy): domain Eukaryota; kingdom Metazoa; phylum Chordata; class Aves; order Passeriformes; family Pipridae; genus Manacus; species Manacus vitellinus. Next base: position 8,343,995 of record NW_021938838.1, read on the forward strand.
AGAAGTCATAAATTATATGTTCTGCCACTCAATTTTCCCTGATTGTTTGGTAGAATCTCTCCACTAATACCCAGTGATCACCAGCCACCTCGTGGCTTAAGTGGTTTCCAATCATGAAAGATTTATCCACTGTGACTTCCAGTCAATCATAGAGACACCAAAATGGTTATCAGGCACTCTCATCAATACCACAGATGAGCAGACAGACTCCAGAGACAAGGGAAAGGGGATCCGAGGGCTGACTCCAGACACTCCAAACTCACAGAGCAGCTCCAACAGCTGCACATGAAAAACATCTCTGTGGGGGAGGCAAAGGTCCAGGCCCAGAGCCTAAACTTGGCTCTGAAGGAACTCCTACTTGGGTCACAGCACATGCAGGGACCCCTTTCTGAAAATCCAGTACATTCAGGGAAGAGCTGTTTGCTGGGACAACACAGAATCACTGAGGTTGGAAAAGACCTCCAAGACCATTGAGTCCAACCTGTGACTGACTGATCATCACCTTGTCAACTAGACCAGAGCACTGAGTGCCACGTGCAGTTGTTTCTTAACACCTCCTCTTCTCTCGAGAAGAGGAAAGAGGGATTGATTGCTCACTACAAGGGTGCCAGATACCAGCTGCAGGTTCACCACAAGTATGAGTGAAAACCAACTGCATTCTTGGTACTCCTTCCTCCCCAAATTCAGCCAATACTCCCAAGAGTGCAACATGGAAACCTATGTGCTCAAAAGCTCACACCTGCAGCCTCCAGAAGTAAACTCAGAGTATCACAGCACTGGTTAAATGGAACACTGAAATGGATTCATTCATCATGGAAAACTCAGAGGCAGAAAAGGCTATTTTAGAGAGAGAAATAATCACAGAATCATGGAGTAGTTTGAGTTGGAAAGGACCTCAAAGCTCATCTCATTCCACCCCTGCCAGGGGCAGGGACACCTTTCACTAGACCAGATTGCTCCAAACCCCATCCAGCCTAGCCTTGGACACTTCCAGGGACAGGGCAGCCACAGCTTCTCTGGGCAACCTGTGCCAGGGCCTCCCCACTCTCACAGGGAAGAATTCCTTCCATATATCTAATCTAAATAAATTTTTCAGCATAAAACCCTTCCCCCTTGTCCTTTCAGTGTTTGCACTTACCCTCTTACATGCATTAACCAGACTAAAATTCCCCAAAACTCAGCTGCTCTGACTCTAGATGACTGGGATGAGAAGGATGGCTGACAGCACATACTGCCTGCGATCAGAACACACAAGGGGGGCACACCAGTGCCAACTGGGCAGGCCTGGGCAGAGCCCCCACACTGACAGAACCCTGTTCCCCACAGCTACTTCACTGCAGTGGAACACAGCAGCTTCCCAAGGCCAGCAGTTCACGAGAGAATTAACTGCTCCAGAACCAAAACTAGAAGAGTAAGCACAATTTATTTTGCCACATTCTTAAAATGAAATAAGAAAACATTTAAACGCTACAGCTTATTTAGATAATACACACTGGAAGACATCTTTTACCGCTGGCAGCTTGAAAGAAAAGAACATAATTACAATTCCAAGCATGAAATGAGCTCTCTTCCACACATGCCTGAACCAAGTCTGACTGTTTCACCAGCTGTAGGGAATCAAAGCCGGCACAATTCAACAGAAAGGACAGAAAAGCAGCAGCTCTCGATGCCTTTAACCTGGTAATTGCACAGCACCTGGATCCGGCGGGGCTGCAGAGGGTTGAGCAGTTGCAGATGTGCAGCTGATGTGGTGCAGGAGCATTTGATTTCCCTGGAATGCGGGACCCCAAACAATGCATCTGTGTGCAGGCCCACCCCACGGCCGGGTGTGGGCCCAGGGGACACATAAAAGCCAACATTATACTACAAGGGAAGAGAAAAAAGCCCCAGCGTGAGCTTGACTTGTTTAACTAAGAGAAAAACAATGTCAGCTTTGGTCAAAGTTTGTGCCAGAACGACCAGTGGCCACTTCCAGAGACATTCTTTGTTCAAGTGCTTCAACACTCCCTTGCTCCACTGGCCGCCCAAAATCACAAAGGTACAGAGGGGGATGCTAAACCCAAATCCTCAGCAACATCTGCCCCTCCTGCTCCTCACAGAAATTGTTCAAACAGCTCCAAAACAGAGCTCTTGGCATTATGTCGAGAGGGAATCATGCACTGACTCTTCTCCTCTCTGAACTGTCAGTGTGACACAGAGTCTACTTGTTGCCCCATGGGTTTCACATCTGCTTTTCTCAAAGCCTTCAAGTCCTCACCCTGCACCAGGAAAAACAAGCCTACGACCCTTCTCCTGCAAATCCAAGCTGAGCTTCACACACAGCCCTGGGAAAGCCCCTGGGCTCAGGTGCTGTGGCCTTGCCTTCTGCACCACAGCCTGCAGCAGCCAGGCTCCGGCTCCACAGCTTCCCAGGAGCAGCTGGGAATTCTGGCTTGGCCGCCAGCACCACACGTACACAGTGACACAGGCGTCCCTCCAGCCAGAGCAGTGACATCAAACAGAGCTGAACAACGGGACAAAAACAAACCACATGAGAGTTAACATTGCTGGACTGAGAGTAACTCCAAACTTGACCCTGGATTTGAATAAACCTTTCCACAAGAACTGAATTCTACTGAGAGGAGGAGCTGGGAGAGCTGCTGCCCATCATTCTGCTGGGGAATGAGAGGAAGCCTGACTTGGAAGGTTTATTAAGGTATCCTGACCCCCAGTACCACCAAGGCAATCCCCTGTTAGTACAGAAGCATCAGTGCTGCTGTTGGAAAATATTCTTACATGTCCAATGAAAAGAGAAACCAACACTGCAGCTCAAAGAAATGAACGTTTCCCCTTCCAGTCTGCACAGACACATGCAGATAACTCTGTAAGCTTGCTTGGATTTGGAACAGAAGTAGAATTCCAGCCCCCAGCACAGTGTCACAGAATGTCCCGTGTCACTGCACAATGCTATTTGTGCCCTTGCAGCATTTCCAGGCTGACATTCCCAGCCCTCCAACACTGCCAGCCTGGAGACACCCCCATAGCCTCCCAGTAGAGCCTGGCCAGCACTGGGACTGTCAAGATGAGCACTCCCCATCCCTGGAAGTGTCCAAGGCCAGGCTGGACGGGCCTTGGAGCAACCTGGTCTAGTGGAAGGTGTCCCTGCCCATGGCAGGGCATGGGATGAGATCAGCTTTAAGGTCCCTCCAAACCATTCCATTATTCCATGAATTAATGCCCCGGGATATGGCACAGAGAGCTGACACCACTCCAGAGCTCAAACATACAAACCCAGAAGTGTTTCTGTGTTTCAGAAGAGCTGGCCCCACCACCCACTCACGAGATGGCCATGGCAGCCAGGCCTGGTTGTGCCCTCTCCTCCTCCTCCTCAATCAGAATTTCAACAAAGGCTTCACCTGAGGCCAGCTTGGCACAGGGATTGTTGGCTTAAGGCTGTGACCCCACAAGAGGACACAGGCAGAGTGGGAGGGATGGGTGTAGCCTTCTGCTGTGTGCTCAGAAGGCGAAAGAGAAGCAATTCACATTAAAAAAAAAGATAGTTTTAGGTCACTTCTCTATCATTTCAGCTGAATTAAAATGCAACATTTAAATTGCAGTGATTTCCATGTGCAATTTTAGCTACTGCACTAAGCTTCATATGAAAAGTTTAAAAAGAGGACTGGCTACAATAAAGTAAAAAAAAAAAAATCAGCAAACCTGACAAAACCCCACCAACATCATGAATATCTATATGAAATCACACAATCCTGAGTGCATGTTGAGATATATAGATATATGCACACTGACATTCTGCCTGGAATCATCCAGAGATCTTTTCTTCCCCATTTTTCAACCCCAAAAGGATTATTACCATTTCTTTCCAGACGAGACCTTCTGCCAACATTCTGGAGGGCTGAAATCCAAACCACACATAGTTCAACAACAGCAGAGTTGAACAAAAAGGAAAACTAGAGCTTTTTTTATTTTAATTATACCTTGTGAAAGTACAGCCGAGCAGGGGGGAAAAAGAAGTCCAAGTCATTGATTAATTCCAGAGTAATGAGGAAGGTTCATGGCACACTAAAATACCTATTTTACTAAGTTTATCAGATTTATCACCAGCCTTTAAATGGCTAAACTGGAGGTGGTTCTCCAGGAAAGCTCTCACTGCTGGAATTCTCACACTGCAATGCCTGAGAGTCCCCAAATTAATACTTTTACAGGCAAGGGTTTCATAACTGGGTCAAAGCAGGGGGGTGACGGCATAAATTCTGCCTCACCCAGCAGAAAAAGCCAGGATCAAGCTCCTTTCCCAGGGATCCCCGAGGTTTTAACAGGGACAAAAATTCCAACTTTGCAAAACAGCAAAATCCAGGCTCTTTCAACACCTTTTAATTGAAGCTGTGCCAGGACCGTGTCTGGAATTCTGATCCCACTTTCTCCTGAGCTGGAGCACAGCTTTGTGCTGGCAGCACCAGAAACAGGAGGTTTTCAGGAATAAAAACATCTAAATCTGCATCAAGGGGTAAAGCTACAAAGAATCCCAGCAGAAAAGAGACTGGAAAAGAGCAATTGGGAACTAGGTCTACTCTGAGGTATCTGATGGATCCTTAGTACTGAACATTCCCATGCTAAAGCCATGAACACTTATGGTTTTAACACAAACTGTCTCACTCCTTTGCCCAGGACACTCTGTCCTCCTTGTTTGTATCTGAGAGTTGTTCCAACAAAACGTATTTAGGAGTATAAAACAAATAGAGTCCAGGACTTTCTTCATTCCTCAGAGCTACTGTAAATTAAATATTAATATAGAAACTATTTCTGTGAGCAAAGGAAAGTTCGGTATGGGGAGATTTCTTTTTTCCCCCCTGATGTCTCACTCACAAAAGTATTCACTTTAAAGTGACACCTGACTTTAAAGCCACTGTGTCCTCTGGGGCAGGAGCATCAGTGGGAGCACAGGATTCCAAAAGCAGCTGGACTTGCCTGTGTTTCTGGTAAAAACCATACAATTTGTCTGGTGACAGCACAGAAAATCACTGTATTGGAGGGTAATTTTAATCCCCTATTATAATTAATTCAGCATTACAAACCAGGAAGTCTCGGCCTACGGCAGTATCCTGAAGGTATCCAACTTACAGACAGAAGTACCAAAAGAGACCACCAACGGGGGATCAAACCAGCAATTGATCACTTCACTGGCAGCTATTTTGGTGTGTAGACCAAAGCTGAGCTTTTTTTTTCCACATCATTTTGCTTCAGCACCCAGGGTGTTTGGGAATGCAAGGCTGAGGAATAACTCGGCTTGGGCCACAGCACTCTGCGGACACATCACTGGAATTCCATCCTGCTGTTATGCCCAGCTCACTGCTCCAGTTATCCAGCCTGAAGATCTAATTAAACTTCTTGCTCATCAGCACCTGAGCTCACTCAGGAGCGGCTCAGAGCTCGGTGCCATTTCTCAAGGAGGAAAAAAGGAGGTGAAGCAGCTCTGAAGGCTCCTGTGGGCAGAGACCATCCATCCACATTCCTCTCATGGAGTCACAGAACAGTTTGTGCTGGAAGGGATCTCAAAGCTCATTCCCTTCTACCCCCTGACAGGGGCAGGGACACCTTCCACTAGACCAGGTTGCTCTAAACCCCATCCAACTTGCCCTTGAACACTTCCAGGGATGGGGCAGCCACAGCTTCCCTGGACAACCTGTGCCAGGGCCTCAACACCTTCAGAGGGAAGAATTTCCTTCTAATATCTAATCTAAATCTCCCCTTCTTTCAGTTTAAAGCCATTCCTTCTTGTCTTGTCACTCCAGCCTTTGTCCAAAGTCCCTTTCCAGCTCCCCTGGAACCGTTTTAGGCACTGGAAGGGGCTCTAAAGTCTCCCTGGAGCCTTCTCTTCTCCAGGCTGAACACTCCCAGCTCTTCCAGCCTGTCTCCAGAGCAGAAGGGCTCCAGACTTTGGATCAACTTGGTGGCCTCCTCTGGACTTGTTCCATCTGGACAGGTCCAAAGCGTCATGTGGGACTTGGATAAAAAACCCTCCTTGGGTCCCCATCCCACAATCCCTGCACAACATGGGAATCAGCCCCAAGGACAGTATCTGGCTACAGGAAATCCAAACTGCACTTCAACTGGAATTGTGGCTGACCTTGAAGTAGGGGACATTTAAAAATACATCTGCATGTGCACATAGAGCTGTGGGTATTTTAAATGCTTTCCTACCTCAGCAAGCTTGAGGTCAAGGGAATGAGGGAAGTTTCTCCAGTTTATATACTCAAGGGTTTGGGTAAATTCATATATTCAGGTTCTCCTTATTTTATAGCACTAAATAACCAAAAACTGCTAGGAGAAAGAGGAGAATTTAGCAAAGGAAGGAGAATTCAGGCAAAGCCCAGAGGAGCTGCTATGTCGCTACTACCAGTTGGTTTAGACAGAGATTTCCTTCAGACTGTTGTAAAAGCAGCATTAAAAACAAGAGGAAAAAAGGATTCAGGCCTGGGCAGCTGCTACATCCAGCTGCAGTCCCGACTGGTGACAGGAAAAGAATACATGATTATTTTTCCTCATTATTTGTTTTCATGTTTTTATTTTGTCCAATTATTGACTACCTGTTGCCATTTGATTTTGACTCCGTAGAACTTCCATGCAGCACTAAAACGGTGTAATTATGTTAATGAACATAATTTACAATACAATAACGAGTAGACTTAGTACCAGTCTCTGAGGTTATTCAAGATAATCATGGAATCATGAAATACCCTGAGCTGGAAGGGACCCAACAAGGATCACCCAGTCCAACTTTCCTCATGAGGAAGTTGTAGACAGGACTCAGGAGCAGATTTGGTTTATTCCTTTATCCTTAAACCCTTCCTTATACCTCTCCAAAGTTACAGCTCCAAAGCAAAACTCTCTGATCACCATTTTTCCTCTAACCTAAAATAAATTTCTCTGAATATTTATTTCCTATATTATCTTCAACCCAAATGTGCATTTCTCTTACAACAGTTAATTCCAATTAAGAGAACACTGAAAGGCTTCCTGCAAAAAACAACTACAGGATATTGGCAAGACTACAAGAATGAGGTAAAAACTACTGAAGACAACAAAATAATTTTCTTCTGACTGTGCAACATAAAAAGAAAGTATATTTCTCATATGACACCCGTAATAAGTCTGGGTCCAGCAGAGAATAACCAGAGCTATTCAACGCTGACCTTTGAATCCTTGTACCGTTCAACAGCTGAAAAATTATATAAAAGGATAAAAATGGCCAAAATTAGAGAGCTCCTCCCGCCCTACCCATCCCTATCCACCAAACTGATCAGCTTCCCTCAGTTTTGCAGTTCCTCCAAATATTTCCCTACGTTCCCTTGCTGTCCATATCTGGCTGATCACTGGAGCTCTTCTCCATCCTGGGGGAGAGGCTGGAGGTGCCCACCTGAACACATCCAGCACTGCCACTGACACCCCATCTCTCACCAAACTGGTTGACAAGACTCCAGGAAATTCAGAATTAAGGTTAAATGTCAGCCAAGGAAACTCACAGGGAACATGCTCTGAAACCACCTGGCTCTGCCCCATGGAGTCTGAGCCTCCCTGTGAGGCACATGACAGCTTCTTAACTACAACTTTTCCTGAAAACCACTGCATCCTGAAAGCACTGACATTTTCTGAAGGGTACACCAGGAATCAATATTTTTACAGTATAGTACCCCAAGATGAGTCCAGACACACAGACTCCATCAAAATCCAAGTGTTGTTCTTTCGGATCAGACAGAACCCAACTTCTGCCATCAGTGGTGATTGCACCAATGGTGTGAAGCTGGGAAAACTGGACATTGCCTCAACAGAACCCCCAGGCATTTGCTCTGGAGTTTAGATAACCACCAAAATAAACATCTGGAAAACTGAACTCCAATGACACAGTAAGGAAGAGAATAAAAACTCCAGTGAACATCCGGCCTCAGGCAGGAAAGTCATAGAATCCCAGGATGGTTTGGGTTGGGAGGGACCTTAAAGCTAAACTCATCCCACCCCCTGCCATGGGCAGGGACACCCTCCACTAGACCAGGTTGCTCAGGACCCCAAGTCCTTTTGTATTAAAGTATCATCACCACCTGTTGTGTGACAGCATCGAACTGAACCCCAGTCCCCAGGACCTGCTGTCCCAAGCACAGTTAATGTGATATCAATACACCTTGATTCTGCAGCTTAAGCCTTGGAGTGAAATCCCAGCCCGGGAAAACTCAGGATAATATCACAGTGGTCTGTGTCTGTCCCACAATCAATGTTGTTTTCGGTGTTCCAGTGACTCCCACACCAGAACCACCAGCACTGCCTCCCCCTCTGTCACCACCACCACGTCAGCACCACCACGGCCATTCCACTTAGATTACTATTCACTAGGGCAAAAATAAACGAAAAATAAGAATCCATGACCAATTCTACTTGCAAAAGCAAACACAGCATCCATTCACAGTGGCGATTTCCTAAAATAACCCATACACACCCCTGCTGTCCCTGCTCCTCCTGGAGCGCTTCACCCAGAAAGGTGATGTTACACGAGCACATTCCTGGTTGATAAGGAGCCCTGAGCACTTAGTTCCCCAGAAATAGCTGCTGTGGTCCACAGTTATCCCTAATATCGATAACGACATGGATTTAAATTTCAAATAAATTCAGATGAAAGATTAAAGCAAGAACATCAGTTCCAGCACTGTGGAGATGCTTGTCTTCCATAATGAGGGAGCCCATAAAAATAACAAGGGAGAAGATTTACACCCAAGCTCCACCACAAAGAAAAAAAATAGGGAGTGAATTACTGATTTTTGCAGCTACTTAGTGGTAGGAACAGATGGTTCCAGGCAATAGTATTGACAACCTCAGAAGCTCCCACCCCCAAAGGTGAGCTGCTAAGTCTGTTCCAAATTCAAGAGTCAAAAGCATCGCAGCTGAGACGCCGCTCTCAGGGGAAGCGCCGAGGTTCAGCCAGTCCCACAGCCCCAGAAATGTGCTTCACTCACTGCTGCTCTGCCCCGGCCCTCTCCAAGGGCTGTGCCTTCCCAAAATGCCCCGAGGTAGCTCCTGCAGCCACCTGCCCGCTCCAGGGTAAGCTGGAGAGGTGGGGAAGGCAGACCACAGATGGAACAGCTCTGAGGTAAAGCAGAGCTGTCAGGGTTTGTCCACCAACCCAAAGCCACTTCTGAGGCCAAAGCCAGGCGTGCCAGCTTCCCAAAACACCCAGGCACAGGGAGCGCTTCCAGGAATTCCAGCCCCTGGGGGGCTCTGTCATGGGGAGCACAGCCAACAGCCCCTCACTCACTTCATGTCCACAATTTTCTGCAAAACACCCAAAAGCTCCCCTCTCTCAGTTCTTGTACATCTCCAGCAAAAGGAAACAATCAGCCCATCCAGTCACAACCCAAGATCAAAACACCCATTAAAACATTAACTTGTTAAAGACAATCCAGCCTTGGATTTCTGAAGAAGTCCAGCAAACCACCATAAAACAGGGATACCACACAGCACTGGAAAAACTGCTGAGCACCTCCCTGCTCATGTCAGACACTTGGGTGGCTCAGCCAAACCACCTTCCATACAAGGGTTCCATAAATTCACATACTCTGGATCACCTACTATTCTGCAGCTCCAAGCACAATTCCCACCTCACAGGGTGTCCAGCAGTCAGCATGTTCCCGTCAGACACTTGTAACCCCACTAAAGATGCCCAAGTCACTGATGCAGCTCCTTCAGCACTCCTGTGATATGAAACACAAAAAAACCCAAACTTTCCCCCACTTAAAGAACTCAGGGATTCAAACGTCAAAATCCCCAGGTTCACCAGCATCTACACAAAAGGGGAGGAAACTAGGACATTCCAAACTTCATTCCAGAAGTACAATGCTGAGCCTGGTCCTTCGGGGGCTCCTGGGGTGGGAACACCTCTTACTGCCAACTGCATCATTTGCACTCAATCACACCATGATGGACACCTTTGGAAAACAGTCACCTCCCAGTCAGAGTGTCACTTCCCCAGGGTGGGGACCAGAACTTTGAATAACAAGCTTCAGTGCTCCGTAAAACACGTGTAAATAAATAAACCCATCCAAACACTCCCCTCGCTCCCCAGGCCACAACCTGCCCCCAGCACTTTTACTTTCCCAAGAGGTCACACCCAGGAACGCCCTTGCACAACAATGGAAGCAGAACCGGCCTCTTACTCGCCAAAATACCTACAGATCCCTTCCTGAAATCCAGCCTCCCTGTGTCACCTGGGCTGGGTGGCTCAGGAAATTTTCCTATGTGAAGTTACAGACTGGCAGTTACTGGAAATGATGATCCCTTGCATTGTCTATGTTATGAGCTTGTTTTAATGAACTTTTTCCTAAATACAACTGTGATTTTTAAGTGTACATTATGTTAATTGATATAAATCTACATATTCCTAACTCAAAACTGTACATTGTTCAGTGTAGGTTACATTAGTGGATATAAATGTACAAAATCCCAACTCCAAAGTAGATTTCTTTTAAAAATTAGGATTTTTGTGGTCGCAATACAGTCTTATTCTCAAAGAATAAGATTATTCCAAACTAAGTAGAGTTAAGGAAAAAACCCCCAACTATTTTCCTTCTTTTTAGGCAATTATTGGCATGGCTTTCTCTAGTTCAAAACACAAGAGGAAGGAGGACAAGGTTGTATTTGGTTGTGGGTTGGTCTCATCAATAACTCCCATCTGTGCCGTGGATACACTCAGAGCTGAATTACACCCAAGGAACAAGTCAAGCGAGACATTTTTCAAAGCAGCCCCTGCTCAGCTCAGGTCTGTTCATTAAGGTGCTGCATTGTGCTCCAGCTTGGCTTATTAGCAGTGGAAAGGTCAGAGAAAGTGAATTAATGGAAGTGCTGCGCTCTCCAACATCTGACATGCAAGAGAGGAGCCTCCCTACCTACACTTCTCCTGAAAGGTACGTTCAAATTGAGGGCATGTAGGTGGCACCTGCCAAAAGTGGCATGTGAATAACATTGGCAATTTAACAAATTCTGGGAAAATACAGAGAACTGTAAAAGCAGCAATTCAACCACTCAAAGCAAATGCTTGTGCTGAGATTACAGTTGAAAAAGCAGCTTTTTCACGGGGACAGGGGGAAGGATTTAAAGCTCTTTCCTGTAGGTCTCAGCAGGGTTTTGTGTCCAAAAACTCAAGGCCTGTTTGACACACAAAGGAGCCCAGACTCACAGTTAAGCCACCTCTACTTAACCTCTGCTGGCAGTGAAGATATAGCTTTAAAAATTAAATTTAGACTTTGTCACTTCAGTGCTGTCCAACAGAGCACAGCCTGGACACCCAGGTTTACTGCTCCCAAGGGCTGTGAAGACCTATCTGCCACACAGGTACGACAGTGTACAAGCACCATGGGATGCTCTCCAAACCCACCTCCCCTTCCCAGGCCCGACCTAGGCATCAGCACAAACCCAAACTGGATCCTGTGAAACACTCCAGACAAACCTGCACCTGGAGAGCCACCCAGCTGCTTTACAGCACTCCCAAAATCTGTACTTTTTCAGGAGAAAGGGCTCCACAGCAAAAGTCAGCAAAGCCACAAACCACACAGCTCTACCTCTTTAATGCTCCATAGAATCATGGAATGGTTTGGGTTGGAAGGGACCTCAAAGCTCATCTTGTTCCACCCCTTCCATGGGCAGGGACACCTTCAACTATCCCAGGTTGCTCCAAGCCCCATCCAACCTGGCCTGGAACACTTCCAGGGATGGGGCAGCCACAGCTTCTCTGGGCAACCTGTGCCAGGGCCTCACCAGCCTCACAGGGAAGAATTTCTTTCCAATATCTCATCTATCCCTGCCTTTAGGCACTGGAAGAGCCTTCCCCTCAGAATTATTAACATGGCACTAGTAATTCCACTTGCCCGTGGCTTTCCCTCCATTCTCCAGGCCCTGCTTCATAACGCATCAGCTTCTCCCCCTGAAAGCCAATGTTCCCATATCCCAGGACCCCATGGAAAGCCACTCTCCTCGGCTCAGTGGTGACCAACATGCTAAAGAACAAAGACATGCTGGTGTTTTATTTTCTAACACCTCTCTCTAATCTGGAAGGGATAAGAACTGAAATACATGGAAAAAAGCCAGCAAGCTCATCAGAACACTTCTATGCAGAGAAATATCTTCCTGGTGGAATACTGAGCTCGATTCCCCTCAAAGCAGTAAAAATTGAGACCCATATACGAGCACATTTAAGAGCATTAATAGAAAAACATGGAGCATTTAAGTGAAGTCACGTTCCAGCTAAACAACGCTCCCATTATTGCAGCATCTGACTTTCCGAGGACAATTCAATCCTGGCAGCCTGGATTGTAATTGCTTTTCCACTACAGGCCTCAGCTTTACACTTGTGCCCTTCTCGGGAGGTCAGAGCAAGGCTGCAGCTCGGAAAACAATTCTGCTCCGTGCTCCTCATTCATCCTTTTAATCCCACACCTGCATATTCATTAGGAACTCCCTGAAACACCACTGCCAAGGCCACCACTAAAGCTGCTGCCTGGAGAAAGCCTTGGCCCCCCTGCTTCCCTGTGAAGGTGTTGGGAACACACAGATCTCTCCAGCTGTTGGTGCTGGGGAGCAATTGAGTCACCAAACCCCAGGACAAGCCCAACGTGGTGCAGCCATTCCTGCTGCCAACAGGAAAAAGAAGATACCACTGCCCAGAAAACTGGCTGCCCCATCCCTGGAAGTGTCCAAGGCCAGGTTGGACGGGGCTTGGAGCAACCTGGTCTAGTGGAAAGTATCCCTCCCCACGGCAGGGGATGGAACGAGATGGGCTTTAAGGTCCTTCCAACCCAAACCTTTCTGTGGCTACGACAAATTTGGCTTGTTTTGAGTAAACCCTTCCAAACAGGGTCACTCAAATACACCTGAATATTGGGTAAGTTTTTGTTATCCTGCTTTTAAAAAGGCAGTTTGCATTCAAAAAGCCAAACACCATTTACTTCAAAACTCAGAATTAAACATCTTCGTCCCCACTTAGGAAATAAAACAGGCAGCAAACAGCAACCAGCCTGGTTTATCACTGATGTCAGGGCTGAGCCAGGTTTCTCAGGGCCCTGCCGAGCTTCTAGGAAGGATGAAGGAGCTCCTGCACACGCTGGGAAAAGGGCTCAAACCTGATACACTGTAATTACTTAACGGCCCAGGGAGAGTCACTGATGCCTGCTCTGCTTTGTTCCACTGTGAAAGGCTTCTCCTGCTATTAATATTCACCAGGGGAAGCTGAAATAACATCTTGTCTCCACCTGAATACCTTGCAATTATTATGGACACACTAAATACAATGATTTTTATTTTCCCTCCCTCAAAATCCAGGACAAAGGGCACCTTCCAGCCTGTAAAGGCACCTGACAGGGCAAGGCTGGACTTCCACATGGAGCAACTCTCCTTCACCAACAGCCTTCCTCGTGATGACAACAACTTCAACACAAATAATCCCACTGCAGCAGGAACCCAGAGGTCAGCCAAGGACCAGAGCCCCAAGGCAGGAGCCACACACTGGAGTTATACACTGGGAGCCTTCTCCATAGGATTCCTGGGCATGCTGGGGGTGACCTTGAACCCCTCCATGACATGCACCGCCCAGATGAGCTCACACAGCCTTTAATCAGCTCCCAGCACATCAAACCACCAGCACTGCAGAAACACCAGCCACAACAATCCCAAAAAAACAGCCAGAACAACCCCTTGCCTCCAGTTCCATCCACACCACCGGGACTTCCAGGACAGCACCAGCCTCTATCATGAAACAGAGGCAAAAATCTCATTTTTCCCCCTAAACTGCACTCTACAACAGCCTGTTATTTCTACATCTGCTAATGCTCTCAAAAAGTTGAATCCTAACACTGAATCAAACTGTAGTCTCAGCAGATTGGGAGGTTTCTCTGCCCAAAATGAAACGTAGGTGCCATCTGTTTCAATTAGACTAATCACAAGGAAACATAACATTGGGAAACTAATAGACTTTGGGTTTTTTCAAGACATTTTGAAAGCAAAGAGAAAGAAAGAGGACCATGATATTATTTAATACTCAGCACCAACAACAACCTGCACAGTCTGCTGGGCAAACCTGTGCTGGAACTGCCCAGGCAGGAAATTTCACTTTTATTTCACTGAAGTCAGGGAAAAACTTGATATAATCAAAATTGTCTAAAATTAAAAAGGCACCTCAGAACTACAGACAGCTCCTAAGATATTCCTGGTTAGGAATATCATCCCATGCAATTTGCAATTTTTACCTTCAAAGTTCAGAAAATAAAGACTTTTAAAAAAGGCAAAACCAAACACTCCAACAGGGACACAAGCACTTATTAGGGAATAAACCAGAATATTTAGATAGAAATAAAGTCAATATTTACCGATTCCATAGTTGAAAGCTCTTCTTAGCAGGACATATATTAAAATCCAACAGAGGTGTGTCCCAAAAACGCTGTGTAATCTGAAAAACAGAGGAATAGGTCCATTAGAAAATTAAACCAAGGGAATTTTATTCACAACACGCACGCTGGATTTGGGTACGTGAAGGTTACCAAGTACAAACACTTGCCTAATCCAGAAATAAACTCCCTGATAACAAGTCTGCACAAACAGAGGAACACAAGGAATAGTGGAAGCTCAGCCGAGTATCCATCACATTCCATAACTTTCTGATAATAGATTAAAAAAAAAAAATCACTTGTCTCAAGGTTTCTGTGACCATCTGTGTGGTTTTAGAGCCAGTTTATTTACAAAAAAAGGTATGTCAGCTCCCGAACTGTGAGCAGCTCATGAACCAAAGACAGGCAGAGCCAGCATGAGCTCCCACGCCAGAAATTCACCTTCCCAAACAACTCACGGAATTATCCACACCACCACCACTCTCTTTCCAAGCACACCTTTGCTCTGAACAGCAGTGAATCCACTATGAACCTCCAACTTTATTTTCCAACCAGCTGTCATTGTACTTTCAAGGATATTTTTCCAGCTAAAAATTCCTGAAGTGAAATTTCCGATGCTGGGCAGGAACCAGCAGGAGCTCTCAGCACCCAAAGTGAAGGGGAATTACAGTCATTAACTGGCACATGAAAGGGTTGGCAGATTCCAAGCTCAAATCCTGCACTCCTCATGTTCCCAGGTCAGACGAGTCAGCCCAGGTTGCTCCATCCTGGAGGTCCCCCAGCTCTGCCCATGGCCCACCACCACGTCTGCTCACAAACAAATTCCCCCCCAGGCAGAACAACCCAGTCAGTTCCAGAGGATCCCCCAAGAGTCACAGTCATCCCCTGCAGAAGGGCTGAGTTTGGAATGGCACAAGTCACAGGAGAAAGGAAAAATCTGAACTACAAATAAGCCTGTTTGGGGGCTGGCAGTGTGGAAGAGCAGAGCTTGGACACAGCCACGTGTAAAACACTGCCTTATCCCAGAAAAACGGGAGCTTCTGCTACACTTCCACAGAGAAACAGGTCAGGAAAGGAACTTTTTGCAAAGAAATAAGCTGCTGATGCACTGCAGGTCCAACTGCTAAAGCCCAGTTCCGGAGGAGAGCAGCAGTACCTGAGGCACTGGGAGTACTGGGCCTTCTCCAGTCCAACTGCAGGTACTCTGTCCTGTACAAAGAGGTGAAAGGGTGAACTCCAAGCTCCACATCCTGCTCATGCTAAATTCCCCAAAATTCCACATCCTATCTCTAGACACTGCAAACCACACCAAGGGCACACAGTGACCAACCCCTGCTCCAGCTGACAGTGGGAAAATCTGGATTTCTCCCAAATTGCCCTTCCTTCTAAAAACAGAAGTGCTAAACCCCAATTTTTTACTCAAAAACTCACATATATAAAGTTACAAGTGGGGAACTACAAAGTACAAAACACTTCAGCTTTTGTTTGCTCCACTTCCAGCTGCCCCTTTCCAAGGGCTAAAGATTCCCCAACTCCAAGACCACCATAACTCCTTGGACCTCCACGTGCTGATGGTCTTCCTCCTCTTCCTCCTCTCATACTCACTGAGAACACTCAGCTTCTTGTGTTCTTTCCCCAAGTGCTCCCACAGAATCATTTAGGCTGGAAAAGACCTCTGAGATCATCGAGCCCAACCTTTAACCCAACACCACGTTGTCAACCACACCACGGCACTGAGCGCTCTCACATCCATGTTTTCACCGTGGGAATCCAACCACTGCTTTTAAACCTTGTTGTATCTATTATTCCTCTTCCAAATTCCATCTGCACAACTTCCAGGCCCAGCTCCCTCACATCACGCTCTGGAGCCCGACACTTCTTTAAACAGCATCAGATTTAGTTCCCCATAACGTTATCACACTGGGACTGGCCTTGCAGAGCAGGTGACAATTTTATACCTTATTGCTGCTCATCACCTTACATCTTCTGATTTAGCTGGATTTGGACATCTGCCTTCCAAGAATCACCCAGGAGGGACCCTAAGGCCAGCCAGGACAGACACACAGTGGAAGAGATAAGGAACCCCCGGAGAGCCTTGTTTGTTTTGGGAATCTTTCACTCCCCAACAAGAGCCAAAGGGAGGATGTCCAGATGAGCAACACAGCTGCATCCAGGGCAGAGCTGCTTCCAGCTGAGCCAAAGGAAGTCTTTGGAACCTCAGTGAAAAGGAGCAGGCCAATATAAACCCAAAAACCCAAAGGAACACATACGGGCACACAGTCCTGACTCAAATAAAGGAATCCTGCGGCAGGTAAACTTCTCCAGACAAGCAAAGAAAGTTTTTTGACATTTTTCTTTGAGAAGAGCAGGAGATACATGGCTACCTCATGGATTTCTCCGTGGCCAGGGAGTCCTGGAGCACTAAGGGATCCCCTGACACCAACTGCAGCCCTATGGAGCACAATAATACTTGCACAGCAACTTTTCCAGCAGGATTCCCCTTCTCATTAGTGCTGCTTTGGGGCAAGAAGTTGTTTTTGGATTCAAAGTCAGACTTGCATCAATTCAGATTTTCTGGTGATCCAGAACTAAGCAGCGTAACAGGATTTCAGGATGAGATTTAGATTCTGGTTGAGAGTAACTTCTGAATGGAAAAAATCTCCAGGGACTAGGAGAGCCTTTTTCCACAGCACTCATCTGCTTCCCTCACAATAATTCCACAAAGAGACAGAATTTCAATGAGGCAGCTCTCCGAGGGCTCCAGTGAAAATATACTCAGGGGAGCACACGGGACACCACGGAGCTCCTGCACTCAGATAAGCTCCATTTCCTCCAACACAGAATCAAGAGGGACCACGAACAACAAATTTGGAGGGAGGGGAAATCCAGAAGTGTTTTTCAAAGCACTTCATAGGCACGTTCAGCACAGCTTTGTGCCTGCCTGACCACACTGAGACAGCACAGTCAGAGCTTTCACCTGCTGGAATGGGGAAAAGAGTTGTTTCCAAGAAATCCCCATAAATTTGAGATAAATATCCAGCTGCAGTGCCCTCCAGCCTATCAGCAGCTCCCAGCCCAGCCATCTCCAGGCACACACACAAACTGTCATGTTCCACAGCCACTCTCGCCCTTTACGGAGAGATTCCCAGCAACAGGGTAAGCTCCAGGAGCTGCCTTTCACTATAGTTTCCAAATATTTCCACAGCAATCACATCCCAACTATGCTCAAACAGCGCCAATTACTCAAGCCAAAGCACAGAGAGAATTCCACTAGTCCTCAAAAAAACCTCTCAGTGTTTGAATGTGACAAAATCGTACCATCAAATAAAATTTAATTTGATGGCTTTCATAACTGAAGTAGGTGATATATTCTCAG
Organism: Manacus vitellinus; assembly: GCF_001715985.3. NCBI lineage: Eukaryota > Metazoa > Chordata > Aves > Passeriformes > Pipridae > Manacus > Manacus vitellinus. The sequence continues at coordinate 8,361,785 of NW_021938838.1, forward strand.
TCTTAAAGTTCCTTTATTTTGCCCTGAAAATAATAGGTATGCTGAGAGCTACAGTTTTTAAAGCTCCTGTCATCTGTGCCACTTGATAAAAAATACAAAATAACCTGGTACTGTCCTCAAAAACACAGATCAAGACACTGGTGTGGGTGAAAAGCCCAAGGGTCAATTTCTCCCATTGTAACAAGCATGAAAGAAGATGTGATTCCTGTGGAACTAAACTGATCTTTCAGTGTTTTAACTGAAAGTCTCACATGGACAACACAGACTACAAGGAACTGGGGGGTTGACAGAAGCCTAAATTCAGGAATGACCAAGCTGCCTGGAGACCACCAGTGAACTAAGAGAGGTCAGGATCTGTGACCTCTCAGAATCCCAGAATGGTTTCGGTTGGAAGGGCCTCACAGTTCATCTCATTCCAGTCCCTGCCATGGGCAGGGACACCTCCAAGCCCCATCCAACTCACAGGGATGGGGCAGCCACTGCTCCTCTGGGCAACCTGTGCCAGGGCCTCACCACATAAGTATTTTTAACATGTTTCACATATTCCTCAAGATCTGTGCAAAAAAAAAAAAAAAGGCAGTTAAACCCTTTTATATCGTAAATGTTTGAATTTCATTAAGCCAGAAAACTAATTATCAGCAGAAGCTGAACATTTCACAGAGTTTATCCCTTGTAAGCACACAAGATGCAGCTGAGCAGTGAACTCTGAATTGCTGGACATACCAACGTCACTACTGGTTATCTGGTCTCTTCATACCAGATATTTAAAGTTTGCTACCATGACACAGGATATCTTAGAATCATCAACCTCTAAAACTATCTACTGTTTCTCCTGGAAAGATCCACAAAAGCAGCCTGAAAGGTACTTGGCAGAGTAAAAACCTGGGGCTGTCAGAAGAGCCCCAGCTCCAAAACCCTGCAGGAACTTGGAGAATCTTGGCATGATGTGGCATAGACTTTTCAATTCTGTGCACACAATTAGGAGTGCTGGAAACATAGGAGCACGTTCCCTCTTCTCCTCCTTCACTCTGACCATCCTTCTGTGGCTTCTCCGAGGAGTGGAAAGTCCTAAGTCAAAACAGAGCTGCTGGGACTGCTCTGAGCAGCCTTGGGCTGCAGCTCAAGGCTGCACCAGCAACCACCGACAAGACCAGGATTGAGGACACTGTTTGCCATGATTTAGTCTGCCCAAGCTAAAAAAACCCCTCCTCTTGTTTAATAATGGTAAATGCCTTAAAGATTGTGCACTGTTATCCCAGAATCATTAAGGTTGAAAAGCCCTCCAAGACAATCCAGTCCAACCTGTGACTGATCTCCACTTTGTCACCCAGCCCAGAACACTAACTGCCACATCCAGGCGTTCCATGGACACCTCCAGCGATGGGGACTCCACCACCTCCCTGGGCAGCCCCTTCCAATGCCTGACAGCCCTCTCTCTCCATGAGGAAATTCTTCCTGAAATCCATCAGCAAATGGATAAAGAAGTCTTAACTACACAAGCAGCACCTGCCTAACAAAAGCAATAACTTCCATCAAGTGGCCTCTCTGTCACAAATAGAAGTAAGAAAAAGGTCGAAACACCCAAAAATAATTGTCCACCACCCCTTCAGCAGCCCAGGGAGCTACAGGCACCCCTGTCTGTCAGCTCCAATGCTCCAAATAATCTCCCAGACCTTGCAATTTTTCATTTTCAGAGCTCCAGTATGAAATATAATTCCCTAAGACTGCTAGGTCCTTCCAGCCTGGCTGAATCTCTTCCAAAAAGGTGCATCATCAGGCTCATTTCTTTATTACGTGACCTGCATGTGCAAAGCAAAGATGCTCTGTCTGGCTTTGGGAGAACACATCATTACTACTGGGACACAGGAAAATGAAGGTCCACATTAACTCGTGAGAACATGCTCTCAAAAAACCCCTCAGCACAGACCAGCAGCAGCAGATCTACTCTCAAACCACCTGAACTGGTTCGCCAGCCAGCCAGAAACTTCATCATCATCTACAGAACCCTCAAGCTGTTTATTTTAGTGTAGCGTAAGCTCTTAATTCCTAAGCCATTTGGAAAACACAGGATGCACAGTGGTGTGGATATTCCAAGCAGAACTGATCCATGATCAGGTTCAGTTCCCACAAAAACAAGAACAAAATGTGACCTCTGTATCCTGAAAATTTGCTGAGCCCCACCAGAGAAGTAGTAAATATCCAACCCAATTATTTCAGTCAGACACAAAGACAGCATGAATAACAAAGCTTATGTACTGCAGCATACACAGACATGTAAAATTCAGGGCATAACAGTTGAAAATCAAATATTATCTAGGAAAAGACTTCCAGGTCCACACAGAAACCAGTACACACTAAGTTCAAGTAAAAGGTAGAAGGATCAGACAACAAATGCTCTTCCTGGGCATAAAACCAAGAAAGAATAAAGGAAAACTAGCGAGGAATAAAGCAAATAAAGTCAACAGCATGAGCAGTAAGATTCCCAGATGCTGACAATTAGAAAGGTTTATGGGAAAATTAAAATTAATCAAGTATTAGAAAATACATATATTCAATAGCTACAGAATATAAGTTTTCAGCAAAAACCTGCCTGGAGATTGCTCAACTCCTGCCCATAGGTACCTGTAGAAGAATTGCTAGGATTCAGTCAGCAAACAAATGGAGGTGCCAGGTTTCCAGCTTAGGTTTGCCCAAAACCTGTCTGCACTTCAAATAACCCCAGTGACCCAGGGGAATTTCTCCCATTTGAGCTCTGAAAGATGCAGGGTGAAGCACAAACTGACTCACCGAAGGGGACACTCAGAGGTGAGTTCAGAACACAGACACAACTAGTGCCCATCTCTGAGAGCTCAAAAACCCTACTGTGCCCTTTTGCCAGGCTAGAAAATCCTGAAGCTCCAATTTGTCCTAATTAATCATAGAATTGTGGAATGGTTTGGGTTGGAAGGGACCTTAAAAGCTCATCCAGTTCCACCCCCTGCCATGGGCAGGCACACCTTCCACTATACCAGGCTGCTTCGAGCTCTGTCCAACCCAGCCTTGAACAGTTCCAGGGATGGGGATTGAGCTCCAAGATGTTGGCCTTCACCAACCCAATAAAGGCAAGAAGGATGTTCTCTGGAATTAGAGCCATAATTTAAACTGCGGTCATAGTTGCCGTCACAGTCCACGTACCTTCTCCTTCCCATTCCTCCTAAATACAAGTCTGAGGTGGGACAAACACATCCTTCCTGTCTCCAGAGTGAACCTCTTCCCGTGACTTCACCATAAAATTTGACTCAATTCCCTCTGTACATTCTCCTAAGGGAAGGAGGAGGGTAAACGATGCTACTGGTCCAGGACAAGCTCCCCTTTATTTAAAATATGAATCTGCATTTCTTCCTCCATGCTCAATTTTAACACATTGAGAAATACAGACCATTTTTCAGAAGAGTGACAAACACATCTGTCACCTCTGCAGTCCCAGAGATTTGCATCCGTGCAATTTGGTGGCAAATTGGATACAGGTTACTATTAATACCTGAACTATTTCCTTTCCTCTCTGAATGCTGATTGGTGAAAAGGATGCAAACATCCCATTTTAAAGCACACTAATTAGCCAAGGAGGAGTCAAGGAAGTCACTGTTCAGCCTTCAAGAACAGACACAGCCTCCCTCAAAGAGGAAAAACACAGCAAACTTATCCACAGAGTGGATTCTGGTTGGAGTCTGAATAGTGGAATAAAACCTCCCCAGCCAAGAAAAATGTGTGGCCACACAAACATTACAATCAGACACTTCAACACCCTAGACATAGGTTTTTTAGGAATACGCAGGTGTCACTCAGAGCCCACACCCAGATACATATAAGGATCAGACACCATTCCCTGTCACAATCCAAGACAATCCAGGAGGTCCCCAGAAAGCAACATGAAAAATGTAATTGTAGAATGTGCTCAAGTCTTCAGTTCCCAACTTACAAGTGCCTTATAACCACCTCAAATTACACAGCAAGGAAAGAGCTGAAAGGAAGCACCTCCTTGATTTCCACATGGCATCCCTCCCCTATTGTCTGGGGCCTGGCAAGTTGAGGTCAGAATAAAAAGATTCCTTAAAAATCCCGCATACATTGAAAGCGCCTAAAGCTTCAACTGATATTTTTTTCCCCTTCTATTCTATGCCCTGAACAGGTTTAAGTAGCAGTTGTCATCACTAAAGAAGCTGCTCCCCTCCCACTTTCCATTCTCCTGAGAAAGGAGCACGCTGGCAGCACCAGGTCCAGGTGAGAAAGAGCTGCTGCTGCTTAGCTCAGGTATAGAAATCCAATCTGGAAAAGGGTGTGAGGAGGGCACAGGCCACCTCAGCCACATGGGCTCAGAGAGCATTGCTGAATAATAAAATAAGGAAACATAATAATAAAATAAGGAACTAGAATGTGTCTGTGCTAGCAAATGTGCCCCAGCCCTTCAGAGGGGCTCGAGGGATGTGGGTTCCCAAAGAGGGAAGGCTCTGGCCCTGCTCAGCTGCTGGATCCCAGCTTCTCCCTTGGGCCACTCCAGAGCTTGCTCATAAATCAGCTGAACCTACCAGACCAGCAGAAAACCTCCTCATCGTCCTCTTCCCACTGCTCTCCCGGCTCCAAAGGGGCTGGATTGGCTCCTGCCCCCCGGCTGGAAGGGTGGGGGAGCCTCACCACCCCCAGCAGCGCAACCCCGCTCCGGCTGTGCCACGAAACCGCGCCCCAGGAAAATCCACAAACACCCGGAGAAAGGGCACATCCCTCCCTTCCAACACGGGGCCGTCCAAACAAACAGCACAGAGGGTGGCAAGGAAAGCGCTCAGAGGACAAAAGGACAGAGTCAGGATTAAACCCAGTCCCTTGATCCCCGGCCAAATGGCCGACCCATAAGCCCACGCAACCTCCAGAGCCAACTTAAAATCCTGAGTGTGCTATACTTTAGGTTATAAAATCATATTTAGACACACATTTCAAGTGTTCTTTGCTCTGCTGGTGGCTAAAAACAATGCCTTTGTCATCAAATCTTGCTCCAGCACGCTGACGTGACATTTTTAACTCAGGAAATAAGATAATTATGGTTCAAGGTAAACAACTACAACTGTGCATCATAAACAGTTTCTAATTTTAAGCCTGAGTCCCTCTAATGCCATCCATATTTTAAAGACAGTTTCCTTACAAATGGTTGAGGTTGTCTGAGCAGCTTGTGACTGAGTCTGTGCTGATGAGCAGCAGGTCCTGGGAAAACAGGGACTGGTGGAGCAGGTAGAAGTCCAACAGACACAGCAAGTGAGCTCCAGTGTCAACATCATGGAATGGGTTGAGTTGGAAGGGACCTCAAAGCTCATCTTGTTCCACCCCTTGCCATGGGCAGGGACACTTTCCACTTGACCAGGTTGCTCCAAGCCCCATCCAGCCTGGTCTGGAACACTTCCAGAGATGGGGCAGACATAGCTCCTCTGGGCAACGTGTGCCAGGGCCTCACCACCCTCACAGGGAAGAATTTCCTCCTAATATCTAATATGAATCTCCCCTTCTTTTTGTTTAAAGCCATCCCACCATGTCTTGTCCCTCCAGGCTCTTGTCCAAAGTCCCTCTCCAGCTCTCTTTGAACCTCTTTAGGCACTGGAAGGGGCTCTAAGGTCTGCCCAGAACCTTCTCTTCTCCAGGCTGAACAAGCCCAGCTCCCTCAGCCTGTCAAGGTATGCCAAACATCAAAGGAGGAAAATACACTCTGAATCTTAAATAGCTGGAGAGGCAAAAGCTGCGTCTCCCGGAACACACAGAAAACAAAGTGCCGGGACCGGAGAGCTCCACACACTTACGCAACCCCTGCTGCAAGTCATTGTGGATCCCAGACCTCAAACGCCCCACTGCAGCTTCCCACTGGCACAAACAGCAGCAAGTCAAGTTGTAACTCGCTGGAGAGCTTCAGCTACTGAGTTGTTCAACACCAGGCAGCAAACGCACCTCCAGCCCACAACGCTGTGTCTGAACTGGCCCTGCTGCTGCCCTAAAACATTCCCCAAAGTTACCTGGAAACAAAGGCTGACAATAAACAGCGGCGTCACAGCTGAGCCTGCAGCCAGAAACACTGCAGCACATCATGGGAACGTGTCTGAAGCTCCAGTGAGGATCGAGGGCACGAGCTGTCTGCTTCGGGATGAGTCATTGCACTCAGAGGTAGCAATAACTCCAGGACTGCTCTGAGGTGTTATCCTGGCAGGCTCCCATTCCTCCTCATCCCAGGAAAACATGCTAAATTACAACCAAACGAACCAAAATCCAGCTCAAATCTCAGTGTCCTTACACAGCTGTGCCAGAAGAGCTAGGAGTGGTCAGAACTATCCCAGCAGTGGGAACGCGGTCGCTCCTGCAGGAGATGGAATGGTGAAGAGAAATCACGTGGTGGAGCCTGTGCAGCCTGGGAGAGCTCGCTCCTCCAAAACTTTTCCTCATTAAACAATTCCAAACCACCCCACCCCATTGCTGCTATTGTTGTCAGAGAGGGAATTCCAAGCAGAACAATGATTTCCACGACATTTTGCTGCTGGAAGAAGAAAACTGGTAACACTGCACAGCAAAAATACAGTTTCCACAATAGTTCATCCAGTACAAGTCTCCTTCCTAAAGGGAACAGATTAACGTGCCTCAAATCCACTGTGCAGGCAGGGATGTATTTTTAGATCAAGCCATCCAAAGGCAGTGATGTGGTGGAAGCCTCCCAGGCTGGAGTTGGCCATCTCTCCGCACCCTGGAGAGGGCAGCTCATTAAGAGGCTGCTCTGAGCACAAGGAAACAATTCACCCACTCCCTGAAGAAATCCCTCTTCCTACGACAAGGCAGCTCCTCTGAACGCTCCAGAGCCCCACAGCTCATCTTGATTTGCACCATTTTTTGGGAACAGTCACATGTTAGAAGTGCTCTTCCTTCCCACATCTCCCCAGCAATTAATGGAGTCAAATTCAACGCTGTGTTCACGGCAGGACATGGCATGTAGAGTGGCTCAAAGTCAACCCAGGGGTCATGAAAATGACAGTTTGGCTTTATAATGCTTTATCTGCAATTAACACTTTTCTATGACTTCTGATAAAGTAAAACATGAGCTGTCATCTGAACCCAAATGCAAATAAGTGAACCCTAAAAACAGCATGGAATCATGGAATGGTTTGGGTTGGAAGGACTTGAACCATATCAGGCACCTCTGCCTTCATTCCCACACAATGCCGTTCCTGTGATACTGGAAATACCAACTCAACTTCAGCTCCAAAAATTGCTTCCTAATATTTTCTCATGCTATTCCATATTTTTACAACTCTCACACAAAATGTCTTCAGATTATAAAGCATTTGGTTACAAACACTTGGTTTTCAGGTAGCTGAAGTTAAGCAAAAACAAAATAAAATGCATATAAACCTATGAATTACAGAAAGTGTTTGTAATTTCACAAATTGCCAGGAATTCTGACTGTCTCATCCTTAGTTTAGATCTTTAGAGTCCCACCTTTAGAGTTTAGAGATGGCACTGCCAGAACGCAGAAGGTATCACCTACCCCTCTGCAGAGGTGAATTTGGGTATCCCAAACACGTCACTGAGCAACACAAATGCTCAATCTGGAGCATTTACAGAATAACAGGTAGAAAAAAGAGGAAAAATAAAAATAATGGAGGAAAAATGCAAAAAGTCTATACAAGACCCAAAGTCCATACACGACCCAAAAGTCCTGAGCAGAACCTAGCAATTTTTCAGACTTTTATTAAAATTAGCTGTTGTGGAGCACATTTGCCCCTTATGAATAGCAAAAGAGCACCAACATCACCCAGTGAAACACATACAGAGGGGGCCAGAGGTGAACAGGGTTCCTCCATACCCACAGCACACACAGAACTGAGCTTATACACCTCAAAACCAGCTCATTTCTAATACAGTGTTCATGGAAGGCAAAATTACTCAAATCTGGTGTGTAGGTCTAAGGAAAATCAAGCTTTGCTTCAGCCCTGCCTCCCCTCCCAAGCCCTTCCTCCTCCGAATGCCTTAAATAGGATGTTACACTACTTGTTTATACGCCATTACAGAAAGACATGCTGGGTTTCTTCATCCTGCATTACAGAACAAAATGTTACCCAATTCCTTCTGTAAAGCACCAAGAAATAACTGTGAGACCATATGCATGGGGAAGCATCCACGTGCTGGAGTAATCTGGCCTTACATAACCGGCCATGGGCTTCTGACCACAACCAGCAGCAAAGAAAGGGCCAAAAAGCAATCTAAAACCCGGCTAAAAATTCATTTTGAGGGTTCTCATTCAGGAGACAAATGAAATTCATGCTTTAAAAAATTTGAGGTGAGGTTTCTGCCATGAAAATACACAGAGCAGAGAATCCTGGGTGGTTGGTTTTCTCTCCTTGAGCTCATCCCCAAAGCAAGAATGAATCATTTGCTAATTGGTGAGTTCAGTTTGAACCAATGCCACCCTGATTCTTATCTCAGTAGCTGGAAGGCAGCTCCTTCCAAGGATTCAACAAGCTAGTGGACATGGACAAAGGCAGAGATCATTCTCAGTGCATCCTAAAATGTCAGGAATCTGAGCACTGATAATCCTGGAGATCACAGAATCCACTGGCCAATGTGGCTAGTACAGGCCAGGTGCCACTGGCCTTCTGGGCCACGTCGATGGGACAGTCACCAGGAACACAGCATCTCTGCCAGACATGCCACTGCTGCCCTTGCAAGGGAGGCATCTCCTGCCCTGGGATCCCTCTGCAATTAAGGCCAGGCCAGTGGTTGCTGCTGCTCCAGAACCACCGCTGCCATCAGAGACCCAGGGTAGAAGGAGTCATCACCGTGGTGCAGCGATTCCGGAGATGTCTCATCACTTGGCTGCGGCTGGGAGGGAGGTGGAGAGAGCGAGAAGGTCCCCCCTGAGCCTCCTTTTCCCCAGGCTGAGCTCCCACAGCTCCCTCAGCCGCTCCCAGTGCTCCAGACCCTCCCCCAGCTCCGTTCTCTTCTCTGGACAAGTCGTGTTGGGCTCAGCTCAGAACACCAGCCTTGGACAAGGCAGTCAAAAACAGAAGGTGCAAAACAGACCCAAAATCCACGGACAACAAATGTAATAAAATCCATCTTCACCCCCTTTCCACCTGCTGGCAGCCAAAAGCAAATGCAAAAGCACAGACATTACTATGAAAAGCAAGTCAACTTCTTGCACAAGGATAAGGATAACAAATGTTTCACTGCTCTGTTTCAAACGTTTCAGATCTTAAACTGAGCCAAGGAAAGAGCGTTACCAGTTAAGCTATTCCAGCAAATGAAATGAAAATTGAAAATCAAGTCTAACTGCCATTAAATTTAAATATATCTCAATTCCACAATCACAGGACATAGTTCTTATGACAAAACTTCTGCAGAAGGAAAAAGCACCCTTGATAAGTCTGGATATTAAGCTGAGGTACCACGGGCATCTCACGGTTTATCTAAATGAAGTGTCTCCTGCAAACAGCCCTGGTTCCTCCGGTGGAAGCTGCAGCATGATTAACAGAGGTCCATTAGAGAGGCAATCCATAACCTGGCTCCTGTGAGGAGTCCTTGCCACATCCGTCTGCGTTTCCATGGCAACCAGGCAGGAAAATATAAAGCAAATTACAGTTAAATGAAAATTATTCTCCATGACAATATATGTTAATGCGGGAACATTTGCGAGGCCATTCCAGATAAAATGTTTACATTCACACATGTGTCTACAAAAATAAATAAAAGGCAGCTGGAGCAGCTAATGGGTCATCCAAAGAGAGGGATCAGAGTCTTTCCCCCCCCACAAGTTTTAATGTATTCAGAATAAAATTCTTCAAGATGAGAGAATGGGATACAACCCACCCTACCCAAGGTATGTGCCCATTTCTATAAAAAAAAATTTCTTTAAGGAACAGCTTTTCAGAAGATCTCAAATGCACTTTTTGAATGTTGTGACCCTTTAATTTTCCTATATGCAAACAAAGGGCACATTTATACCTCCCTATCTCAGCAGAAAATGGTTTAAAGGAGGGGTTAAGTTTATAGAGATCTGATTGAAACTGGAATAGTGACTTATTTTAATCAGTTATAACTCACTGAAAACTGGGAAGTGTTTTATACTTCAGAATTTGGAGTGGTGACTCCACAGCTAGGAGAACTTTATACCCCTCCACAGGTCACTGAAATGGTTTCAGAAAAGGCCACAGTTAAGGCTGTACAAGGTGATCCTACTCTCCCACTGTCATCACTTCGCCTGAACAGCCTTTTTTTAGGGAATATATCTCAGTTTTTGAACATTTTAGGGAGCATGAGGGAAGTTAATTGGAATGAGACTCATCAAGATGCAGTCACTTGGTTATTTTTTTAACTCCCTTGGCTCATACCCCAAAGAAAAGCCCAAAGAAAGAAAGGTTATAAAGTGACTTACAGTCTCTGCCACTGAAGCGCCACGTTTTAAGAAGAGTTTAAAATACTGCCCTGGAAAACAGCCCCCCCTCAGCTGCCTTCCACGGCTGCCCTGCCAAGTTCCTTTCCCATGGAAATGCTCTGCCTGTTCCACGAGTAACACAGGTGCAGGTTTCTTAGGAAGCCCCAGAAAGAGCACAAGGCACTTTTTGAAGCTGTTTGGGAGAGCTGGGAGCACAGAGAAGGGCATTCACTGCGCTGGCACATCTGAGCCCTCTCCGTGCACGCTCCCACTGACCTCTGCATCTGCCTCCTGCCTCCGCCTACGGAACAATGCTCGGATCAGGAGGATCGTAACTTTTTATGACAGTGGGAAAACTGCAATCTTCTCCACGAGTTCACTCCACCCTGCACATAAAACTGCTCATAGGTTCAACCATAAAGCAAACTCCCTCCTTTGAAGTTCCACTCGGAGCCCCGCGCACGTTGTAAAGCCGAGCTGGAACAAGGCGGCGCATTAAGGTTTTACATAACCAGCCTCGTGGAAAGCATCGCTCCCGAATCATCCCCAGCCACTGTTGACAAAAGCAAGTCAGGTCAGGGAGGATCTGGGTAACAAAACTCCTCACAGGTGAGCTCAGGTTACCCACAAACAGCAGAGTCACACACCACCCAATATATTCCAGCCGTGCTCCACTTTCCCTGAGGATCACTTGCTGCAGAGCCCACAGCAGCATTCCCATTATCACTCCAGCTCATTTAGTCACTGATCCATGGCTCCTTCCACCTTTCCCTCCATAGGATGTGGAGGATATCACCAAATAGGGTTGGAAGGGACCTCTGGAGATCACCCAGTCCAAACCCCCTGACAAGGCAGGGTGACCTGGAGTAGGTAACACAGGAATGTGTCTGGGTGGGTTTGGAATATCTCCAGGGAGAAAGACTCCACACCCTCCGTTCCAGAGCTCTGCCACCCTTCATGGAAAGAAGTTCTTCTTCATGTTGAGGTGGAACTTCTTGTGGTTTAATTTATGTACCTCCATACAAGGCACAGAAAACAGCAACAAACATCAGACTAATAAACAGAACTAAACCCTGCCATTCAAAGCCCAGCAGCAGTTGCTAGGATCCTCTGCAAACCTCGCTAATTGCTGGGATTGGGTTTCCAGGGAAGCTCCTCGCTGCAGCGGTGGAGGGGCTGAATGTTGTTTTCACAAAAGAACTTGTAAAACCCCAGGCTGCACGTCTGCAACAGCCAGGATTTATATTCCAGGCACAAATCAGATTATGCTCCACACACTGCGCTCACAAGGCTCTGAGCAGGTGAATCCCACCAGGCCGAGAGGCCTTCCCGGACACCCAGGCTCCAGGGTCGGATTTCCCTGTGCTCCCTGATGGGCTCCCCATCCCGTTGCAGGGAACTGCCTGACTGTGTCAAATGCCTCCACATCAGAGAAGTAATTTTCCCTATAAACATAAGCAAATGCACACTAACATGGAGTCAGATTCCCAGGAAAACCAGGCCTCCTGCAGCTTTCCTGCAGGGAAAAGGGCAGGAGATTCAGGGACACCAGGCTGCTGGGCAGTACTACTGGTAACCTCACAGAAGAGCTCTGTCGAACAAATACAGGATGAATCCGTAATACAGGAGAGATTCCAAGAGCAGATCCAAGCAGGAACAGTTAAGTGGTGAGGGAGATGCAGGAGAGGGAAGGAGCTGCTCCCTGTAAGCGCACGGCACAGCACAGCATCCCTAACATCCCTGCCAGCAATACCCATGCCCATGGATCCTTCACTTCAACACAGCTTCACTCCTTTCCCAAGTACTTCCCTGCCGCCATGGAAAAAGAAGGCCCAGCTCTCCAGAAGGAGAGGAAGACGCAGGATGATCTCAGAGAGAAGGAGAAAGGCAGGAACAGACGGGAAGGAACATCAAAAGGCAGACAGGCTAAAATTAGAGACAAGAATCCTGCATGAGGAGGACCAAGGCAAGTGCAGAATCTCCATCAGATGAGGCTCTTGGGAAGGGGGAGGGATGGCCAGGAGGGAGAGGAAACATCCTGGTGGGTGAAGCAGGGGAAGCTTACAGACAGAGCACGCTGCAGAAGGAAATTAAATCCAGTGCTTAAGACTACAACCTCTAGCTCCCTAACCAAGGAGCACACTCAGCACACCAGGAAAGAGCCACAGAGTTGCCTCCTCATCTGATCCCTTCCCCCCTGGATGAAGGATAACTCAAAGGAATTCAGCTCTCACCACAGAACCAGTTTAACACCCCAGTGCCAGCACTGATCACAGGGGAAGGGAACTGAATTCACTGCCGTCACCCACAACAGAGCAGCTGAGTAACACAGGCACCTCAGATCCCCGTCAGAGAGCCAGAAACCTTCTGGGCTGCTGGAAAAATGGAAACAGCAAACAGCTCAGAGCCCGGGAGAGCCACCACACAGGACCCCGATGCGTGCCGGGACAGGCCACAGCAAGGAGGGAGGCTGGAGAACAGAGAGCCCTTATCAGGGAGCCTAATTCCAAAAACCAGCATGTTCCCCACGTCCTTCTGAATTGGTGGGACAAGAAACCACCCAAACGTTCAAGGAGAGCAGATTTTCATCTTCAAACCTGTACACTCAACCCTTGGACTGCTCAAAAGGTGAAGTTCTAGACACAAAATCCCCAGACTTGCTCATTACAGCCCACGGTCCAGCTCAGATAAATGGATCTGCCTATGCTGAGCTGCAAGATGAAACCAAGGAGCTTGGGGTGAGCAGCAGCCAAACACTGTAACCAGAGCACCCTGGGGTATTTAAACCCCCAGAGCACAGCCAACAGCAGGATGTCTGTGTGTCCCCCCACTCACACATCCCTTCCCTGCATTACCTACATCTCTTTCCAGCTTTGCCATGGCTAATCCCATCCATCCATCCAAAGATATATGGATATATTTATAGGCAGGCTTACATCTCCAGTCCACCCCAGGCCTGACGCAATCGCAGGACGCCAGTCGGCGCAGCAAGAGCTGTGTTGTCATTACGACAACGCTGACATTTCACAATCTGCAGCAACCACCCTCCAGCAGAACGTGGAAAACACCAGTCCCGGAGTGTAAAGTCTGTCCCAAAGATTACTCCTTCCCAAGGGATCTGGTCACTGCCACAGTCAGCAGGATCTCAGCCCTGCCACCTCCTCCCTGTAGCAGCTATCAGGAGACCATTCCCAACGGAGAACTTCTTGGAACTTTATCTTGGCTGCTCCTGGACCTCGCCAGTCTGCAGAAACCCAGCTACTTACCAGTCATTTGGAGCTCCTGGTACAACTTGTTTACACAGAGCAGGTCACAGGATCGGCTGGAAGGTGTAAGCAGGATATAGTTTTTATGGCTCTGAACTCCTGCCCAGATAAGCCGATAAGGCTGCGCTGGGGGCGGGGAGCACTTTCATGTGTGCGTGAGTCGAAAGGAAGAGGCACCATGAACTGCAGTCAAGCAGTTGGTGCTTAATAATGAAGCTTCCATTCACCTCTAAAGCTATTTAATGCCTTTTTTCACAGTTCCTAATTACACATCCTTTCATTTCACATCCAGATATTGAGGGCAGCACTGTATTTCCAAGCCCAGCTCTCCAGCCTCCGGCTGCAAAGCCTTCAGGGACACGCTGCCTCCAGATCATGGTGAATTTTTTAGAGGGTAACATCTCCCTTCTCGACTCTCTCTCTCTCTCTGATTCTTCCCCGTGCCTGTGACACAGTTTTAGCAGCTTTATGCTGCTCTAAAGGTAAATTATGCTAGACCTTTTTTATCCTGCAAAGCTGTCAGTGTCTTAAAAATAAATTACAGAGCCAGCTTCCTCCAGCGTTTGCTTCCCCTCCCTGCCCTGACTTCCCCCACCCTGTAACCACCCTTTCGTGACACCCTGCACACACCCACGTCCTCAGTGAGCACCTGGAGCCCATCACCCAAACAAGGACCACCTTAACATTGCTCTCAGAGCAAATCCAACACAGCACAAGAGGAAAGGAGATGCCTTCTCCCTAGGAAAAGCATTAGTCCCCTCACACAGCTGAGACAAAGCTGCTTTTACACCCAGTACAAAGTTTTCTACCCTTTCCATTCTCAAAGTCCGTGAATTTCATTACATGGTATTTCAGTCACACGCAAACCCAGCACCAGCACAGACACACTTGCACTTAACAGCAAAATAAATATTTCAGTGTTTCCACAAGATATCCAGTGTTGTAACCTTTGGTTTCCGAATCCAAACGCAACATACAATCAATACCCTGCTCCTGCCACTGCAGTAATTCACAGCGGAAGGTTTATTTTAAAAACACTCATCGACTAAGTTTGGTTTTCTTCGAGCAGGGGAAGAAAGGCTGCCTCCAGATTTGGAGAGGATAAATAATTCAATGCCTGAATGCCAAGGGCAGTGCTGCACACATCCATATGGCAGGGACAATGCAGACAGTAATATATGCTGCACATCACCGCCCTGACAGTGCCTTCAACCCTGACCTAGAAAAAAACATCACTTTCTCCTGGCTCCAGCAGCCAATTCCCTCCCCGTCACCACCACCCGCCTCGCCGAGTACGGTGGGGAAGTGTCTCCCAATCCCTCAGCCTGCCCAGGCTGCAATTCCAGCCTCTGCTCACAGCAGCTACACAGACACGAGCAGCATGACTTACTCACATGGTGAACTCCAGAAATGAGAATTAACCCGAGGATAGAGGGGTTCAGGAGTAGTGCTCTCTGGCAGCTCACGCCTTCCCACAACCAACACTGAGAGAAGCAGGAAAAACCAGGCCTGGCGAGATGCCGGCAGTGCCCAAAGGGAGGAGGAGTAGAGAGAGAGGGGAGGCTGTTCATGCAGAGAGCCAGCACCCACCACCCACCTGAACCCCTGCACAGGGGGCTGCTGAGACACAGGGCTCCCATGCCATCCTCAAGGGACTCAGGAACACATGGATCATGCTGGATGGACACAGGACCACACAGATCCCATTGGGAGTGACACAGGACCACACAGATCACGTTGGAGAGGTGCAGGACCACAAAGATGATGTTGGATAGACATAAGACCATACCGACCTTGTTGGACTGATACAGGACCACACAATCCCACTGGATAGACACAGGGCCAGTTGGATGGACACTGGACCACACAGAAGAGGGAAAAGGCAACTCACCAGGGAAACCACACCTCCAACAACCCTCATGGCCATCTAGCCACATTCACTTCACACTCCCAAAATGAACCATTCAGGCACCATCCTGCCCCACTGTCCTATTTTGGTGATTTCATAATTTCACTACATCCTACAACTCAAAGAAAACATTAGAATCAAGAGGAAGAATTATGGAGCCCAAAATACCCGATATAATTAACTGCACCTTCTAATATGATTATTTCCCTTCCTGACCCCAATTACTCCTTCAGTTTATTAAAGAGAACTCAAATACAGAGCAATGTTAACACGCCAAAGAGTCACACAAACAGAAAAAAAGTCTGAGGGTGCCATTACAAACAGAGTTAATGGAACTCCATGATTGGAAATGGATCTTGAAAGCTGTCAGATCAAAGCAAGATCTTCCTCATGTAAGGGCTGCATTACCCTCGGAGCCACGGCGCTAATACCATCTATAAAAATATTTTGCTCAAATAAGTGAAGAACAGCAGCGTTTCATCTGTCAAAAGGTGCAAGGCTTTTATGGGATTAGCCATTCCACACGCAGCATAAAAATTAGAGCAGATTTTTAAAAGCCCCCAGCTCAGCTGATGGAGACTCCACAGCCCAACGTGCACCCGCTTCCTTTACACGCACTCCAGGCCGAGCAGATTTTTCACTCCTATTAGCATTTAAGCTTCTTTTTACCTTTTTTTTTTTCAGCCCCTCGTAAAAGATTACAAATTGGCATCACCTACAAGCAGCCCCAGCTGAAGCAGCACCACCCAGACTCAAAGAAATTAATATTTTCAAATACCCAACAGTTGCATGAGAAAATCCACCAGAAAACACCAGTTCTCACACAGGAAAGCTGGAAAATTGGAGCGGAATACGCTCAAAACCAGCCTCCAGAGCACGGGCACTGACAGCTTCCCACCCCCCTTAGCAGCAGGATTCCAAAGGCAGCGTTTTGCCCAGACTTTTAAGGCTGCACAAACCTGCTTAGGACGCTTGTGATTTCAAATAATTGCCTACACAAGCTTTCCCTTACCATTGCTGGGAGTATTTTTTATGGCCGTGCATCGGTGGCACACAAATTACGTAACACTTGGCTGAGAACCCTCCGAAAAAGCAGCTCCGTGCCGCTAATCCCTCACGCAGGAAGGAGGAAAATATTTAAAAGCTGCATACAAATCATTCCTGTGAGTGTCGTGCAGACTGGTTTAAATTAGATGGGGGTAAAAATATATGTGAGCTGATCACGAAACCCTGGAATCTTTGCTATGGAGACACCAGTTTCTCTCTGCAGCCTTTTACAACCTAAATGCAGGGAATTCTCCCTGGCGATGGAGGGAGCACACAAGCACCTTTACTAGAGCTCATCAAGGAAATACGAGGAGAATAACAACCCCCATGTAAATATTTTCCAGTATTATTTGCTTTGCTGTACTGAAAAGCAGCAGTACCTGCCACTACTTGCTCTGGGTCTACCACCATCAAATCTTAATACCCAGGAGGAATTTCAATCTGTAAGGCAACTGCTGAGCCTGAAATTCAGGTACAGGGCAGGAAGAGGGGCAGGAAGAGGTGCAGACCTCCTAAGAAAGCCATCACTCCATAATTTTACAAAATGTAATTAACCAGCTCTGGCCCTGCGTGTTTCCTTCCCTCAGAGAAGGATTTCTTCACCGAGTAATTAGTCTGTCCCAGTTAAGACTCGAGTCACCACACAACATATTTTCCCCAAAACAAAGCCACATGCACTATTTAAAAAAAAAAATATTGCCATTTCCTCACAGCCACTTCACTCTCTTCCTAGTTTTTGCCTTAGTCACTGCCTGGATCTAAAACTCAGTGAAACACCACTACGGGAGCCTCTAAAACCCCAGGTTTATTCCCACACTGGAGACGCTTCATCATTCCACAGCATTGCTTCCTTTTAATGCATATAAAAGCAGGAGGTAAGAAAAAAAACACTCTTAGTACTTCAAACACATGTCCAAAAGCCACAACATAAAGACAAAGAGGGCAGATTAAACACTGTAAAGACACACTCGTCGGGAACCTTCCTTTGAAGTATCTGCAGGAAACACTGTCATCACGCAGCCATGTTACAATTACACAGTTAAAATAATCAGCACCAGTTGTAAGTAGCCCATCTGGTTCCCTGGAAAGGGAACACTGCTGGTACAGTATTGATTAACATGACGAGTCTCACTGACCCCAGAGAAATACATTTGTCTGCTCTGCTGAGCAGCGGAAGAACGCGGCACGACACCACGACACGCTTCGCTTTGTTCATGGGCATTTTGGGGGACTTAGTCCACTAAAACTTGAGTAGAAAATAAAATAATCTTACCAGGTTGGCTACCACACACGAAGGAAGAAATTAAGACAAAGGCATTTTGCTTTGGGGCTTTTTGTCTTTTGGTTGTTTTTTTTTTTTAGTTTCCTTCCCCCCATCCAAACCCAACCCAAACTGGACAATCTGCAGGTTTAAGTCTGAGAAAATACTGTTGCAACATCATAAAAACAAAAAGCAGCCCATTAAAAAAAAAAAAAATTCACCCTGAGCCATGTTTTTTTATGAAATGGAGAGACAGACTAGAGTTCATTTCTAAAAGCAGAAGCAGAACTGAACAGCAGAACCAATTGTGGAACACGAAATGCAACATCTCCAGTTTCCAGGCAGCCGCAGCAGCCGGCGCTGACATGGCCGGGGATTCTCAGCCACTATTTACAGCAGGAATAAGGCAAGTACAGTTTGGAATGAGGGCTCTCCGTGCTCCAGGCCCAGCGTGTTGTTCTCTGCACAGGCAGCTCAGTTTGCAGGAGTTTCACAAACCAGCCCTCGCTGTGACTCAGCTGAGCCTGGGGGTGCCGCAGGCCCCAGCTTGCCCGCCCAGGCTCACAGCAAGCCCTGCTCCGGGCTGGATGTGCCTCGGCAGGTCCGATACCTCCCGTGGGACTGACGAGTTCTCCTGGAAGCAGAGACCCGGAGCCTGGAAACCGCTGAGCTCCACAAACCCGGCACACCTGGGGCAGCACAGACACGGCTTTGGGGACAGACCCTGACCAGCTCACCCAGAGCCCCAGCGGGCACAGACCACTCCCGAGCCTGATCCTGCACTGCCAAGTGCTTCCCACAGAGAGAAAGCAGGTCACACCAGCAGGGCGTCGTTTGGTGCTCTAAGGAAACACTGTCCCAGAGTTTCCCCACTGAGGCACAGAACTCGGTGTACGCCTTGCTCCACATCACCTTCCAACCCCTTCCACCACCCCACAACCATCTGAGACTGCTCCAACCCAGAATCCGCCAGGAAATCCAGCCTGTAAAAACGCCAACGTTTTCCCTTTTTAAGCTAATCAAGCCAAATATTGAGTTCCTGGTAGGGCACACACAAAGAATGTGCTGGTGTCGTTTGGAAACATGTGAGAGTTAATCTCCTTTTCCCTCTCCAGGACTCCATGGAGTGGTTTTCCCCCACAGAAAAAGGAAATAATTGGAGTGGTTATATAAAAATGTTCCATTTTATGAACAAAACAAAAAAGGAGAAATACACTGAACTCCAAGTTCCTTAAATTTATACGGATTTCAGGAAAGCACAGGGCCATTAAAGCTGTTTTCACCTAAAAATCTTTGCCTACGGAAGGATAAAAGTGGTGTATCCCCCATTTCAGAAGCCATCTCAGGAGGCAATTTTGCTTCAAGAGCTGCCTGGAATTCGCTCTCTGCCTATAGAGCCGTGTCCCCAGCGGTGAGAGAGCACTTTGTGTACAAAACCAGGAGGGGGGAGGGACCCTTTCCTGCAACTGGATACCAAAACAGATCCCCAAGGCTGGGGGAAGAAGCCAAGCCGTAAACACACGGCCCCTGTGCCTCAATGAAGGGCCCGTTTGGAGCCGCACACCCGGACAGCTGCTCCCTCTGGGAAAGGGCAGAGGGCACCGAGGGCTCGGCTCAGCGCGGCTCCCCCCGAGCGCATTTGCCTTTCTAAACATGAATCCGTCCCCGGGCTGGGGGAGGCTCGTCCTGGGCTGCAGCTGTTTGGGGGTGGGAGCCTTTTTTTTTTTCCCCCTCTCTTCCTTTTTTCTAAGGGGCAAAGGTGTCGAGCGGCCCCTCCCCGGCACACAAAGGCTCCTCGGAGGAGAGAAACAGGGAGCGATTTAAAGATTAAACCGGGGACTAAACCAGACCGGCGGGGCTCGGAGCTCGGGCCCTGCGCAGCACGGACAGGGCTAACGCCTACCCGAGATGATGAAATGGGAAACGGAAATTACCATTTCAGACAACTTTTGGTATTGTTCCTCCCAGCGCAACGCTCACCCCGAA
>NW_021938838.1:8383314-8425668 GCF_001715985.3 Manacus vitellinus
GGAACGAGATGAGCTTTGAGGTCCCTTCCAACCCAAACCATTCCATGATTCCATGACTGCAGCGTGTCTGTTTTGTACCACACATCTGCCAGAGCCCCCCAGTGTCACCAGGTAAGCCGAGTTCCCAGGGAGGAATCCCATGCATGGAGCAGATCCTGGAGGCTCCAGGGCCCTAGTGTGGAGGCAGCACCAGCACAGCTGTCACTGTCACTATATATTGGGGCTCAGGAAGGGGGACCTCTGCCCTGACCTCACCCAGAACTGTCCTGGGTTTTAACCCCCTTGTGCCAGGAGCAAGGCCCAGATCCACAATGGATTTTTTGGCATGTACAGTGTCACCTCGAGTCACTTGGCAACCCCAGGGAATGTGCTCCTGTGCTGGAGATGCCAGAGTCCCCCAGGAAGAGAATTCCCTGTGCTGGGCTCAGCAGGAAGGAAGGAGTGGCTCAGGAGCTTGTGTCCATTTCTGCTGTTAAATAACAGCAGGAGGGAGGTTTATTCTGAGCCTGTTAAGCTGGTCCTGTGTTCCACTTAGGCTTAGTCTTTTTATCTCTACCCATCTTCCTCCTCTGTAAGACCTACTAAACCAGTCAAAAGAAAGAGTGTTGGGATTTTTGGCTTCCTTTCCATTAAGCTTCTTGTCAGACCTCCCTGAAAACTCTGCAGGTGAGTGCTGGCCTCCGAGCAGAGGGGGAATATGTGTTTTCCTAAATATAGTTGTCTGTAACTGCTTTCTTGGCAACCTTGAATGTCATCCAGGTCAGAGATCCAGTGCTGAGGAGGAAGTTGAATCCTCTCTGTGTCACCCTGACCTTTCTCTATTTGAACACAACAGCCTGGATGCTCAGCCTGGGTCAGGGAGGGGCTTTGAAGTTCTTGGAGAAGGGAAGCTGACAGCAGGAGTGGGGATGATTTCATTGGGGGCTGCTCTGCTGGTTTTCTGGGTGAGACTTGTGCGATGGGGATGTTTATCCTGCCTGGGTTTGCTACCCTGGGCTGGCTTTTGCTCCTTAATTGCAATACTTAAAAGAGAAAGAAATTACAGTCAATTGTTGAGCACCTTTATCCTTCACTAAAGGTTGTGAGCTCTTAAATCCTAAAATAAATACCTTGGTGCTGAAGAGGAAAGAGAACATTGTGTGAGGGCAGGGAAATGAGGCCACTTGGGGAATGTGCTTTCAGGCCTATTTCTGTCTGTCCCAGCAAGCTCAAAGGACACCAACTTCAGGGACAGCACTCTGACCCTCCAGGCCTTGCTGTGGGACTCCTCCCTGTCTCATCTGGAGTTGGCACTTGGATCAGACCCTCCCCTGCTCTGGCACCTGTGAGTGACCAAACCCATCTCACTCCTTCAGCTGAGCTCCCCCGGAGCTTTACAGCATCTGTCTCGTGAGGGAAGGATCTGTTATGTCAACCTTAATGTCAAAAATTCCTGGTCTGTGCTACTGTGGGTGCAGTTCCCTGCTGACTCAGCTCCTCTCAGGATGAAGGGGTGGGAATCTATTTTTAATAGATGAGACAAGGTGTGATTTATGACTAGTACAGGGTAAATCCTGTGTGACCAGTCAGGTGCCAATATCAGAGGCCAAGAGAATAAAACTTCAGAAGAATTTTGATTAGAAAAATCTTTACTTTAAGCTTGGCTCATGTTTTAATTAATGTCATCTATTAACATTTTGAAGAGTGATAGTTTTGGCAAACCAAGCAGCCATTTGGGAAGGCAGCAAGGAGTGCAGCTGTTGTACTGCAGCAGGAACCTCCCCGCCTCTGCACACACTCAGTTTTACTAAATAAAACCATTTTAAAGCCATCTGTGTATTTGCTGTTGTTGTTAAGGACACTCCAATTTAAGCTGTTCCATGATGTGCTGCCATTAAGAAATAAAAGTCTGAGTTTTCACCTGCTTTACAAAGAGGTGGTTTCTCACAGCTCTGTGAGATGTGATTATGACTAAACTCATGCACAGCTCATTTGTACCTAAATCTGCCTTCTTGTGAAGGTTTAACTGCTTGGTACAGCTCACTCATCCCCAAATGAGCATTTTGAAGGTTTAACTCCTTGGTACAGCTCATTTGTCCCCAGATCAGCATTTTGAGGGTTTAACTCAGTGCAGCTCATTTGTCCCCAGATCTGAGTTTAACTCCTCCACTGTGCACCCAGCTGAGTCCCAGTGCAGCCCCAGGACTGGGAACAGGACTGGCGGAGCTGATTCAACTCCTGTGCCTGCACAGCAGCAGCATTTTTGGACCCCACAAAGCTCAGAGCTGCTGTGGTGGTGGATGAAGTGTATTTACATAGCTCCCTACAGGACTTACACCTGTGTGAAGAGTAAGTCCGTGGAGCTCTGTGCCTGGTGCATCCACAGAGGATGGATTCCGAGGGAAGTGCTCCCCTGCTGCTGGGTAAACACCTCGTATTGATGTTCCAGGTGCGAACTCGTGACAGCCCTGTTCTAATTACTGTTTTTATCATTCCTAATGACAGGCTTTAGGTTTCCAGGCTGCTTATGGATTTCAGGGGTGTGGAGTGACAGTTGCTCAGTGACCTCCTCCAGTGTGCAGGGTTTGGAGATGACTCCAGCCACCTCCCGCACACAGATGGGTTCCTGGGCTTCTCCCAAGCTCCACACGCTCCAGCAGCTCTCCAGGGAGTGCCCTCCTGCTGAGCAATCTGCTCTGAGTCACAACCCAGCTACTCCCTCCCCCTGCTCTGCCCCTTGCCCGTGTCACTCAGAGCATTGCTCCTTCCCTGTGCTGGCTTTTCCGGCAGTTTCTGAGCCCCGGCTGGCAGACGGCGCAGTGGAGCCCCCGTGATCCCCTGCCTCCAGCCATCTGTCACCTGCCTGTCCTACACTCCCGGGGCTTTAGAGGTGACCCAGAGATAGATTTGCACCCCAGCATCGTGTCCCGGGTTCGCCCTGGGCTGGGGAGCCTCTGTGCCCCAGGGAGGAGCATTGTCAGTGCCATGCTGGCCTCTCCAACGGCAGCAGGAAGCACTGGCAGTCACCCTGATCCCAAGCTGTTCCTGGAGGAAGGAGTAGGTGTGAGGGGTTTGGACTGGCTCATGCAAAAAGGCTGAACAAAGCTTTCCTGGTGAGGAGTTTCACTGTGCTTGAGGAAAAACCATGTAGTCTTTTAAGCACATCCTTTGTTCCCAATCCTAAGGTTTTCCTGGATACTTGGCGTTGCTGAGCTGAAGGGGAACAGCTATCCCTTGACCTTGATTTGTCATCTGCAAAGAAATAATCTAAAAATCCCTGACAGAGATGCACTGTGCCAGGGGGTGCTGGAACATTCCAGGGACTCTGAGCCTGTGCAGACCTGGGCGGTTTGTCCTGCTGGAGCAGAGTCCTGCCTTAGCTGTTGGCAGGGCAACAGGGCGGTTTTTCATCCTTTAAAAAGCCTGAATTTATCTTCCAGCAGCTTCAGCTCTTCATTTAATCCTTTGACTCGTTTGTGAGAAGTCTATGGATGGTGCAGTGGCCACCTGACTCCAGGTATTCATTCACTCCATTGGCAAAGTGCTGTGTCAAAATGGGTAAGGGATGGGCTGGGGGGGTTGAGGATCTTCCTGAGCCCTGGGGGGATGAGAGCAAGAGGGACGAGAGTGTCTTACAAGGAGCATGGGAATAGGAGAGGCGAGTTCTCAGACAGAGCAGGGCTGTGTTTGCTGTGGAAACTGATTCTCTTGGCCTGAAAAAGACAAGCTGTGCCTGCTAATTCTGCTTCCTGCTCCTAACCTGCTCAGGAGATAAACCAGGGATTTCAGTCTCCAATCCAGCACCTTTCTCCGGTAGTAAATACACGTGGCATTACTGAGTGATGTCATGGCTGGAGCACATCCCAGCGAGGCCAAGCCTGGATCAGGTTATATCTGTTCTCTCAGAATATTGGCTTATTCCCAAAGGAGCATATTGTCAGTCCAAGGGCAGTGAGTGGAGCCACCTTTCCCAAAGTCACCTCTGGCACACACAGAGGGACAGCCCTCACTCCTGCAGCGCAGCCTGAGCCACCCACGCAGGGCAGAACCTCCTGACTCTCCTTTCTAGAGTCACTTTGTGTTTGCACCAGCGAGGCAAAGACCTTCAGCCTTCCTTCCTTCATGGAGTCATGGAATGGTTTGGATTGGGAGGGTTAAAGCCCAGCTCGTTCCACCCCCTGTCATGAGCAGGGACACCTTCCACTATCCCAGGTTGCTCCAAGCCCCATCCAACCTGGCCTTGGACACTTGCAGGGATGGAGCAGCCACAGCTTCTCTGGCCAAACTTATCATCTGGTTGCCTTTGAGGCACAGTGTGAAAAGAGGCATAGAAATCCTGTCAGCTCCAGCTATGTGGTGTGTCTGTAAATAACCAGCACAGCTTTGTCACATCCAGGGCTGGATCTCCTGGCTGGGAGCGTTGCAGCAGGAGCTCAGCTGCCCAACAGACCTTAGACACTGCTTGTATCCTCTTCCACCCCTGGAAGGGTTCAAAATACACGTGGATGTGGCACGTCATGATACGCTTTAGTGGGCGTGGTGGGATTTGGTCAAAGGTTGGTAATCTTAGAGGTCTTTTCTAACCTTACTGATTCCATGATTGCTTCAGTCAAGGACCCTCCCAGCCCCAGCTGGAGGTGGTCTGTGCTGGGATTGGGCCTGTTCAGTTTCCATTGCCCTCCATTGTTGAAAAGGTGGGAGTTTGTCCTCGCTGGAGCTGAGCTGTGAGGGAGGTGTGGAGGAACCCAGCTGTCTGTCCCTCAGGTCAGCAGTCCTGGCTCAGCAAACTCACCTCCTGAAATGGTGCCACTCCTTAAAAAAAAATCACGCTTAATTAGCAACAGGTGTCCTGGGAAAATGCTGGAAGTGAGGTGTGACACACCTGGAGTGAGATGGCAGCAGGGATGTGTGTGGAGCTGGCACCCACAGGGCTGGGGGTCCCACACCCCTCAGCTCCTGGCACACTGTGCAGTGGTTGCTGTATCTGTGTTTCCCACTGGAAATCCGTGCCTCTGCTAGAGGGAACCTCCCCCATTTGGCATTACCAAAGGAGTCTTTTTCTCCTCAAAGTGTAGCTGAAGGGTCAGTAACCTCCCTGTGGATCCTGCTGCAGGTGGGTGAGCAGGTGACACTCACCTGGGCTCTGGGAGCCTCACAGGGACCAGCCTGGGCCAGGACAAGGGACAGAGATCCCTCCCCAGGCAGCTCAGGTGACCCTCTCCTCCCAGCCTGGGAGCAGTGCAGTGTCCCCGGGCATTCCGGGTGGGATCTGTGGGTGGAGGTGCCCCGGCTGCCACATCTCCGCAGAGCTGTGACCAGCCCTTACAGACTAATTGGCACCAGTTTAATTGTGTGCCTGTAAATTGAGCTGTTTGACCCAGACAGTGACAACAAAGGGACTTGCAGAAGTGAGGGGACATTAACCAATGTGCCAATGGACCTTGCTGGGGGCAGGTGACAATTAACATCCTAAAAGATTCTTCTGGAGAGAGGATCCTAATTCAGACCTGCTAGGGAGGAAGATGATTAGTTACTACTACAACAACAACTATTATTATCATTATTATTTTCTGTACCCCTGCAGCCTCCCATTCAAAAATGCCTGAGAAACTTTATGACAGGTAATTTAGGAGAACTAACAGCAGTTATACTAAACACTGTCCCGGAGCCACCTGGGGGGAGAAACATGGACAGGAGGGAGGAGAAAACACTGCAGAAACCATCCTGGTCAGCAAGATGGGAGAGGAGAAGGAAACACAAACTTCCTAGGAAGGGGAGATCAGACCTGTAAGCCTGGCAAACACAATATTCCTTTCAGTCAGGCAAGAAAGTGCAATTGTGGCAGGAGGGAGGTGATGTTTGCTCCCAAATGCCCCAGAGGAACTGCACAGGGCACTGAGCCCACCCAATCCACTGTGCACAGGGTAGGACAGGAAGGGATTACACTGGATTTGGGATCAGGGACTTAAAATACAACGACCTCGACCTCTGTGATCGCTGTGTGAGGGGAACTCACCAGTGCTCGTCCCTTGGCATGCTCGGGGTCACTGACTCACACCTCGAGTGCTGTGTCCAGTCCTGGGCCCCTCCAGAACAAACACTGATGGATTGGAGCATGTCCAGAGAAGGGAACAGAGCTGGGGAAGGATCTGGAGCACCAGGAGGGGCTGAGGGAGCTGGGGGGGCTCAACCTGGAGAAGAGGAGGCTCATGGGGGTCCTTCTCACTCTCCCCAACTCCCTGACAGGAGGGTGGAGCCAGGTGGGGTTCAGGCTCTGCTCCCAAGGAACAAGGGATGGATGAGAGGAAACGGCCTCCAGCTGTGCCAGGAGAGGTTCAGGTTGGACATCAGGAGGAATTTCTTCCTGGAAAGGGCTGTCAGGCATTGGAAGGGGCTGCTCGATGAGGTGGTGGAGTCCCCATCCCTGGAAGTGTCCAAGGCCAGGTTGAACAGCACTTGTGGCAACCTGTGCCAGGGCCTCACCACCCTCACAGCACATATAATGCATGTATTTGTTCCCTCACTTTCCCTTTCAGCACAGTTCTCAGTCCCTCACTCCCACTGCCGGTTTCTGCCAGAGCCCACTCCTACCTGGGGCTGTCAGAAGGGGCACCTTCCTCAGGGATAGCTGCACAGAGAGGGAGCTAGTCTCGTTGCTCTCTGCTCAATCTAACACTGCAGGGGTCGTTTCTTCCCTTCCCTGCCGACACACTTATGTGGGGTTAGAGAGATAAAATCCCAGAGCACTCAGTGCTCACACCACGCCACTCCAGTGCCCGGCCTCTGCAGTGCCTGCCGCGGCCTCCCTCCTCTCCCTGCAGGAACCTTCTCGCTCCTCCTAGGCGTTGTTTCTTCTCCTGCCTAAATATTTGGGGGCCGGGCCGGGCCCTGCCTGCGCTGCAGAGCCTGGGCAAGGCCGGGCTAGGATGGAACGGCGTGCTCCAGGGGACGGGGCCAGGCCGGCCCTAGCTAGAGTCTCGCCCGTAGCCCGCTCTAAGGGCGCCGGGCCAGGCCAGGCCCGGGGGCCGAGTCAGGCCTTGCCCGGGTGTTCAGTGACGCCGGCAACCCCCCCCTTCCCGTTGCCCCGGTAACGGAGCGGACCTGTCCCGACCATCCCTCCGCGCGGCACCGCCCAGCCGCCCCGCCATCTTGAGGCTTGGCAGCGCGGCGCCGCCGGCCCCGCTTCAAGAGGCCGTCCGGCCCTCAGCAGGCACTTCCGGCCCGCCTTCAGCCGCGTTCCGGTGGTGCCCGCTACCGGCTCGTCTCGGTCCCGTCCCGCCGTGAGGGCTCTGGGGAGGCGGCACCCGCGCGACATGACCGCTGCTGCTGCGACTGGGGCTGCTGTTCCGCGGCCGCTGCAGCTGTTGGAGGCCGCCCGCCGCCGCCTGGGCCCGGCCCCGCGGCGGTACCCTCGGCGGGGGACGTGGCCTGCAGGTAACGGGACCTCACCGAGCACCGGGGGAGGAAGAGAACCGGGCGGGAGGGACGTTTGGCTGTTCGGGAGGGTCCTCAAGTTGTGCCATCCCGAAGGTCGTCTTGTCAGCGCTGTTGGGCAGCGACTTGGGAAACACCGTGGGAACCATGGAATGGTTTGGGTTGGAAGGGACTTTAAAGCCCGTCTTATTCCACCCCCTGCCATGGGCAGGGACATCTTCCACTAGACCAGGTTGCTCCAAACCCCATCCAGCCTGGCCTTGAACATTTCCAGGGGTAGGGCAGCTACAGCTTCTCTGGGCAACCTGTGCCAGGGCCTCCCCATCCCCACAGCCAAGAATTCCTTCCCAACATCTGATCTAACCCTACCCTCTGGCAGCAGGAAGCCATTCCTCCTTGTCCTGTCACTCCAGGTCCTTGTCCAAAGTCCCTCTCCAGCTCTCCTGGAGCCCCTTTAGGCACTGGAAGGGGCTCTAAGGTCTCCCTGGAACCTTCTCTTCTCCAGGTGAACACCCCCAGCTCCATCCCCCGACCATCTAACGATATGGAGGGAAAACAATGTGGGATGTTGTTTCATGCCAGGTTTTTCTGGCATCAATTTAAATCTTAAGCTGTTCTGTTCTAGAGAGCATCAATCCCAAGGTTGCCATCTTGCCCCAGCACAAGCTGGAAAAAAAGGGGAAAAACTGGTGAAGGGTTTCAGCCTGGTGTAGGAATTGGAACCTGTGCAGTGGAGGGGAAACAGGGAATCACATCGGAGAAGGGCCAGACTTTTATTCAGTGAGAGAATTAGTAAATATTAGTTCAAATGTTCTTGAAGTTGCCTTTAAATGTGAATATTCACTGCAGGATTCCTGTTGAGTTTCCTTCAGGGATACAGGAGGGTTAGAAATCCTTAAAATTTCCTTTTAAAAGTCCTTTTTTCCTTAAAAAACTTCCTCCTAAGGTAGGGAAACAACGTTTTAAGAACTGATTTCTAACATACCTTTAGAATGAAAAACAGGGATACAGGAAGACTAAATATTAAGTGTTTTGAGTATGTGTTTATGTTTATACCTGTGCTTTCTTTAAACTGGGTTATAAACAACATCTCCAAAGTCATGTGGGGAGTGCACAGAACAACCAGGAGTCACATCCAGGGCTCCCAGCTGCTCTCCTGACACTCACCCACAACATTCCCGTGCTTAGGAATGTGAGTCTCAGGGAATATGGAGGTTGAGCCTTCACAGCACTGTGCCAATGGTTGTGTTGTTTTCCTTTCTCTCCTCCCTCAGACTCTCTTGGCACAAACACTTTCCCCCCCACGTCAAGGTCCTGGTGGAGTCTTGATGAAACAGCACTTAATCCGAGATCCAGTCAGACTTTGGAATCTCCTGGGTGAGTCCTGAGGAGGAGGAAGGGAAAAGGTCTGATTTGATAAGAGAACTGACCTTTCCTAACCTTCTCTCTGCCTTCCCAAAACTGCAGCAGAGCTGTTCTGTTCCTGGCTGTGGGAGCTGGGGGTTTTTGCAGGGGTTTAGGGTTTGGTTTGGTGACAGGGATGAACAGTCCTTCCCACAGGGAGCTCAGGGGATTAAGGAAGCACCAGAGTCGTTAGACCTACAGCTAATTTTAAATCTGTATATTTTAAATTAGAGAATCTTTCTCTTCCTCATCAGCAAAGCCCCAGACAAAAACATCTTCACTTTTTTCTGAAATCCCATTGGATGGCCTTGCTGGAAACCTTGGAGTCATGGAATGGTTTGGGTTGGAAAGGACCTTAAACATCATATTCCAAACCCACTGCCATAGGCAGGAACACCTTCCACTAGACCAGGTTGCTCCAAGCCCTGTCCACACTGGCCTCAGACACTTCCAGGGATGGGGCAGCCACAGCATTTCCTGAGCAACCTGATTTAACTTCAGTACCTGTTTTTCCTTTAATGAGCATTTCTAGTCCCTGGTATGGGGCTGTTCCTATCTTCCCATTCCAGTGTTAGCCATGGTTCTGCCATGGTTCTGCCTTGGGAATTGTATCCATTTTTCAGCACTAAAGCAATTTCTCCAAATTATTTCTGCCATGCCATTAAAACAATCTCTGACCAAAAAGATGTTGCTTGTATTGTAAAAAATATATACATTCTATAAGGGAACAGAAGGAATCCCTCTCAAGTGAGGCTGTCCGGGTTCCTTGGCACACGAAGCTCTTTGCCTGGGGGAATGTGGAGCTTTCCCTCCTCTGCCTTTGGAGCTCACATGGATTTCTGCCATCCTCAGTCACCTTCTCACTGCCCTCAGCAGTAACCACTGACCTCTGCTTGCCTGCAGGTAGCACCTACTGGTTTACTACTTCCAGCTCTTGGAGGAGTAGCCAGAAGGATGGAGGATCCAAGAAGAAATCTCCACAAGAGGAGGACGGTATGTGTGTGCCAAAAAGAGATTTACTGAACCAAACTCTGTGTGTGTGAGGGGAAGGGGCAGACAGGGAGGGAGATCCACCTTCCTGCTCCTGCCTCTGGTTAGTTCTCTGTGCCTGTAACTCACCACTCGTACAATCTGTGGCTAAGAGCAAGTTTGGCATAGATGATGGACTGTAAGATTTAAATCAGATCATATAAATTATAGAATCCTGGAATGGTTTGGATGGGAAGGGACCTTAAAGCTCATCCAGTTCCAAACCCTGCTATGGCTCCAGACCTTTGTACTGTGGGTTGGGAGGCACTTAATGTCATGCTTAAGTGACACAGGTTGTAATAGAATTTCATAATTTATTTTATAAACCTTTCCCTGGGTATCGTCATGTGATGTGAGCAGTTGCCTTTTCCTTTGTTGTGCTTAATAGTCAAATCCTCTTGGACTTTTTACTTCCTAAGTGAGAGGTCAGTTGCTGCTGCTGACAGCCTGGCTGGTGTCACTACAGTGTCCTTAAGGCCACAGCAGTGGCTTTTCCTGCTTGATCATTTAACTGGGATGAAGTCTGCAGTGAGATGTGAGTGCAGGTATCATGGAGTCCTTGGGAAGGAAGTTGGAGTTTGTTGCCCTTGGTGTGCAAGGCCACAGAATGACTGAGCACAGCCTCTGGAGGTGTTGTAGCTGTTAAAATCAGTAAACAGCAATGCTCCATGTTCAGTGGCCTCTTTTCTCCTGTGATTAATGGATAGCCTGGCTTTGGGAGCAGGAATGCTGCCCCATGTCTCCAGGGGAACACTTGTCTCTGCAGTAATTATTAAAAAGAACTCTTCAAACTGTCACCACAGCGCTTGCAAAGATTTTAATCAGAGAGTTCAGATTTGGGGTTAATGGCAAATCATTGCTTGGTGGAGGCTCATGGAGACTCAAAAGCTGGAAGTATTCCCACAGCTGTTGCTTGCAAGTGTCACATCCAGTCACTGGGACTCATTTCCTGAATACTGTGGGGCAGCTTGTGGTACGGTGTGGATGTTGTGCTGTACAGACAGTCACACTTTACCTCAGCTGAGAAAGATTGATATTGTCCTTAATTAAATGCAGAGTTGAGGAAATCTTGGTGTTGCCTTCCAGCTTTCTAGAAATGGAATTTTCCCCTGAAATTACTCAGCTGCAGGTTAAAGGTCCTAGACAAGTCTAATTCCTAGAAATAAGGGAAGTTGTGTCAGGATGTCTAATGGGCAGGTCTCCCCCTGGGGTGATGTTTTTGTGATTACACCCCCAGTTGTGTGTGTTTAGGGCAGGTTATGGGCCTCCACTTGGTCTGAAATGTAATACAGAAAAGTGCTTTAGCAGGAGTTGACTCTGACACCTCCAAGGAACTTGCACAGCTATAGATGGACTTTTCCTGTCAGAACTCACTTTTCTGCAGTAGTTTCTTTTCTCTGTAGAATCTTTTTATTTAGAACTTGCTGAGCTTTTCAGGATGTTGCCCAGACTATTCCTCTATCATTCATAGATATAGATACATATACATATCTATATATATAAAAATTTTCTTTAATAAGACTGTCAAGGATGTCATCCTGCAGCTTTGGGATGAATTCCTTAGTCCTAACAAAGCTGGATCCAGCAGATAACACAGAGTGAGGGGATGGCGGTGGAGAACAAAGGGGGTGGGCTGGACGCGGTGTCTGAGCTTGTCACGGCCTTCTGAAATGATGATTTCTCTGCCAAGCTGCTTTGTGTCTATTTAGGAACAGGCCTTTCCTTTCCAGCATGGAGCAGAGCTGGGAACCAGTGAAAAATGATGCTGTGCCTCTGAAGGACAGAGGACTTTTTTTAGCAGCTGCCTGGGTCATGTGTTTGTCCCTGGGTTTTGTTGCCGCGTGCGTAGGGTCTAATTGGTGGCCGGTGATAAATGCTGGTGTCAGGACACTGGTTACGAATTTGCAAATAAATCGAATCTGGGCTGCAGCACTGGTGCATTAGAGCCCAGTGGCACAGAATTAATTTATTTCTGGGTGTAGAAGGGTATTTATGTGTGCCGTGGTGGTAGTGCTGTTAAATTGTATATCAAGAGCAAGTACTAAATTATATATTGAGAACACTCACGTGACTGGAAAGAGGAGGAGATATTTGTTGTCATCTGAACAACTCAAACACTGACCAGCAGTGACATTGAACTGAGCTGTGGCAGTCCTTTACAGCCCATAGAATTGTAAATTTGCCTGTGCAGTGCAGAAAAAAAAATGTTAGGAGACTGGAGAAAAGGTTTGGTGGCAAATAATCGAAGTAGAACATCCCTTTTCCTTGTGTCATTGCTTCAGTGTGGCACTAGTACAGTAAAGGCAGGGAAAGCATATCCAGTATGGGAATTTCTCTTGGGTGCAGATCCTTAATATGGGCAAGTTATCAACCCCTTTGAAACATGAGATGAGTTGTATAACATGGAGGAAAATCTGGGCAATTTGGTTAACAGGCAGATGGATTTGCAGTGTATTTGTGTCCTGTGCTACCTCACATTCTTTGCAATTGCAGGTATTTCCTGAGGTAGGGGCAGTGGTGTTGGTGTCACGGTGCTGGTGCCAGCAGGTCATTGAATTGTGCTGTGGGATTTACCAGTGACACTGGGTTTACTCCTAATATTTCCCATTGGATACATTGGCAACAGCCTGAGGACTGGGTGGTGTGGACCCATGTTATATAAAGTGGGTTATAATCATTCTGGAGTTTGATTTCTAACAGGAGTCCCCTGGCTTTATTCGACCCCCATCCATATGGGGCCAGGCAAGTGAGAGTCTCTCGTTTTGAACTGGAATGATATTTGGTGGGTTTTTAGTGGGTTTGGTGCACTAGGACCATATGAAGCACAGTCCTGCAGGAGAAACCAAACATGCAACACAAAAACCCTGACAGGTTCCACTGCATTAATCTTTGTCATTTAATTATCTCTTCTTTGGATCAGAAAGCTTCACAATTACATGTCTATCTTTTTTCCTCTGGATCTTTCTTCTTAAGAGGAGGAGAAACGCAGGAGAAGGGAAAATCAGATGCACCTGGAACGTCTGCGGGCACTGCTCGTCCTCACCTTCATCGTGCTGATGCTTCGGTTCCTGGTCAGCGAGAACAGGGAAGGC
Source organism: Manacus vitellinus (assembly GCF_001715985.3). Taxonomy (NCBI): domain Eukaryota; kingdom Metazoa; phylum Chordata; class Aves; order Passeriformes; family Pipridae; genus Manacus; species Manacus vitellinus. The sequence goes on from NW_021938838.1 coordinate 8,396,253, forward strand.
ACCAACATCTCCTGGAACTACTTTGTGAATGAGATGTTGGCCAAGGGGGAGGTGCAGAGGATCGAGGTGGTGCCAGAGAGTGACATCGTAGAGATCTACCTGCACCCAGGAGGAACTCCCCATGGACAAGTTGTGAGTGACTTTGTACACAAATTTGCTCTTCTCTGATTCTTTCTTTCTTGTATTTGAAGTTCAGGGGACTTCTATTACTCATATCAACCTGGAAATTAGGACTTTTAGTTCAAATTGTAAAAATAATCAACAATGGTCTGGGAAAAAAATATTTTGTATGTCTAAAAAGCTGGGAAATTCAATAGTTTTTTCAGTCAGATATAGGAGAACATGTCCAGGAGATTGTAAACTCTTATTACTGGATCTTCTTTCGAAAATTTTCTCCTATTTGGATTTTAGTTTTGAGTGTTCTGTCAAACTCCATCAGCCTTCCTTCCTAAACCTTCCAAAATGGAAACAAAGCATTGTGTTTACATCCAGGAGTTACCACTAAGAATTGTTAAAACTGGCTTGAGACATTAAAATACTGAGGTGGAATCATGGAATCACAGAATGGTTTGGGTCGGAAAGGACGTTAATGATCATCCAGTTCCACCCCCTACTGTGGTCAGGGAACCAGAACAGGGAACTGCTTTTGGATACATCTTATTTCATTTGCATCTCCTTGTTTATAGAGAGCTGAGGCTTAGTTCCTGACTTTTATGCTTTCATAAGGTGCTGGAAAGACCAGAGGGTTCCTAAATTCATTTGGAGTCCTCTGCTTGTGAGTTCATAGGTGCAGGATCAAAGGGTGTGACATAAAGATAATTTTTCCCTGACCTGTCAATGCTGTGCACCTCTGCTCCTTGCTTATGTATTTATACCTAATCAATAGTACTGACCTGCTGCTCTGGCCTGCCTGTCCCCAGAACGTGACACTGCTGTACACCATGCGTGTGGCAAACATCGACAAATTCGAGGAGAAGCTGAGAGCTGTGGAGGATGAGCTGAATATTGATGAGAGAGAGAGAATCCCTATTTCCTACAAACACCCTGGCTTTTATGGAAAGTATGACATAAATTTGTCCTTACTGTGTTGGTGACAACATCCCTCGCTTGGGGGGGAAAGTCACTTTCAGCTTAATGCTATGTAAATATAGAGCAAAAATGTGGGCTCGGATTTGGAGCATTTAATGAATATTTCTGAAAGATAAGGTGCTCTAGATGTACCTTAATGTTTCCAAAATGAGGGTCCCAGGAAGGTGTCTGGATTTGCAGGATGCAGCAGACAAAATATTTTGGGTTAGAGTCACCAAGCATTCTTGCCCAGCTGAGCACTTTTTGTCCTTATAATCAATTATTCAAGTACAGAGTGTGATTAAAAAATCCTGACACAAGTGATGTTACATCTTGGTCTGTGCAGAAGGCTAGGGGTGCACTGAAATGCTTCCAGGGAGGCCTGTGGTGGTTCAGGCTGTAAAATTAAACAGTTTTGGCCTGTTTGCCCCAGAGCAGGTCTGACCACAGCCTACTCTGGTGCCACGTGCTGGGTGGAGCAGCTTTGGTGCCAGCACACCAAACCTCAGTGAGAGGAGCATTTCTACTAAACTTACAGCCCTTCCTGCTGCCCAAACGAAGAGCCTTTGCTTTCAAAAAAATGCTCAATACTTTTCATTCTGAAATAAACTGTTAGGAGCAAGAAGAGTGAATAGCAGATCTCACCTGCTGAAGTGGCCTGGTCACCTGCTTCTGCACCAGGCAGAGCGTGTCACATGCTGTTAGTAGCTCAGAGGATTTGGACGTGGTGATTTTCCCTCTGGAGGTGGCCAGTGTGTGTAATTCCTCCTCCCAGGCATCTTGCCAAAGTGTGAAACAATGTCATGTTTGTGTGTGAGTGGACACCTGGGCTGGCTTTTGTCTGGTACTTGTCCTCTGATCAACATTTGCACATTTTTAATATATAGTTTATATGACGATAAGCTTTTTTAATTGATCGTGCAGTACAAGCCCTTTAGTTCAAACTCAGAACTTGCTAATTTTTTCAGACTTGTGTGTAGCAGGAAGAGAGGACTGAACAGACAATCAGCCACCAACACAAGCTGTTTCCCTGCCCCTCAAAAGAGATTTAAAAAAAAATTTTTAAGGGTTGTGATGAGGTGTGAAGTCTCTCAGGAGACCTGATGAATGTCTGGAGAATTCAGAGTCAGTCTGGAGTTTGAATGTGTGAGGTGCAGAGCCCTTGGACTCGGCTCACTCTGCAGTGTGGGTGCTCAGGGTGTTTCAGAATTAATCCTGTTTGCAGAGCAGACAAACTGAAGGTGACTTTCAGGTTTCAGTGTTACCTTTGGATTTCTCACTGAGCAGAAACAAATGCAGCTGGGTATAGAGCTCATTCTGGTCCCTTGCTTCAGTAAATCGTCCCTCTGTGAGAGGCGGAACACGCGTTCCTGGTGTAAAGATAAGGCACAGAAGTCTGGAGAGGGTGGATGATTTCACAGGCATGTGGAGCAGAACAGGGGCCCACCAGTTTCAACCTGTCATCTGACATGGGATCATTTTTCGTGCTCTTGGGGCATCCTTTGTTTAGAGCTCAAAAAATATTTATCCTCAACATGTTTGTCCTGTAACAGTGTTGGACTGGAGTGTCATCCCTGCTCCTCATCTCCCTCCTAATGCAATGGGTATTCCAAAGGATACGGAAAATTGACAGTGTTGGTGCTGGAGCAATTCTTTGTGCCGTAAAGGACTCCTGAGAGATTCGCCCAGGGAGGACAGGGCAGGCTCTTAATGGGAGACCAAGCCTGGAATTTCTGCCAGTGTGGGATTAAGTGAGTTGGAATCTCCCTAGTGTTACCAGACACAGGTCTTCTGCAGCAAGCTCCCTTTGGATGCACTGCCAGCCCCGCTGGATTCTGCTCTGGGTGTGACCTGACCGCCTGAAGGTGCTGTTTGTTTTAGAAGTAGAAATGCCTCTGAAGGGGATGGTGAGGTTGAATTCCTTCCACAGCTGTAGGCAGTGTTTGCCAGTGTCCTCTGCTTCACTTCTCAGGTTATGTAATAGTTGGGGTATGGGGTTCTGTATATCTGTATAAAAGCCTGTAAAAGTTCCATTTTCTTAGTTGTGTCTGCTCATAGCCTAAATGGCAGAACATTTAAACACTGAAAATAGCCATGTTGGGGAATATTGACCAGGTTGTGTCTGAATACTTCAGTTTGTACCTGTCTTTGTCCTTCTAGTGATGTCCTTTCCCTGATAGTGACATTGGTGGCCGTGTCCATGCTGTGGAGCATCTTCCGCCTCTTCAGGGTGGCAAGTCGGGCCGGAGGGTTCAACGCCTTCGTGAGTAGCCTGGATTTTGAGGATGTTTTGCAGCCTGCGGGTAGTCCTGGCTTCTGCTGGGCTATCTCCTCCCCTTTTTCCCAGCAAAGTCAGTGCAGGATAAGGGTGAACTGGTGCCCAGGACTCTCCAGTCTTGCCACATCTTGCATCCTGTGCTGATCATCTCCCTGGCTGGTACTTTAACTGGCCTTAGCTGAGATCCGTTCCCTTCCCAAAGGCAGGAAGGGCTGAGCTCAGGGAATTTCAGTCCAGTTTGCTGTTTTCAAAGCTTGCTAATGAGCTGCAGCTGCAGATGGTGTTTTTCACTGGGCCCTGCCAACATGCCTCCCATACAGCCAGAAGTAGGAATTGCTGCTTTCTGCAAAATGAGTTCTCAATTTATAAAATATGTTCAGATTCTGGAGTTCATTATGTGTTGGCCTGTTCCGTTCCTGCCGCATGTCTCGCTTGCAACATCAGGCAAACCTCCTCCTCCCCTCTCCCACTCTGGCCTGGATCAGCTGATGAAAGTGCAGGAGTCAGCCCAGGGTGCTCTGCCACTGACCACAGGGACTGGGGATGAAAACACAGTGAATTCAGCCCCTTGTTGGATTTCCCACTCAGTCTCCTCCGCAGTTCTCTTTGGCTTTGAAATCCTCTTTGAACAAAAGGATGCAGCTGCTCTCAGAAAGAGTATTTCAAAGAAGTGTTGAGTAATGAGGCCTTGAGGACTGGTTTGTGTCCTTGCCTAAGTGGGGACAGCCAGGCCCCAAGTTTAACTCTTTCTTTGGGTATTTCAGAGGCCTCAGAAGCTGTAAACTTTCTTGTGAAAGAAAAAGCCTGTTTTGGGTAGAACATGCTGAGCAGTTACGAGTAGGATGTTTAACTGAATTCTTGGTTTGACTCTCACTGTGGCTTCACATGCATCAGGGGACGGAAATGTGGTGGCTGTTCAGTTTGAGAACCTCTAGTTCTGACCTGGGGTTTGTTCAGCAGAAACCAGCAGCAGCATCAGACAGCAGTGCAAAATGTCTGTTTCTATGCATTTGTAAGAAATTATTGGTAATTATTTACCATCAACACATATTCCTGAAAGCTCTATCTGTCCCATGTGGTATTAAGGATCAGAGCATTTAGAAATCAGGGAGAAGATCCTGAGTAAGGTTCTGGATGCATGTTTTTAAGAAGTATCCCTGCCTGGTCTACATGGAGTTTGAGCTGGATTGTGTTGGGACTATTACTGCGGATTTATTCTGTCACTTCCCAACGTGAATAAATGAAGTTAGAGTCAACAATCCATCTGGGAAGTGTCTTCAGAGCAGAACTAGTGAAACACCAGTGTTTTGGTGGGCACTTCGGTGGTGTTTTGTAGGGACAGCTCATACCTGGGCTGGGCTGGGCTGGCTATCTTGCAAAACATAGCAAACAGCCTTTTTTCAGACTGTTGTCCAAGTTTTTTCAGTCCTTGTGCTGCCTTCCACAGAACCAGCTGAAGATGGCTCGTTTTACCATTGTGGATGGGAAATCTGGAAAAGGGATTGGCTTCAAGGATGTAGCAGGAATGCATGAGGCAAAAATGGAAGTCAAGGAATTTGTGGACTATTTAAAGGTATATAAAAGTAGAACGAAATAAGTGTATTCTGGGATAGATGGCTGACCTGGGGAGGAGGAGGTGTTCTGCTCTTCATTCTTCGTGATTCTGGGCAGCCTCTCATGAAATAAGCTCTGTATTTCCAGTTCCCATGCAGATGGAGCTGCTCCCATTGGCAGCTCAGAGCTGCCCAGGCTGAAAACAGTCTCAGGAAGCTCTGGGAGGCCACACTGTGGTGCAGGTGCAGTGGGAGCTGTGGGTCTGACCTGCTGTTTTTTCTTTCCAGAATCCTGATCGCTACCTCCAGCTCGGGGCCAAGGTGCCCAAGGGCGCCCTGTTACTGGGCCCGCCGGGCTGTGGGAAGACACTGCTGGCCAAGGCTGTGGCTACGGAAGCCCAGGTGCCGTTTTTGGCCATGGCAGGCTCTGAGTTTGTGGAGGTGATTGGAGGTAAGGTGCTCTGAGGATCAAGGGGAGCTCACTTGCTCCGTTGTGCAGTCGGAGCTGGCCGGCTTTGCTGACAGGTTTAGGTACAAGGTTTCTCTGTCCTTGCCCTGCCCTGCAGGTCTGGGGGCCGCGCGGGTGCGGAGCCTGTTCCGGGAGGCGCAGGCTCGCGCCCCCTGCATCGTCTACATCGACGAGATTGACGCCGTGGGCAAGAAGCGTTCCACCAATGTGTCTGGCTTTGCCAATGCTGAGGAGGAGCAGACCTTAAACCAGCTGCTGGTGGAAATGGATGGTCAGTGTTTCTCCCTGCCCCTGTCTCCTCAGAGATCCAAGCTGTTGGCCTGTTTAGCTTTATCCTGCTTGAACGTGCTTGGCCTTTCCAGCAAGTGTTCTCTTGCTGAAGTCTGAACCAGTCTGAGCCCATGTACCCCATCACTAGTCTCTGGTTCTGAAGGCACTGGAGTATATCCTCTCCAGCTGTCCCTTTGGTAGGCAGGACTGCTCCGGAGCTGGGGGTGCCTGAGAAAGTGACTGGGCTCAGGACAGATCATGGAATCCTAGAAGGGTTTGAGTGGGAAGGGATCATAAAGCTCATCTCATTCCACCCCCTGCCATAGGCCAGGACACCTTCCACTAGACCAGGTTACTCCAAGTCCCATCCAACCTGGCCTTGAACACTTCCAGGGATGAGGAGTCCACAACCTCAGCCTCTGGGCAACAGATCTTGAAGTGTGTGCTGTGATCATGTTGTGGAGAAAACCCCCTTGAAATCTAGACATTTACACGGGCTTTTAAGGGTTTGGGGCTAAATCTAGTAAATTTTAAAACTCTGGAGTTTAGGTCCAGTTGGCCATTAATGTCACTGGATACTTGCTGTGTTCCATCTGAGACAGTTTAAAACCTGTCAGGGTTTAGAGTTCAGTTGTCCCAGAGGGACATAGGTGATGGAATATATCCATTCTCCTGTCCTTTGCCCTATGTTTATGTTATCTGCTTGTTCCTTAAACTGAGAGAGAGAAGCTTTGCAAACAAGTCCTGGTTGATGCCACACTCGTGTAGTTTCTGGCTGTTCTCCATCCAGGATTGGCCCTTTGCTGAAACACTTTTACACAAAGAATGATCTTTTGGCTCTGCTTAGTTCTAACTCTGAGCCTGCAGCACTGACCAACTGCAGTGTTTCTGTTGCTAAATCTTGTTATTGCAGAGCAGGGTAAGGAATAACCCACCACCTGCATTTCCATCAGGGAGTGTTTGTTTCACTGGATCTGTGACTCATAACTTGACTGTCACATTGTCTCATCACACTCTTCATGTGAAAAATTAAAAGCAGTTGTGCTTCAGAAGCATCCCCAGACCTGAGTTACAACTGCTGGCTCTGTACTGAGTGTTCACAGTGAAGTAGATGGTCTGGACAGCAAAGGCCAGTGGTGACACAGAACAGCAATCCTGGCTTGGGTGGGTCTTTCTCCCCTGACAGTTGTAGGATGAGCTGGCACCTGAATTAAAGGAAGCCTGCATGTCTGTTCAGGAATATGCAGTCAGTGCATTCCACATCTCTGTCCTAAAAATGAAAATGTCTGATTTCCATCAGTCTGTAAAAATTAGGTGTGGTTTCTGGAGTGTTTTCTTGGTGAGTCTCAATGCAGAAATGAGGGTACAGCTCCACTGGAAATTGAGTTTAGAAGGTAAATATTATCCTCAATGTGTGCTTTGTAGTCCCTTGTTTGCTCTGTGCTGCCTGGTTTATTTTTAAATTTATATTATCTCATTCTTTATTCATGTCTCACACAGATCATGTACTGAGTCTGTCATTTTGCTCAGTGCTTTATCAAACACACCCTGAAAAACCAGACCAAGGAGTTGACACTGTCAAACAGGCGACAGCTGGCAAGGATGTCAGCCTGGTAGTGGGAACATGGGATCAGCAGGGATCCTGGCACGTGGCACTGAAGTGTTACCTAATGGAGCATGTCACCTAAAGCAACACTGAAGTGCCACATGCACCATGGCAAAACAGTTCTCAGGTTTATAGTGAATAAGGTTTTTAGGAAGGGGACATTTCTGTCCCAGCACAGGTGGGAGGAGTGGTGAGTGTTTGCAAGGAAGCCTTGAGATGGAACATTCAGAGCTTTGGTTTAGCTGTGTTGAGCTTAAATTGAGGGTTGAAGGCAAAGCAACACCATAGACCCGAGTTGGGTGTTTACTGGAGAAAAAAATCATACACAAAAGCAGATTTGTGAGTCACCAGTGATTGTTGCATTTGTGTGATTGAATGAGATTCCTAAGAGGGAAGGAAGAGAGAGAAGAGGAGGGTCAGAGCTGTATGAAACCTTCTGTAAGGGGTGAGTGTGCAGGTTGGAGCTGGGTCATGCTGGTGTGCAGATTTCGGAGTAACCATAGTGCTCTTCCTTCATCAGCCTGGGTTTCCTTCCCTCTGTCTTGCTCTGTGTTTGGGAAGCACTGGGAGTCTGGTGGGAGAAGGGGAGGCACTGGAGGGAGCCTCTCCACAAAAGCTGTTTGTAGGAGCGGAGTGACGCACGAGCTCCGGGCTCTGTCAGAGCAGGTGCCTGGTTTGAATAGTGAATCTCCCTCACAAATCGCAGACAAGCGGAAGAGGGATGTGACCCAAATCTCTGCTCTGTTCAGAATGCTTTGAGAGGAGCTTTGCCAGTCCTGGGCTGAGCTGGGGTGTGTGAATGAGATGCAGGACAGCTTTTGGTAGCAACTCTTCACCTGGAGCCCTCGAACAAGACCTGTCCCAAGCTGTGCCATATGCAGCCCTTGGGCTTCTCTTGGGAAGGGGCCCCTCCTGCTGCTCCCAGGTGATGTCCAAAGACTTTTGGACAAATGGCTGGAGGGTGACACAGTGCAACACTGCAGGTGAGGGGCCCACCAAACAGTGTGCTGGTCACTGTGGAGCACAGCACTTGGCAGCTCAAGTGGACCCTTTTCCCTTTCCCTTCTGAAATGGTTCATTTGTGACCCTGGCAGGAACTCTCTCTTCAGGCTGCGTTTTCAGAGCTGTTCCTCACTTTTTGATATGATGAGGTGTTGTTTTTGTAGCCTGTTCCTTTGGCTGATCTTTGCCTGTGATATTCCAGGTGATGTTGCATAGGGAACAGTGACATGAATTGGAGGCTGTGGCTGTGGATTTCTTGGAGCAGTGTTTCTCACTGCTGGGATACAGGCTGGGGAACAAGTGGGGCAGAAGCTGATGTGAGGAGGATGCTCACAGTGCTTCTGGTTTTTAATTTGCTCTAATAGTCAGGCCTATTTTAAGAGAGTGTCCCCAGCTGCGAGGCAGATAATGCACTGTACCATCTAATCCTGCTGTGGAATAAAGCCTGCCATTCCTGGATTGCCCATCAGGCTCTGCTTGTTTATCCCACTCTAGAGTGCAGTGAGATACACGTCTCAGGGGTGCTTGGCTTCATCCTCTCCAGCAGCTTGTTTAGGCAGGAACCTGCAGAGAGGGAGCACTGGGTCTGCTGCAGCACAGGCTGGCACAGCCAGTCCCCTGCCTCACCTGGAACCTGGGTCTGTGCTGAGCTCTCGCACGCTGACACATTTGGCAGCTCTTCTGGTGGAGCTGAGAGCTGAAAGCAGCCCAGCTTACGTGCACAGAGCTGCCTCTCCACAGTGTGGGACTTGGCAGGGAGGGAAGCACATGGGACTGTCATGTCCTTTCCCTGGGAAGGCTGTTTGTGCCAGGGCTGGGGAATGTGCTGGAAGCAGGTGACTCATGCCCAGGGGCCTGCAGGCACCTGGTGGAATGTAATAAATAACAGTGTGGGGCAATGATTCAACATGAACTCTGGCTCCCCACCCAGCAGCACAATGCCTGCCCCTCTGCCCTCCTCCAGCTGCCAGTGCTCTGCCTTCCCAGGAAGCCCTGTCTGCCTTTGATGCCTCCACTGAGGCTGCTCTCAGGCAGCCTGTAAATCCTGATGCTCCCTTGTTTAAGGCCTGGAGGCAAAACTTGCTCTGACTGTGGCTTGACCAAATTCTGTGCAGATAATCACTGCAGAACTCTTAGGTTGTGTTTTGTGTCTGTGGTGCAGGTTCTGCAGGGCTGGTCTGTGCAGTGCCCTGCACTGTGCCTGGGTGCCTGCAGAGGGTAAGAGATGAGTGAATTGGCAAAGATCATCTTGTGCTGTAACATGCTTCTTGTTGAGAGGCAAAGCCATATTTTCTCTGCATTAACCTGAGCGGGTAGAGGTCCCTCCCCTGGTGATCCTGGTGGCCTGTCTGTGACTGAAGACTGAAAGTAAATAAAAACTGAAAGGGCTTTCTGTGGGAAGGAAAAGCTGTTTCAGCTAGGATATGCTGCTTGTACAACCTGGAGCTAAAGGAGCAGGAAATGACTTAAGATGGGTGAGAAGGCATCTGTGGACTTGTCAGAATAGAGAGATTCTGTTCTGGGTTCTAGTTGGGGCAGTTCCCAAATGTGACAAAAAGGGAAGGGAAATAGAACTTTTAAGCCAGGGTTCAGTAAGTAAATGAAAAGGGGATTTCAGAGTATCCCTGATGGCCAGAGACTGTCCTGGGTGACCTGGGTGGTTCGTTCCTGTCTTTGCTCTGAGCTGAAGGGGACATTCTTAGCCCCAGCTGCCCCAAAGGCTGCTCTGAACACCTGGCTTTGTGCTAAAGCTGTGCAAACTCTGCCTCTGGCCTGCCCAGCCCACTGTGTGCCTGCAGTGCAGTCTGAAGTGGGAAAAACCCTCCCCTCTGTTTTCCCTTGGCTTTGGCAGGGATGGGGACCACGGATCACGTCATAGTGCTGGCTTCCACCAACCGCGCCGATGTCCTGGACAATGCTCTGATGAGACCTGGGAGGCTGGACAGGCACATCTTCATTGACCTCCCAACACTCCAGGTATGTTCCACCAGCTACCCTGTCCTTCCCCGAATGCTGATGACTGAGGTGTCCCGGTCCTTGCTGGTGACTCACAGGCCTGGCAAAGGCTGAGCTTGGAGGAGATGGAGATGTTGAGCTTCTCTTTGCCTTTATTCTTGTTTCTGTGCTCTAAGTCAAGGGTTTGTCATGCTAATGCAGTTGCCTGTTTCTCTGAAGTGACAGTTCACTGGTTTGGAGCATCTCTGCTCTGGTAGAGCTTGGCTTTGAATTCTTCTGTGACGTTCCCTTTGCCATGCAGATGCAGAACTGTGTTTGTGTCTTCTCTCCAGGAAATTGGGAAGCACCTAATTGGCAATTGGCTGTTGTGAGAGTTTAAATTGTCATGTGCCTTGAGCACCATTTGTTCTGTAGGTTTATGGCCCTCCCTATCCTTGTAAGGCTCCTCATTTTCCTTTAGGCAGCCTGTTAAGTGACTTTCTCCTTCTGAATGCTTTTTAAATCCATTTACTAGGAGTTTTCCACGTCCACTGTGTTGACATTTGTAGCAGAGTTCTGGGAATGGACTCAGCTGCAGTTAGGATCTGTGTACTCTGCCAGCACAAGCTCTTCCTCTCCCATCTGTGCTTCACTGTCCTCTGCAGAGCTTTCAGTGAAAATACCTTAAATGCCTGATAGAGTCTGGCCCCCGGAAGGCTGAACTGTGCAGCTGCCCTGAAGGAGGAAGGGGAAAAACCCTGGCAACTGAGCCCATTGTTTGAGTCAGGATCTCCTGGACCAGCTGAATGAGTCACTTGGTGGCTGCTCGCCAGGCATCTCACCCCCACCTCCGTCTGGGAAATGGGTGCAGGCTGAGGAGCTGTGCATGGGGTGTGCAGTTTGTGGTTTGTACAGGAGCAGGTCGAGGCAGTCAGAGCTCCTTCCTGCAAGAGCTTTTATGGTGAGGGAAAAGTTGAGACAGATCAGAGTGAAAGTGTAGACGGGAGAGTGGCCCTGAGAGAGAAAGCAGTGACTCAGGCACAGCCTCCTGCATCTGCTGAGAATTTGAGAGCTGGGTGTTTATCAGGGCTTCTGGTGCACTGGAAGCTGCACGGACAGCCCTGCCCTCTGCTGGCACTGTCGCCGTCCCCCTGCCAGAGCCCTGCTCCCTGCCATGGACAGCGTGTTGGAAGTTGCTGTGCTGCGGTCCCCTGGCTGGGCTCAGAGATTGTGTGTTCTTTACAGGAGAGGAAGGAGATCTTTGAGCATCACCTGAAGGGCCTCAAGCTGATCCAGGATGGCAGTTTCTACTCGCAGCACCTGGCTGAGCTCACTCCAGGTTTCAGCGGTACGACCTGTCCTCAGGAGTGCAGCTCCTACTTCAGCTCTGCAGCTCAGGCTGCAGCTCCTGCAGGGTGTGGGTTTAACAGAGTGTTTTGGTCAAAAAGGGCTTTTTTCTCCATTTCTGTGGAAATAGTGGGAACCTGACCAGCTCCTTTCTGAGCTCTGATGAGCAGTTGTTCATGACTATTTTCAGTCTTCTGAAATTTCTTGGACTAGCAGGGGTGTGGGGTGTAGGGAAAATGTGCTTTTATAATGCCCAGGTTCCTAATTCCTAAGAGGAGGATGCTCATGCTCCAGTCCAAGCTGTTGTTGAGGATGAGGTGTTGCACTTCAGGGGAGAAGGCTGTTAAGTTAATGGAACTGTAGAATATGCTGAGTTGGAAGGACCCATCAGGACCACTGAGTCCAACTCCTGGCCGTGCACAGGACACCCCAAAATCCCACCCAGTCCCTGAGAGCATTGTCCAAACACTCCTTGAACTCAGGCTTGGGGCTGTGACCACTACCCTGGGGAACTTTTTCAGTGCCTGACCACCCTTTGGGTGAAAACCTTTTCCTGATATCCAACCTTACCCTCCCCTGACTTGGCTTCATGCTTTTAAATTGATTTATGGTACCAGGAAAGCGATGGGAGGAATGAGTAGGAATTATTTTGCTGGTCAGAGTAGAAATTGGACAGCTCTGCCTGGCTCCTGCCTCAAGACTGCTTCCAGGGTGTGTCCCTGGGAGCTTGAAACAGTGCTGAGCAGGAGGCTCCAGAGTTCCTGTTTATGTGGTGTTCCTGGAATATGCTTCCTGGGTTTTCCCTCTCATAGGCCCCAGCACTCTGTCTCTCTGTGACTTCTCTGAGCAGCCCCCCACCACCAAACCCACCCACACAAACTCGGAACAGATGTTCCTTCTCTTGGCTCCAAGGTTGAGCAGAGCAGCAGCCTGTGCCAGCCCACTGCCCACACCATCCCTGTCCCTGGGAGCCAGCCTTGGCCTCAGCCTGCTCCTGGATTGCTGAGCTCTGTGTGGTATCAGCATTCCTTGCCAAGGCAGTTGTATTGTTCAAATCCAACATAAACACCATGGACTAGGCTCTCTGTTCCCAAGGAACAAAAAGCACAGGCTGTTTGACTTCCTTAGGTCTTTCTCCAGATTTGTTCTTGCCTGTTCTGTCCTCTGAATTCTCTGTCACACACAAATCCAATGTAATTCCTGTAAACTCATGTCTGCAGGAGCTGACATAGCGAATATCTGTAACGAAGCTGCTCTTCACGCTGCCAGGGAAGGGCACAAATCCATCGACACCTCCAACTTTGAGTATGCTGTGGAGAGAGTCATTGCAGGTGAGAGATCCAGCCCTTTCCTAGAATCATGGAATGGTTTGGGTGTGAAGGGACCTTAGAGAGCATTTCGTTCCACCCCCTGCCATGGGCAGGGACACCTTCCACTAGCCCAGGTTGCTCCAAGCCCCGTCCAACCTGGCCTTGGACACTTCCAGGGATGCGGCAGCCACAGCTTCTGTGGGCAGCCTGTGCCAGTGCAGCAGCATTTCTGTTGTTGCCTCTGGAGTCTGTTCCACTTGAGAGAAGGCTCAGGTGAGGAGGTTACGTTCCAGAAAGACAGATGGGTCCTAACTGTGGTCTGACCTGAAAGTCTTCAATGCCAGTCACAGAAAGTTCTCTGAAGAAGACCCCAAATGGATCCATCTTCCTGACTCTGTGGGAGCCTCAACCCATAGCTTAGGGAAAATGGCCAGTGACAAAATAATAAAGAGGGGAATTCAAATCTGTGTGGCTTTTTCATTTTGAAAGCTTGGGGATTTTTGTGGGTTAATTTTTTTAAAAAGAATAAAAGTGGCAGTATGTCTAGGCTTCTCTCGCTTTTCTGGACACCTGCTACATAAACATGAATAGCAAATAGGCTTTGCATCCTCAACAGCAAGAAATTAAGAGATTTTTCTTTCTGGCCTCCAAACCCAGGCTTTGATGAATTGGCAGAATAAACGGCAAGACAGTGGAGCACTGTTCTCCCTCTGAGAACATCCTGTGGCCTTTCTCTGCCACTTGTGCCATTGCCAGGAGAGGAACCTCTGGAGATTTCCCTGTAACAGTGTATTGTAAGGAAGGGAAAAGAGTTCCCAGAACTCTTGACTTCACCTGAGGGATTTGAATGTGGTGGGTTTTGGGCTGAACTGCCCTGGAGCCAGGCTGTGGTTTTCATAAGCAGACACTTTACTGCTTCCAGGCTGCAGTGTCGTTCCCGGGGCAGCTGGGCACACAGACTGCCATTCTGTGCTTTTCTAGTGGAGCATGTGGAACAGGATGTTTGTGCTGGGTCATTTATTTCCTGATCCTGGAATTGAGTCCTGAGCGTTTGCTTTATCAGAAAATGCCTGGAGAGTTCCTAGTTTTTTGAGAAATTCCTGAAAGTTTCACCTGTCGCTGAAAAAGAAAACCCTTGGAGGGCTGTGGGTAAAAACAGGAATCCCAGCCTGTACTCAGCAGCTCCCAGGAGTGGACAGTGAGACAACTGGAGTTGTAACACAGAAATTCTCGTCAAGCCACAGCAAAGGTCATAGAATCACAGAATGGTTGGGGTTGGAAGGGATCTTAAAGCTCGTTTCATTCCACCCCCTGCCATGGGCAGGGACACTTTCCACTAGACCAGACTGCTTCAAGCCCTGTCCAACCTGGCCCTGAACACTTCCAGGGATGGGGCAGCCACAGCTTCTCTGGGCAACCTGTGCCAGGGCCTTACCACTCATTTTTTCCTAATATCCCATCTAAAACTCCTCTCATTGAGTTGGAAACCATTCCCCCTTGTCCTGACACCACTTTCTCTTGTAAAGATGTGCTTTACTTTCCCATCTGCAGGAGTGAAAGCATCAGACCTGTAGGGATTCACTTGGCTTTTCTTTCTGAATTCCAGCCTTGTCTTAGTTCCCCACACTTGGAAGATGAAGCAAAAAGCAAGGAAGGCCAGAGGGGATGGCAGCAGAAGGGATCCCTGGGATTCGTGTGGTGGGGCATTGCAGGACATGGGCTTTGGCAGTTTCGAGCTGCCTGGCCTCACTCAGGCTCTGGGGTGTGTAAGAGGCCACAGAGTCTTTTTGTTGCTTAATCAGATTCTCTCATATTACCAGGACTGGCTATTTTTTGTAGACTGAGTCTAAAAGACCCCAAACAACCCCCCGAGGCTCCTCTATTAAGTGTACCCTTGCCATGTTGTAGGAATGCTGCTGGGTTTCACAATCTAGAGGGCATTTCAGTTCCTATAAAAGCTTTTCTTGAAAGAAAGAAAGAAGATATTACTGTGCTTTCCATTAGGAGCTTCTGGTTTTAATAACAGTGGGGTGGAATCAAAAGGAAACTTTGTAAGTCCAGAGGCCCTGTCAGCCTTAAAGCTTTGTGTTGCTGTAAGGGAGGAGCAAGAACTTCTCTCTGTGGTAGTTCCCATTGTGTTTTTAGTTTGGGAACAGAAAGCAGTTAGTCAGGTCTCCTGGGAGTGAGGGAAGGAACCTGTGGAGCACACAGAGGCTTTTAGGGCTTGGCATTAGAGGATGGAGCCTATTTTCTTGGAGAGGTTTGCGTAAGGCCAGCGGAGATGCACCAAAGTTGCTTTCTGGGTGCTTTGTCTCATAAATGTGATAAGTACAGGCTTTCAGGGAACTTTCCTTACTGGAGATTACTTTATGTAGGAAAAGCAATAATCTTTGTAGGCACACTGTGTGCTGTTGTGAAGAACACGGTCTCTCCCAGTCCCTCCCTCAGTGGGCTGACGTGGGAATGCTTCCAGAATTTTTTAAGTGTGTGTATGTATATATATATATATTTAGAGAGAGTATAGATGCATCTTTGTGTGGATAGAGCCATACAGGGCCATGCTCACACGCTGCTAAAGGCAGTGTAGGGACTGACTGCTGCAAATCAAGGCAGTAGCAATTAATCTGCTGTTCCATCGTGCCTTGCAGGGCACAGCAGCTTCCAGGGTCCCTGAGCAGTAATTTTACAAGATCTACCATAGTAATTTTACTGTTTCCTTGTTTAATAAAGCCCTTGACTTTGTTTAAAAATTCATGTTAATAGAATGTTGTTTTCCAAGACATGAAGCAAGCTTTGTACAATACTGCTCCTGACTGCTTGCCCTCCCCTCTGCTGCTCCGGGCTGTGTGGGGACACTGACCTGGAAGTCCTGGGATCTTTCTGCATCCAACATTCTGAACTGTATGTTCTATACAGTGCCTTACACACTGTGTGTTCTGTACTTATTTTTCCTATGTGCCAGAAGTTCTACTTCCATTCACCTTTCTTTTTCTAATCCTTTTTGGACTTGCTCTGCCAACTTGGAAAATAGACACTTTCAAAAATCACCTTTCTGGAGGAAGGATTAAGTGTGAGATATGGCTTCATTTGCTAGTTCTCAGGAGCCTGGGAATAAGCTCATACAGAGCATGCCATGTGTAATCAGAGACATTTCCAGGCTCTGGGGAAGGATTTCTGTATCTACTCTTGGTCTTTTGCTGATTTGAACAGTCTTAATGCACAATTTTCTCAACTGGGACTTCATATATATAATGCAACATTTCTCTTATATTCTGCCTAAGGGACTGAAGACAGCAAAATCAGTGTGAGACTCATTCTGGGTTTTGTTATTGGGGTTTTTTTGTGTTGTTTTGGGTTTTTTCCAAGAAAAAGAGTAAGCTGCCTTGTTGCAGATCTGTCCTTGGGAACAGGACCGAGCTTCGCGTTCTTGAGCTGTGATCGAATCAAATGTCAAATCATTTATCTAATGATTAAATCTGTTGTAAGGAGGAGAAGGGGGAAAATTTCTGCCAGTGTTTTCAAGCAATTCCAAGCATGGATCGCTTTCCACTTCCAAGCTTGTAATTAAAGGGGGTTTGCTGCCCCTCCCTTGCCAAGTTCAGCACAAATTGTTCAGCCGCAGGCTGCGTGAGCTTGTGCACTGAGCTGGACCAGGTTATGCCCCTCTGGTTACACCTGTTTCTGATACCTTATCAAATCCTGGTCTGTATCCTACAGGCACTGCCAAAAGAAGTAAGATCTTGTCACCAGAAGAGAGGAAGGTTGTGGCATTCCATGAATCCGGTCACGCGCTGGTTGGGTGGCTGCTGGAGCACACCGAGGCCGTCATGAAGGTACTTCCACTGCCAGGAGGGGTGTGATGAGCTGGTCACTGGGACAGAAGGGAGTCCTGAGGGCTTCCACTGCCACAGATTACTTTGTGGTACTTCTGTTTAATTCTGCTGTGTTACCCCAACTGCAGTGATACTGCAGCAAAATAAATGGCAAATAGAGAATCACAGAATTAATTAATCCAGCACTGCCAAGCCCACCATTAAACCAGGAGAGCTTCAGGTTGCATATTAGGAATAATTTCTTCACTGGAAGAGTGGTTAAGCATTGGAACAGGCTCCCCAGGGAAGTGTTGGAGTCACCATCCCTGGAAGTGTTCAAAAACAATTGGGTGTGGCACTTCACACTCTGGTTTAGTGGGCTGGTGGGATTCACTTAAAGGTTGGAATTGAGGGTCTTGGAGGGCTTTTCCAACCTTAATGATTCTGTGATTCTATAAACCATGTCCCTAGATTTTGCTGTAGAGAAATCCAGTATTAGGCTCCACTGATGATAGTGCTGGTGCAAAGCTGATTAACCAGCTATAGGAGAAGCTTTGCAGTTAAAAATTAGAAGCAACTGTCTCCTGGTGCTGCTGCTCAGTCATGCACTTCCAGGCTGCTCCATATGTGATCCCTCACCCATCACGTTTCAGCCAGCAAAGCTCCCATTGCAGGAATTGCTCTGGTACTGCTGGGGAGCTGTGTTTTTCAGACTGGGAGGTTCTCTGCCTGAAGCCCTTCTCTGCAGGGAAAGGCCTCTTTGGCACCCCGGGATGTGATCCATGCACATCTCCTCCAAAAGCCAGAACGCTGGGATGGGGTTGGGGAGTGGAATGACAAGGGTGACAGTTCCTTGGCTGACTACCAGCAGCACATTCACTCTGAATGACCCATTGTGTAAGCAGAACTGGTGTTAATTACTCTCGCTTAATGGGTGGGGGAAATGGTTGTTATTTTTCTGAAGACTTTCTTTTTGCAGGTAGTCTCAGGGATTCTGGAGCAGAATCAATGAACTCTGACTTATACGCTCCAAAGGAACTCCTAAATCTCAGGATTTCTCTGGCTTCCTCTTAAGGATAATTTCCTTTGCATTTCTTAAGCAGAAAGTGTGTGCAGGCAGAGCCTTCAGTGCAGGAATCCTGACACACTGTGGTCCTCTGCCGTGTCCCTGTAGACCAGCCTGTCCATTGCTATGGACAAACTTCCCTGGGAGTGTAGGGGCCCTCCCTGTGCTGTTGCAGTGGGGAGCTGTGTTGTTCTGTGAGCTGAGGGAGCTGCTCTGTGTCGCAGGTGTCCATAGCCCCTCGGACAAATGCAGCGCTGGGGTTCGCACAGATCCTGCCCAAGGAGCAGTACCTGTTCACCAAGGAGCAGCTGATGGAGAGGATGTGTATGGCACTGGGGGGCAGAGTGGCTGAGGCCATCACCTTTAACAAGGTCACCACAGGTGAGGAACCAGAGCCTGGCAAGGGCAAGTAGAGGTCCAGAGTGCTCTGAGCACAGGACGGAGGCTTCCTGTGCTGGGAAGAAGAAATGCCAAATGGTGTATTTTGGTCCTTGGCAAACGCTGTGTGTGTGTCTATCCTGCTCAGGAGCACAGGATGACCTGAAGAAGGTGACCAAGATCGCCTACTCCATGGTGAAGCAGTACGGGATGGTGCCCAGCATCGGGCAGCTCTCCTTCCCGGACCTGGAGAGTGCCCCTGGGATTGGCCGACGCCCCTTCAGCCAGGGCCTCCAGCAAATGATGGACCATGTAAGGCCACCCTGGGTTAAATCGTTCTTTTTATTTTTTGCTTTCTGCAGTTCAGTGAAACGATGCAAGTGACTTACACCCAAACAATTTGCATTCTGCTGTAGGTTACTGAGTAGTGGATTTCAACAGGTGAGCACTTATTTGATGTGTGGCTGTGTGAGGGCTTTGCCTTGAGGCCTTAGGAACAGGCAGAATCCCACCTGGATGTGAGTTCAGCCCGGTAACTTGTGCAATGCAGTACTTAGATGGCAAGAAATCTGTGTGTTACAGTCTCAGCTGCACAGTGTAAATGTCTGCAGTTCCTACATCAGATCTAACAAAAATGACGATTGGACTGACTGCAAATCAACCTGTTTTGACAGGAAATTGAGCCTCAATGCTGGGAAAAAAAAACATTGTTTTCGTTGAAAAATCAAAAAGCTGGAAACAAAAAAGCTCTTGTTTGAGGCACTGTGGTTGTGCTTCCCTGGGATTTGTGCTGAGCTGCACCTTTAGCTCCTGGGCAGCCTTAATCTGCATTTCCCATCAGCTACGACTGCCCTGAAGAGCTGTGCTAGGGCAGGAGTTCACTGCACCTTATCACCAGCGCTCCTTGGGCCTTTTTCCAGTTTATCCATAGTTTTTGTGGATGGGAACCATGTTCTGGCTCAGTTTGCAAATTCCATCCCTCAGAGCTCTCCTTGTTTAGCCACACATTGTGTTTGTTGCCACCTACACCCTAAATCTCTCTTCTTGTTTCTTCCAGGAAGCCAAAGTCCTAGTGGCTCAGGCTTACAGGCGGACGGAAAAGCTCTTACTGGAGAACAGGGACAAGCTGCAAACAGTGAGTTGGATTGTGTGGGATTTTGTGTGTTGTTTTGGGTTTTTTCTACTGGTTTTTGCTTTGCTGCTTTCTGTGCTCTGTAGCTCAGCTGTTGCAATGTCTCTCTCCTAGAAAGTCTCGTAGTGGGAGTGTTGGGAACAAGTGACTGTTTACTGTGGATCCCCCGGATTCAGAGCAGGCACGGGGAGGAATGTGTGCCTTTCCCAGCACTGAGTAGCTGCCTCCTCACACCAGCTGGTGTTTGCAGGGTAGAGGAGGGGGAGTGCTTCATGCAAGTGATCAAAGCTGGAATTTATGTCCCTCACCTGCACTTCTCTGCTTGCCTCTTGGCAGTGGAGTTTCCTGGAGAGCAGACAGTGACTGATTTTGGGAAGCCAAGCCAGCAATCGGGTGGACACTTTCTGGCTTTGGTGAAGGAATATGGGACCTGTCACCTTGGCTGATTTGGGGCTGGTTCCTGCTTTCTGGTGACTCCAGGCAGTTTTCACCTCCCTGATACCTGATAAAACCTCCTTGGTACATCCTCCTTGACACCTGATACACCAAGGAATCCTCATTGCAAAAGTAGAGCTTTGCCTCCTCCCCTTTGCATCCTGATAGTTCCTAACCAGTCTCCCACCCTGGCACATCCCCACCCATGCCAGGAGCTGTGTGCCCATTGGTTTGGGCTGAGCCACACTAGAGTCACAGCACCCTGTGTATCTCCTTAACCTCCCTTCAGAAATCCAGTCCATGACATCCAAAATGACCAGGATCAACTTAGTGTTGCATACTTTGCAAATCAAGCAATTATTTTCCTTAAATCTTCTTTTTAAACAAACGAGAATAACAACAACAACCCCTTCAGCTCCACAGTGTCAGGCCTCTGGTGATACAGAGACAGCTTGGTCCCCAGGCCAGTGCCCTGGCAGCTCTGGAGCAGGGATCCTCAGGGATGTCTCTGCAGGCTCCTCTGTCCTGCTGCTGCCATCTAACAGCAGCCAGATGTTTGCTGGAGGCTCAGCTCAGAAAAACTTTAAAGTGAAGCCAAAGTATCTCCAGAGTCAATGTTTCAGTTGCCAGAGCCTCCCGTCTGGTCAGCAGGATTGAGCAGTTCCATGCTGGACAAGCCACCTGCTGCTCCAGAGGGGTGGTGCTGCTGCCAGAGGGGCTGTAGAATTCCACTTCTTTGGAGAGGAACTCATGCTGACCCCCAGCCCATGGCTGCAGGAACAGGCAGCTCTTTGTTAGCACTGTGTGTGCAGGGAGGGCTGTGGGCCTGCCCGAGGTCTCACTGCTGCTGCTTTGGCTCCTGGGCAGGGCCACAGGTGCAGTGACAGTGGCAGGAGGGACACTTCTCTCATTGTTCCTGGAGCTCTCATTCCCATTCCCAAGAGCTTGCTTTGTTGCCTGCGGTCACGCTGTGCGTTCCTGGCCAAACGCGCTCTTGGGAACAGTGCCGGAGCCTGGAGAACTTTGTCCTGGCTCCAGTGGCTTTGGGGTCATCCCATCTAGGGGGGACAGCTGGAGTCTGCTCCTGACTCCTGAAAGTCGGAGAGTTTCACCTTATTTGGAAAAAAAATAAAGCCTCTAAGTTTTCAAGTTCTGTCATTTATCACGTGTCCTAACCCTATCAGTCCTGTCTCAGCAGAGAACTGATGAGAAAGCTGTCTGAAAATCTCCAATTCTGAAGAAATAATCAACTGTTTTTAAAATTACATTGTTCTCTCTGCAATGCAGAACCATGTGGATCCTAGCAGAGAACTAGGAGTCACTGGGTATGCCACTGACCCAAGGAAATGTACTTTCATAAAACCAATCTGCACCCTGTGCTCTGGGCAGGTGTTGGGATCTGATTCGAGCTGGCAGAGTTCAGACCAGCTCAGACGGGCAGTTTGGAGCCCCTGTTCCTCACAGTGCCTCATTTCTCCTTTCCAGCTGTCCAGTGCCCTCCTGGAGAAGGAAGTGATCAACTATGATGACATTGAGGCCCTGATCGGGCCCCCTCCCCACGGTCCCAAGAAGATGATCGCCCCTCAGAGCTGGCTGCAGGCAGAGAGGGACAAACAGGACATCAGGGAGGAGGAGACACCCCCTCAGCCACCACAAGAGGAGGAGGAGGAACCACGCCTGAGACCAGTGTGAAGCCCACTCCTATGTGGAATGGGAGGGTTCTTTGGAACACAGACCCTTTCCCTTCTCAGCTCCGGAGTCAAAGATGCTGACCAGGGAATTGCTGTGCTGTTGTTACCCCAAAATTAAGGGATGGCTACATTTGCACCTTGCTTTATCCTGCAGGAATGAGAACTCCTCAGGAGTTCGGAATTGATTCCCAGCAGGGTGGTGGTGATTAGGAGTTGGGCAAGTCTGATCTGCTGTGAAGGTTTCTGGTACGCAGGAGCAGGGTACATGTGCTTAGGGATGAAAGATCCTATGTAAGCCAGCTCTGGCTGTGCTGTGTGCCATGGCAGGAGGGCAGGGCTGTGCCCTGGGTGCCAGCCTGGGGAAACTGAGCTGAGCTGAGCAGCTCTTGTGTAACCTTTGAGCATCTTTGCTGTGAACACAACACAGTAACAGCCTTGGCTGGAATAAACTGCCCACAATGTGCCTCCGTGTGTGTAGAATGTGTCAGGCTGGGGGGATGTTCTGGCACATATGAAGCTCATTAGAGCTGTGGAGTTGTACAGAACAAGGGCCTCCTTCTCCCTGTTCAATAATTTATATCCAGTTTTTATAGCAAGTGTTTCCTAAGCAGAGATTAAGGAAAATCTGTGTGCAGAGCTCGGTAGTGGGACATGAGAAACCAGCAGTGCAGAGAGTGATTCCAAGTACATGTGGGAAAACTGTTTTGAACTGCTGGTTCAGAGCTGTAGAGGTGCTCTTGGAAATTCAGCAAAAGCAGGTGTGTACATGTGTTGGGAATCCTCAGGAAAAGCTGCTCCATCCTTGTGGCTCTTGCAAAACAGGCCCTGCTGACAGGGCTGTCTGGTGTTCATCAGGGAAAGCATTAAAGTGATTGTTGCTGCCTGGAGTGCCCTGGCTGGCTTAATATTTTGGGAAGGATTATTGTCTGGAGTTATTCCGTGGGGGCTGTCTGTGACCTTGAAGACCCCAGCCCAAGCCTGGGCTCTGACAGCTCCCAGCCTTTGGGCCTTTGTCACAGTCCCAGGCTCCCGTTCCTGGGTCAGGCTGGAGCTGGAGCCTCCTGCTTCCCCGATGGCGTGGGGAGGATGTTCTCCCTGCCATCCTCTCCCTGCCAGCCTCCCTGACCCATTCCCTGAGGTCTCTGAGTGCCTGGGGAGTAATTTCCCTTGATTGCAGGGGTACAACTGGGTTTCTGCATTTCCCATGCTGCTGCCCGGACTTCTAATTTCCAAACCTATTTGTTTCTTCACAGGCTCGCTCTTTGAATTCTCTTTTCCAGCAGCAGATGAAATTCCAAGTGTTCTTTGATTTTATTTTGTAACTCACAACCCCTCTGAGTTTGAGTTTGGTCCCATGAAGCAGAGGGTGACAGTGCAAGTGGTGCTGTGGTGGGACACTGGGGGACAGCACAGGGCCCTCCGTGGCCCCTGTGGTGCTACCAGCACTGCCGTGCCAGTGCTGCCAGGGCACTGCCCTGCATCCCACCACTGCAGCACCGGGAGTGCCAAGATGGATGGAAGTCCCCGACCCCTCTCCTGCCACGTAGAAGATGATGGGGGACAGTGGCAGAGCCCTCTGGGGTGGATGTTGGAGCAGGGGTTGGATGGAGAGGGGAACAGGGACCCCCCACTCCTGTTTGGGGACTTGGAGAATCCCATCGGGCATGTGTCTGGCTAGGCTTGTGCGAGAGCGTCGAGCAGTGCTGGAGCTGCTGCTCCCAGCTTGGCCGCGGGCCCGTAGCCCCGTTCGCCCCTCGCCTCCCTGCCAGTCCCCGCCGGTCGCGGACCCTTTAAGGCGCCGCCATCTTTATTTCGGGCAGGTGAAGCCACCGCCCCTCATTGGCCCGTCCTTTCCCGGGCCGCTCGCGCGCGCTCCCCATTGGCCGCCGCCGCGGCCCTTCCGCGGCCACCGCCGCGGCGCGTCCTTTCCGGTGGCCGTTCGCGAGCGGAAGGTGAGTGAAGGCCCGGGGCTCCATCCGCCGCCATCCGCCCGCCGGCGCCGCGGGGGAGCCCCCGGGGGCGCACAGGGGCCGCGCTGGGTCGGGGGCCACGGGCCCGGGGTGTCCCGGGGGCCAGGCGGGGCCCCGGCAGGGCCGCACTAACCGTGCCCGTGTCCGCAGGCCGCAGCCATGGCGCCCAGCCGCAATGGGATGATCCTGAAGCCCCACTTCCACAAGGACTGGCAGCGCAGAGTGGCCCACCTGGTTCAACCAGCCCGCCCGCAAGATCCGCAGGTGAGGCCGAAGGGCCCGTGAGGGGGGTTCCCGGAGTGTGCGGGGCTGCTGAGGAGGCCAAAGCGCCATGGGTTTGTCTTCGGCCTTTCTGCGGCCGCGCTCGTTGAAGTCCCGGCTGCTCGCTCGGGGTCTGTGCTCAAAGGCGGCCCTTCCCAGCCGCAGCCAAGTGATGAGACGTCTCCGGAATCGCTGCACCACGGTGATGACTCCTTCTACCCTGGGTCTCTGATGGCAGCGGCGGTTCCGGAGCAGCACCAGCCACCGGCATGGCCCCGCTGTTGGTTCCGGGGGGATCCCAGGGCAGCAGTGGCACATCTGGCAGAGATGCCGTGTTCCTGGTGACTGTCCCACTGATGTGGCCCAGAAGACCAGTTGCACCTGCCTTGTGTGTCAGTGTGGCCACAGGGCCAGGGCAGTGCCTGTCCACCTGTACTGGGCACTGGTGAGGCCACACCTGGAATTCTGGGATCAGTTTTGGGCCTCTCACCCCGACACAGACACTGAGGGGCTGGAGCAGCAGGACTGGCTGAGGGAGCTGGAGGGGCTTAGTCTGGATAAAAGGAGGCTCAGGGGGACCTTTTCACTCTCTCCAACTCCCTGACAGGAAGGTGGAGCCAAGTGGGGGTCAGGCTCTGCTCCTGAGGAACAAGGGACAGGATGAGGGGAAAAGGCCTCAAGCTGTGCGAGGGGAGGTTCAGGTTGAACATCAGGAGGAATTTCTTCATGGAAAGGGTGATCAGGCGTTGGAAGGGTCTGCCCAGGGAGATGGTGGAGTCCCCATCCCTGGAGGTGTCTAAGGAAGGCCTGGATGTGGCACTCAGTGCTCTGGGCTGGGTGACAAGGTGGGGATCAGTCACGGGTTGGACTCAGTGATCTTGAAGGTCTTTTCTAGCCTGATCAATCCTGTGATCCCATGACATTCCAGGAGGAAGGCTCGCCAGGCCAAGGCTCGCCGCATCGCCCCCCGGCCCGTGGCTGGGCCCATCCGGCCCATCGTGCGATGCCCAACAATCAGATACCACAAAAAAGTTCGTGCTGGCAGAGGCTTCAGCCTGGAGGAGCTTAAAGTGAGTACAGAGCATTGATCTAAATAAATGAACTCCCAGTCTGAGCTTGGCTGCTGCTCCTGTCCTGCACAAGGTGACATGCCCAGATGTGGTACCTGGCTGGTGCTGGCTCGTCCTGGGGAGACTGTGGTGCTTCTGGTTCTGGGAGCAAGGAAACACCACTCAAAGGTGTTTAAAAGGTAAACGTCTGGTTGTCTGGTCAGATTCACTTAAAAGTCCATTAAAATCAAGCTGAAAAAAGAGAAGTTTAGGTTGGATATACGGAAGAAATTCTTCCCTGTAAGGGTGGTGAGGCCCTGGCACAGGTTGCCCAGAGAAGCTTGTTGCAGATCAAGTAAACTGAGCTCAGCTGACTTGTAAGAGTAGCAGGGGATGTTGTACCAGGAGGAAGGACTGTTCAGTGCAGCCTCCAGGAGTAGCTGGGGCTGTTCTTGTTCAATATTTGGTTTAGAAACACTGAAACTCTCTGAGAAGTATTCCCTGCCCTCCATTCCTTCAGGAAATTGTCCCTGGGACCAGCCCAGGTGTGCTGAGCTGTTAAAGGGTGTCTGCAGGGACCCCCCACTGCATATCTGTGCAGTGGGCAGGAGTCACATCAGTTCTTGCTGGCAGCTACCAGCTGCCTCTGCGGCTGGTTCAGTGTCTAATTAAAACATTTATAACTGAAATTGGTGCACTGAGGCAGGAAAATTGTTCTTCTGGGTGCCAAATGCTTCATTACTTACTTTTCTTTAATTTTTGGGTAATGGTGGAACACAAAGCGGGACACAGCTGTTTGTCTTCAAACAGAAAATGAGTTTCTTGTTTAAGATGGTTAAAACAAATAGTTATTTAATGGAGCTCACGGTATTCAGTGAGTCAGAGTTATCCATATCCTGACTTCATAAATGCTTGTCTGTATGTATCTGAGTTTAAATGTCCCCCTCAGGGGGACATCTTTGCTCTCCTGAGAAAAATCCACTTGCAAAAACTGAAGTCTGGGGAACATTTTAAGCATTAAGATACACCAGGACACCCTTTGGTGGTGAAGTGAGTGGTCCTTTAGCCATGCCAAGCCTTCTCCAGACCCTAAGTCCTGTGCTGGCTCTGCTTGGAGCCCTGCCTGGCTGTTGGGAGCTGTGGCATGCTGACACCACTCCCTCTCTCCCCTCAGCTCGCTGGCATCAACAAGAAGTTTGCGCGGACGATCGGGATCTCCGTGGATCCCCGGCGGCGGAACAAGTCCACCGAGTCCTTGCAGGCCAATGTGCAGAGGCTGAAGGAGTACCACTCCAAGCTCATCCTCTTCCCGAGGAAGCCAGCCATGCCCAAGAAGGGAGACAGCTCTGTGAGTATCTGGCTGCTGGAATCGTGTCACAGGGGCTGTTTGTGGCCCTGCTTTGGGAGGTCTAGTGTCATCCCATCCCTCTATCCCGGCGTGCAGAGCTCCTGAACCTGTTCCATGATGTGACCCCAAGGGGAGCAGCCCTGCCCTTGGATGCAGCGTGGGTCTGAGTCCAGCGTAAGGCCTGGCCTGGCAGGGTTGAGTGTAACAGGGCTCTCTGGGTCACAGTAATACTGGGTCAGGCATTTGGCTGAGGGGCTGCAGCCCTGGTTTGGGGCAGATTCCCGGAGCTTTGGTCCTTGCCCAGCCAGCTGAGTTTTAGTTTATGGAGCTAAATTGTCAAGAGTAGCTGAAAATTCCACCTGAAAATTCTGTCCAGCCGTATGGAAGGGTGAAGGACAGGCTCTGTGAGTGGCTCCGTGCCAGGCAGGCTCCAGAAGGCAGTTGCTGTTGACATTCAAAAATGCTTTCCATTAAAAGCTCTCCAAGATCAGAGCAGAGCTGTGTTCCTTGGCTCTGCTGGCAGTGGATTCACGCTTCCCGCGGGGCTGAGCGAGCCACAGAACACAGCAGTGTGCTCAGGCTGTCCTCAGATCTTCTGGAGAGCCTGGCAGCTCCAAGCTGCTTAATTGTAGTGGATCCCTCCCTTTTTCAGAGCAGGGAGGAAGGGCTTTGATCTGAAATACTGCTTCAGATTTGCTTGCTGGAAATTAAGTACATAAAATAATTTTCAATCGTTTTTGTCTGATGACACACTTTTACAAGAAGGTGAAATCAGCCTTAGAAGGAGTTGCTGAGGAGTGTGTTGGATATAAATGAGCTGTGGGGACTCAGCCTGGAGAAAAGGAGGCTCAGGGGGGTCCTTCTCGCTCTCCCTATAACTCCCTGACAGGAGGGTGGAGCCAGGTGGGGGGCAGGCTCTGCTCCCTGGGAACAAGGGGCCAGATGAGGGGAAATGGCCTCAAGTTGTGCCGGGGGAGGTTCAGGTTGGACATCAGGAGGAATTTCTTCTGGAAAGGGTGGTCAGGCATTGGAAGGGGCTGCCCAGGGAGGTGGTGGAGTCCCCATCCCTGGAGGTGTCCAAGGAACTGGATGTGACACTCAGTGCTCTGGGCTGAGCGACAAGGTGAGGATCAGTCACAGGTTGGACTGGATGGTCTTGGAGGTCTTCTCCAACCTTAACGATTCTGTGATTCTGTGTCACACTGAAAATGACACAGTTGGTGTCAAAGCTTTTCCAGCTGGCAGAGCTGAGAGGCCGCTGCTCCTCCGGCCGAATCCAAGCACAACGTGGGCTGTTGATGCAGCTCATCTGTGCCAAATGAAATGCTGGATTCATTACCATTTGGTGCTAAATCTTCCATCAGGATCCTTAGCACCATGTTTAAACTGGGTACCTGTGTACAGACTGTGCTTTTAACTGAGATTTTAACCTGAGAAAGTTTAAATTCTGATTTTTTAACATTCCTGTCCTCTCCTTATGCAGCCAGAGGAACTCAAATTGGCCACTCAGCTCACAGGACCCGTTATGCCCATCAAGAATGTAAGTGTAATTAAATCATATTCTCTCTGTGACATAAATGTGATTGAACTCTGTGGAGAGGGTTCTCTCCTTGCTGTTGCACTGTGTCTGTGGACGCTGCCCCTCCTGGGGGGAAAAAACCAGGAATAAACTTTTGAGAGAACTCATACCTGTGAAATTGGGGGCACTTTGGATTGCAGCTGGGGTGGGGGTGCCCAGGCAGGTTCTGTGGTCAGCATTTGTCCCTAAATCATCACTGCTTCCCAGAGCTGCTGTCAGTAATGCCACAAACCTCTACTTGCTCCCTAGAACTCCCTGACAGGAGGGTGGAGCTGGGTAGTGATCAGGCTCTGCTCCCAGGGAAAAAGTCACAGGATGAGAGGAAACAACCTCAAGTTGTGCCAGGGGAGGTTCAGGTTTAATATTGGGAAAATTTCTTCATGGAAAAGGTATAAAGCATTGGAACTGACTACTGGGGGCAGTGGTGGAGTCCCTATCCCTGGAAGCGTTCAACAAACATGTGGATGTTGCACTTGAGGACGTGATTAGTGGTGAACGTGCTTCTAGTGCCAAGCTGACAGTTGGACTCGATGCTCTTAAAGTCTTTTCCAACCTGAACAATCCTGTGATTCTGTGAACCTGACTCACGTTTCCTGTGGTGCTTTGTTTCCATCCCTGCTCAGTTGTGCTCGGTGCGGGTGCGGCTGTGCTGCTGTTCCCGGTGGAGCAGCCGAGGGCAGGGCCTGTAGGTGGCACGAGTGCTCTGTTCCTCGCTGAGATCACTGTGCAAAGCCTCAGCTCCTTCCCCGCGGTGCAGCCTGACTGTCTGGCACTCCCTCTTTCCCCCAGGTGTTCAAGCGGGAGAAGGCCCGCGTCATCTCAGAAGACGAGAAGAACTTCAAGGCCTTCGCCAGCCTGCGCATGGCCCGGGCCAACGCCCGCCTCTTCGGCATCCGCGCCAAGCGCGCCAAGGAAGCAGCGGAGCAGGATGTGGAGAAGAAGAAATGAACTGTTCTCCCCAGAACTGTCAATAAAAAGCTGTAGACAGACGGGTGTGCTGTGTTTTTGGGGCACATGTACCAAGTGGAGTTGTGCCGGTGCCGGTGCGGGGATGTGTTCAAGCGTGGGAAACCTCATTTGCTGTGCTTGGAGTCTCCAAAGTTCTCCAAAAGCTTGTGAAACGCCTGCCTTGTGCCCACTCCTCTGCCTTGTGTCAGGGCTGCAGTCTGGGCTCCCTCCTGCTCTGACTTCAGAGGGCTTTGGGGGTACCCCTCTGTGCCAAGCTTTGTCTACTCCCCCTTCCATGCCGTTATTCCAGGTTTAATGATTTCCATGCCTCCGTATGAGGCAGAGCTCTAGAAGGTGGGATGTCATGGGGGGTGTCACCTTTGGGTGCTGGGCAGTGCTGCCCACATGGGAGGGGACTTCCCTGCTTTTTAAGGGGCACAAGGGGAGTAAGATGTGTTGCAGCCCCTAAGCTGGGCTTCTATGGAGCAGAATCCCAGGGCTGGACTGTGCTGCCCTGCCTGGCCCTCAGCTCAGCCCCAGCTGTTCTGAGGACCCTTCACCCATTTCTTCACGGCTTAAAGGCCATTCCATGGTAGATGTGGCACTTGGAGACACAGTTTGTCGTGGCCTCAGCAGTGCTGGGGAGCAGGTGGGACTCTGATCTTGGAGGCTTTTTCAACACAAGCGGTTCTGTGATCCCTCAGTCAAGTGGCATCACAGAGAAGCCCAGGAGAAGGGTTGGGTTGCTCTGGCCCATCCTTGTTGATGTTGGGGGTCCCAGATTCTGCCTGTCCCAGTGTGGGGGGCTGATGGGTCACCGGGATGTGTCAGTGGGATTGGAACTGCTCTGGGAGCGCTCGCATCTGGGGCCATTGTGCAGCCATAGCAGGTTGGAGAGAGAATATGGAT
>NW_021938838.1:8426743-8434011 GCF_001715985.3 Manacus vitellinus
TGGATTCCAAGGAGTGCCTGCGATCCTGGGAGGGGGATGATGCCCCCCGGAGCTGGGGGCACCAGAGCCAAGTGCCAGGGAGGGCCTGGGCAATGCATGACTGCACCAGGAAACTTTGGCTGGGCTAGGCATGTGGGGGCAGAGGTGGCCAAGGGGCTGCTCTGCACCTGCCCCTGCCCCAGCCAACCACCCTTGGGGCTGCAGGTGGGGGACAAGCCTGGGCTGGGACTGGCAGAGCCCCTCTATACCCCATCATGCAGCATCACCTGGCTGGGAGTCACCAGCCTCAGAGGGATCCATCACCCGGCGACAGGGACACTGAGCTGGTGTCCTCACTGCCCTCCCAGAGAGCCCTGTCCAGGCTGGGGGTTGCTGCCTGAAAGGACA
The DNA here is from genome assembly GCF_001715985.3 of Manacus vitellinus. Taxonomy (NCBI): domain Eukaryota; kingdom Metazoa; phylum Chordata; class Aves; order Passeriformes; family Pipridae; genus Manacus; species Manacus vitellinus. The sequence continues at coordinate 8,427,131 of NW_021938838.1, forward strand.
GGGGGGTGTTTCTGCTCCCCAGCTCCACTCAAGGCACCCCAAAGTGGGTACCCAGGGCTGCCTGCACAACCCCAGTCCTGCACAGCCACCCAGCCCCACTCAGGTCCCACTTCCCCACAGGACACATCCTGTCCCTGAGGTGGGGCTGGGGCAGAGCCGAGAATGGCCCTGTGGGTCCCTTGGTCAGCCCAAGCAGCTGGGGGATGAACCCCCCACAGTAAAGCCCACGGGTCTGGCTGGCACTTGAGGGTACATGGGCAGCATCATGAGAGTGCCCCAGGTCCTGCTCACCCCACTGTGCTTTGATGCCCTGTAGAGTCCCACGGAGCCATCCTGACTGGACCCAGCCACCCTGCCCCGGAGGAGGTTGCGGGGTCCCTCCAACCCCCGGAGCACCCCACCCCTGTGCTGCCCCCAGGAACCTCCCTGACACCGCGGGGCACCGAGCCCCGGGCATGACGATCACCTGCCCGGCCCCCTGACGGCACCGAAGGCAGCGGCCGCCCTCGGCCCTGATGCCATTCGCCCACGGGGCTGCGTGCCCCCCGGCCCGGCTGGCCGCCCCCCGCGCCCCAGCTGGCATGGGTGCCGTGCCCGAGCTGTGTCCGCAGGCCCCGCTGGCCGTGCTCTCCAAGGTGGAGCTGCGGGTCAGCTGCAAACACCTCCTGGACCGAGACACCCTCAACAAGTCAGACCCCTGCGTCCTGCTCCTGATGCAGTCCCAGGGCCAGTGGATGGAGGTAGGAGCATGGGGGGCACTGCCAGCACCCTTCCCAGGGGGTAGGGCAGGCACCGGGGAAATGATGGGGCTGGGCACAGGGTGATGGGTGCACGTGGGTGGGTGCTGGACACGGGGTGATGGGCACGGGGGGCTGCAGAGTGGGGTGCAGGAGATGGTGGGGAGCGGAGTACAGAGTGCAGAGCAGAGTGCTGGAGATAATGGGTACAGGGTGCAGACCAGGTTGCAGGGTCCATAGCAGAGTACAGGAGATAGTGAAGAACAGGGCACAGGGTGCACGGCAGGGTGCAGAATGGGGTGCAGGGTTCAGAGCAGGGTGCTGGGTGCAGAATGCAGAGTAGGGAGCAGAATAAGGTGCAGAGCAGGGTACAGCGTTCAGTGTGAGGTGCAGGAGATAATGCAGGATGGGGTGCAGGGTTCAGAATTGGGTGTAAGGGTGCAGAACAGGGTGCTGGGTGCAGAATGGGGTGCAGGGTTCAGACCAGAGTGCAGAACGGGGTGCAAGGTGCAGAGCAGGGTGCAGGGTTCAGACCAGGGTGCAGAACCAGGTGCAGGGTTCAGACCAGGGTGCAGAACCGGGTACAGGGTGCACACAGGCTGCTGGATGCACAGTGCAGAGCTCAGTGAGGGGTACAAGGTGTGGGGCACAGAGCAGGACACAGGGTGTCCAAATGCAGGGCACAGAGCATGAAGCTCACAGGGCAGGGCAGGGCACTGTGGGGCACCCAGGAGCCCATGGGGTCAGTGCTGACACTAGATCAGATCCAGCCCCCCAGGGCTGTGGCAGGGCTGGGGTGGGGTGCCTACGGCGGCTCCAGTGCAGCTCCACTGCCCTGGGACAGGGGCAAAGGACACCACAGCCATCTCTGGGGTGGCTCAGGGCTGGTGGGCTGGTGTCATCCTGTGTGGGGCGGGCAGCTCAGAGGGAGTCAGAGCTGGCACCGCAGCTGTGAGCTCTGCTATGGGGGTCCCTGGTCATCCCCTGAGCCCTGGCTGGTGTTGAAGCTGGCACTGGGGTTGGCAGACACTGGAATTGTGCTGGGGCTGGCACAGCTTCTCTCCTCTCTCCCCATGCCGAGCTCTGGCTGGCGTCTGCAGTTCCACTCTAATCACTGCCGCTCAGCCAGAGGATTTAGCGCTAAATCCCTCGGCGTGTCATCGACTCCGCTCGAGCCAGCGAGGGGCCGGGGCGGCACAGTGGCCCCGTGCCAGCTGCCGTGTGTATGTGGTGCCAGACCCTTGTACCCCACCGTGCCACACTCCGTGTGCCGTGCCATGCTATGCCATGCGATGCTGTGCTGTGCCATACGCCAGCCAGCACCAAGAGGCAAGAGGGTCCCTCCTGGGCCACCTTTTGTAGTGACTCCATGCCCTGTTCCCTCCCTGTCCCTGCCAGCCCGTGTCCCCTGGCCGAGGTGTGGCTGACTCTGGCTCTGGCACTGAGCGCTGAGACAACCCTGGACTCTCTGGCAGCGGCTGGTGCTGGAGGGTTCAGGGTGCCTGAAACCCATCTTCCCAGGGTGAGGGTGTGGCAGTGCCCACTCAGGAGGGACATGGGTGGCCCTGGCAGTGTGACAGTGGTGCAGGCTCAGCAGATGTTGCCAGATTGGAGAGGTGGTGGGCAGGGGCCAGGAGCTGGCAGGGGTGTCTAGGATGTGTCCCATTGAGTCAACAGTGACAGGGATGGGTGTGGGGGAGGCTCTGGAACTGCTCAGCACCTGCTGCCAAGCACGGATGGGACATGCTGAGCATCCACCAGGGCTGTGGGCTGGTGACCCCCAGCCATGGCCACCCCAGGGTGGGGACACAGAGGCTCATCCTGGCACCAGCACTCTGCTTCTGCTCCAGTGGAGCCGTGGCAAAGTGTAGTCAGAGCTAGAGAACCCCTTGGATGACCATGGGGAGCCTGGGGAGAGGGGAGATCATAGGACCTGGGGCTGGCAGGGCTGGAACCTGTGAGGGCCCATGGGGCTCCTTCAAATGCCATTCACCTGGGTGTGGGGAAGTGCCTAGGCATGGCTGGTCTTTCCTGGCACACCCCATCCCTTCATCCCCCATCCTTGTATTCCCATCCTTGTATTCCCTGTCCCTGCGTTCTCACCCCACCATCCTTCATCCCTACACCTCCCATCCCTCCCCATCCCTAATTTTTTATCCCCTGTCTGAGCACACCCCATTCCTGTATCCCACATCCTTTCATCCCTCACCCCTGTATCCACCATCCCAGCATCCCCCTCCCTTCATCCTCCACTCCAGCAGCCCCCATTCCTCATCTCCCATCCCTACCTTCCTACACCCCCATTCCCCCTGGGCTCCCACATCCCTATTCCCAGCTGGATGTGAGCTCTGGCACCTCAAGGCCCGGGCAACTCCAGCTGTGCCCATCCCAGCCCCAGCCCAGCACCATTCCCGTGCAGGTGGATCGCAGCGAGGTGATCAAGAGCAACCTGAACCCCGTGTTCGCCAAGATCTTCACGGTCGATTACTACTTCGAGGAGGTGCAGAAGCTGCGGTTCGAGGTGTACGACAGCCATGGCCACGCCGGCGTGGGCACGCACGACGATGACTTCCTGGGGGGCATGGAGTGCACCGTGGGGCAGGTGAGCCCGGGGACCCCCACCCGGGGACCCCCTCCATGGTGTCCCCTCCCCGACCCTGGGCTCTCGCAGATCGTGGCACAGAAACGGGTGACGAAGCCGCTGTTCCTCAAGTACGGGAAGTTCGCAGGCAAGTCCACGATCACGGTGAGTACCGAGCCTGGGTTGGGGGTGGCACCGGGGGGTGAAAATGGTGTGGCACTGAGTAGGGGCACTGGAGAAATACCAGGCTGGGACCCTGGGGTGGCACCAAGCTGGGACTCTGGGGTGGCACCAAACTGGGGCATTGGATTAGCACTGGGATGGGGTGCACAGCTGACAAGGGACTGGGACCCTGAGGTGACACCAACCTGGGACCCTAGGGTGACACCGGACAGGACACATGGGTGGCACTGGACTGGGATGCTGGGAAGGCATCAAGCAGGGACATCTGGGCTGGATCAGTGGGCTGTCACTGGGCTGTGGGTGCCATTGAGCTGGGGCGTATGGAGGGTCCCCAGTGCCCCTCCTCCTGTCTGATATGCCATCCAGCCCTGCAACCCCTCGGGCTCTTGGGAGTGAGGAGGGCTCAGAGTCCCTGTTGGTGTCTGCTGGCCACGGGGGGTTCCTGCTGCCCCAAGGAAGGCACGTGGCACCCTGTCTCCTCCTGGGGCACCACAGGGAGGTGGGGGGCAGGGGGGCAGGGGACAAAGCCGTGCCAGATGCTGAGCACCCCGCGGCTGCCTCTCCTCGCAGATCATCTCCGAGGAGATTTCAGGGAACAACGGCTACGTGGAGCTCGCTTTCCGCGCCAAGAAGCTGGATGACAAGGTGAGCCAGGTGCCGGGGGGAACATGGGGCAGGGCAGGCAGGGTAGGCAGTGCTCTGTCCCCTCCTCTTTCTCCAGGACCTCTTCAGCAAGTCGGATCCCTTCCTGGAGATCTACCGCATCGACGACGACCGCAGCGAGCAGCTCGTGTACCGCACTGAGGTGAGGCCCCAGAGGGCCGGTCCCTCAGCTGCCCCACAGCCACCCTGGGGCCTCCCCAGCCCTGCTGAGCTCCCTGTCCCACAGGTGGTGAAGAACAACCTGAGCCCTGTCTGGGAGCCCTTCAAGGTGTCTCTCAACTCACTCTGCAGCTGTGAGGAGAAGAGGAAGCTGAGGGTGAGGAAGGGAGATGGGGACCCCCATCCCTGCCCCGGAGGTACCTGTACCCTGGCTTCCCCAGGGATGTGCTAGGGACTCCCCCAGTGCCAGGGGTGGTGCTGGGGACCCTTCAGTGCTGGAGACAGTGCTGGGGACCCCCTGGTGCTGGGGCTGAGCCATGCCAACTGCAGGGTGTGGTGTGGGACTACGATTCACGGGGCAAACACGACTTCATCGGGGAGTTCTTCACCACCTTTGAGGAGATGCAGAAAGCGATGGGGGAGAACAAGGTGGGACATGGGGACACGGGGATAGCCTGGGGGTCACCCCTGTATGCTGTCAGCAGAGCCCATCCCAGCAGGCACCTCCCAGCAACTCCTCTGGGTTGGGGGTCATTCTCTCCTTGCTGCTGCCCACCTCTTTGGGGAAGGGATGGTGGGTTTGGGGTCCTCTGGGGAATCAGCCATGAATGAGGTGGCTGGAGCCCAGGGGGTGGCTGGGAGTGGGGGAAGGCAGCTGCGACCTGGGGCTGTGGGGTTGCAGGGTTATGGGGCTGTGGGGTTATGAGGTTATAGAACTATGGGGCTGTGGGTCATGGCACCATGGGGCTGGAGCATTGTGGGGCTGAGGGGCTGCAGGGAGGCAGTGTTATGGTGCTTCAGGGTTGAGGGATCACTGTGCTGCAGAGACCAGAGACGTGGAGCTGTGAGGCTGTGTTTTTATGGGGCCACAATATTCTGGGACTGTGGAGTCATTGTGCTGCAGAGCCATGGGGGGCTGCAGGGTTACGGGGCTGCAACGTTATGGGGTTGTTGGGTCACCATTATGCAGAGCCATGGGACGGGGGGCCTGAGGGGTGCCAGGGATGGGGGTCCCAGGGCAGGGGCCGCAGGCAGCGCGGGTGCCGCGTGTGCCACAGGTGCAGTGGGACTGCATGAACCCCAAGTACAAGATCAAGAAGCGCAACTACAAGAACTCGGGGGTTGTGGTGCTGTTGGACCTGAAGGTGAGTGCCTGCATTCTGTGCCGAGCTGTGCTGAGCCAAGCCATGCCTGGCTCCGTGGGCCAGTGTGGGGCAGGACCAGCTGATGCGAGTCCCTCTGGAAGATCCACAGGGTCTACTCCTTCCTGGACTACATCATGGGCGGCTGCCAGATCCACTTCACAGTGAGCAGAGTCCCCCACCTCACCCTCACTAGCAGGGACATGCTAGTGGCTTGGCTCACCCTGGGGGAACCCTCACTGCCCCCCCTCCACCCCAGGTCGCCATCGACTTCACAGCCTCCAACGGGGACCCCCGAAACAGCTGCTCCCTGCACTACATCAACCCCTACCAGCCCAACGAGTACCTCAAGGCGCTGGTTGCTGTGGGTGAGATCTGCCAGGACTATGACAGGTTGGTCGCTCTGGTGGGGTCCCCAGGGCCAGACACCATGGTGATGGCCACCCTGGGGTCAGATGCCCTGGTGATGGCCACCCGCTGATGGCACCAGAGTTCCTCACACCCCTTCCCTTGCAGTGATAAGAAATTCTCAGCTCTGGGCTTTGGTGCCAGGATCCCCCCCAAGTATGAGGTGAGAGGTGGCCGGAGCGCCAGGGCCCTGTGGGACTCCAGGGATGTGCTCATCCCTCCAGACACCCCAGGCCCTGGCACTGGCAGGGCTCAGCAGGTGGGGGGTGGGCACTAGCTGCCCCCTCCTCTCCTGCCCTCCAGGTTTCCCACGACTTCGCCATCAACTTCAACCCCGACAACGATGAGTGTGAGGGTAAGTCCAGCTCTAGCGGGGTCCAGTCCATGGCCAGGGTGTCCCTTCTCACTTCTCACACCCCCGCAGGCATCCAGGGTGTTGTAGAGTCCTATCAGAGCTGCCTGCCGAAAATCCAGCTCTACGGCCCCACCAACGTGGCTCCCATCATCACCAAGGTGGCTCGTGTGGCGGCCGATGAGGAGCGGACCAAGGAAGCGTCGGTGGGTCCCACTGGGGCATCAGGTTGGGCTGAGACCCCCACATGCTCGTGACACTTGTGGGTGCTCCCGTGTGGGGCCGGGCAGCTCCCCCAGAGCATCCCTGTCCCCCCAGCAATACTTCATCCTGCTGATCCTGACGGACGGGGTGGTGACAGACATGGCAGACACGCGGGAGGCCATTGTCCGGGCCTCCTACCTGCCCATGTCCATCATCATCGTCGGGGTAGGCAACGCCGACTTCACCGACATGCAGATCCTGGACGGGGACGACGGTGTCCTGCGCTCCCCCAAGGGCGAGCCCGTCCTGCGCGACATCGTCCAGTTCGTGCCCTTCCGCGAGTTCAAGAACGTGAGTGGGACAGGCGGGGGTCCTGCTGGCCCCTCCCAGCTCTTCCCATGCCCTCTGGTTCTCTCCTGCCCCTTTCCGTCCCCTCCGGTCCCTTTTACTCC
>NW_021938838.1:8434593-8436748 GCF_001715985.3 Manacus vitellinus
GGTCACCTCAGTGAGGGACCCTCGACCCCAGTCTTGGCTACCCCCAGTGAGGATCCCCAGCTCCCCTCGGTGTGGCACAGGGACAGACGGGGTCCCTGTGAGTCCCAGCCCTGCCACAGCCCCCTCAGCTGGGACATGGGGTAGGTCTCGGCCCCCCGGTGCTGGACACCCTCTGCACTGCCCCGGGGTCCCCAGCAGGCCCTGCCCACTTCTGGAGTTCTGTGCCCTGTGGCCTGTTCCCACTCCATCCCTGCCGTCCCCTTGGTCCTCTTGGTCCCCGCTTCTCTGTCACTGTGATGTTTGGAGGCTGCATGACTCCCACAATAAAGCAAGACCCCTGTGCCCATCCTCATGCTCTCTGGGTGCCACCCTCCCTGGGGGTTAGCAGGGGGTGGGCAGAGGGACTGGCAGATCCTGGGTGCTGTCTGTGTCCCCTTGTGGTGATACTATGCCACCCTGGCTGGTGACAAGAACCAAGGGCATCCCGCAGCCCTGCTGCCCCCACATTTTGGGTGTCCATAGCTGGCAGTGTGCTGGGAGCACCAGAGCTCTGAGCGCTGGAGCAGCCGCTGCTTTCGTGTGCCGGAGTGGGCTCTCCCCTGCTGTGCCACAGCCCCGAATCCAGGGCACAGAGTTGAGGGAGGTGGCAACGGAGCAGGCCCTGCTGCCCTGCACACGGCCACTGCCACGTGCTGTGTGCTGTGAGTCACACGGCATGTGCCATGTGCTGTATGATGTGTGCCATGGGCTGTGCACCATGTCCATGTACCTTGTGACACATGCTATGTGATGCCTGCTGAGTGTCATGTACCATGTGTTGTGTGCTGTGTGCCACGTGACCTGTGGTGTGTCATGTGCCATGTGCTGTGTCCTTGTATCCTGGGCCACGCAACCATATGATGCGTGCCTTGGGCCATGCATCCCGTGCATGTACCTTGTGACATGTGCTGTAATGTGTCATGTCCCATGGGCCACATGCTGTGTCCCGTGTGCCGTGCATCATGTGCCACATACTGTGTGCCATGTGCTGTGTGGCACATGCCATGCACCATGTGCTGTGTGCCATGTGCTCCATGGCATGTGTCATGCAGTGTTGCGTGCCCCATGTGTCTGTCCCATGTGCTGTATCCCGTGTGCCATGTGCTGTGTCCTGTATGCCATGTGCTGTGTTCCATGTTCCATGTGCATTGTCATGTGCCACGTGCTGTGTGTTGCGTGTCGTGCCATGTGCTATTTGTCATGTGCCACGTTCCATGTGCCATGTGCCACGCACCATGCTGTGCCATGTGCCGGGCACTGTGCCACGCTGCTACCACGCGCTGTGCGCTGCTGATGCCAGTCCTGTGCCAGCAGATGCTCCTGGGGAGGTGACATCTCCTGGGGCAGGGTATGACCAAGCCCACCACAGGGACTGAAACTGGAGCTTGGCACAGCAGGGCAGGGCCATCTCAGACCCAGCCTTGGGGGTGGCACTGAGCTGGGCTCTGGGATGCCGCCATCACCCCGAGTGAGGGCACGGGTGCCAGACTGTCCCGGTGTGGGCAGACATTCAGTGGGGTGGCCCCGCTGGCCCTTGGACACTGCCACCAGTGCAGGACACAGACAGGGGCACAGACAGGGCACACTGCCTGCACCCCCATTGAATGCCTATATATAGCTCCTGATTCATCTCCCATAAAGCGGGATCCTGGATGTTGCCATAGAAACCCAAACCTGCTGCCTGGGAGGCTGCAGCACTCGCCGGCCCTGGTACGGGCAGGGGGTTGCCCTGGCACCCCGGTCCATGGGGACAGATGGGTGCCCCAGGGTGGGTGCGGGGAGACCCCGTGGTGCTGGGGGTGTCCAGAGTCAACATGTCAAGCTGTACCCACTGGCAGTGCAGAGGGGCTGAGAGGGGTGGCAGGGGTGACAATGCTGGCAGGAGTGGAGGGGCGGCAGGGCTGGCAGGGATACAGGTGTGGCAGGAATGACAGAGGTGGCAGAGCTGGTGGGGGTGACAAGAGTGGCAGAGCTGGCAGGAGTGGCAGGACACCAGTGTCACTGTCCCACAGTGCTGCAGACCCCAGAGAGAGTCTCACCACCTCCCCCCTCTCAGCCAAGCCCTGGCCAGGGGCTCTGGTGGTGCCAGGGTCAAGCCCCCACACCCCTCACCCTG
>NW_021938838.1:8437257-8439508 GCF_001715985.3 Manacus vitellinus
CTGGGGTGCAGGGGGCATCTGGAGGGGTTGTGCTGGGGCAGGGTGGGGACATCAGAGTGCGGAGGGCACCAGGAAGGGGTACACTGAAGCAGGGTGGGGGCATTGGGGTGCAGGTGGCACTGGGAGAGGCTGCCCTGGGGCAGGGAGACTCCAGGGGTGGAGGACCCTGGGTGCTGCTGAAAGAGCTGACTCTGTGTCCTGGGCTCCACTGGCAAAACCTGTCACCTTGCTATGACCCCCCACAGAGCTCAGCACCCCCCACGAGCTTGGCACCCTGCCACAGCCCGGGCTGGCTGCCTGGCCATTGCTCCTGGCTGCTGATAAGGTCCCAAAGGAAGGGTCCCCACCCCGATGTGTCCCTGATAACTCCAGGGCTTCCCGCTTCCCGCCTGACGCCCGTGGGAACACACGGCCTGCCTGGGAACAGCAATAAATATTTATTTCCGCAGGGCAGGATAGGCGGAAAGAGGGGTCACGGCCATGTGCCCCTGCCTGGGGGGAGTGAGGCCACAGGGAGAGCCACAGTGCACAGCTGGAAAAGTCCCCCATCCCCAGGGAGGTGGCACAGTGCCATGTCCCCCAGTCCCGGGGAACCCCTTGCCCCAGGTGACATCTGGGAGTGTGTTGTGGGGTGCCAAGGGGTGCCTATGCAGAGTGCTCCTGCTGCAATGATTCTCAGCAGGTTGGGGTGAGTGTCCACCCAGGTCCCTCAGGCCATGGGCCACTGCGTAGGCAGCTCCACATCCCCCATCTCCTCCTGGTAGCGCTGGTTAAAGAGGGCATTTTGCTGGGGAGAGAAGTGGTCGCGCCAGTCCCCGACCACACCTGCGGATGGAAGGCAGAGGGAGTCAGGGATGCTGCCCCCGTACTGCCCGTATCCCTCCAGCCCCTACCCCCTCACCTTTGCGCATGAAGCGGCCCTGGCTGTGGTCCATGATCTCGGGGGGGATGAGGGAGTAGTTGGCCATGGCGTTGTCCCGCATGGCGGCAAAGCTGCAGTGCTGCTCCAGGGCTGCCAGCGTTCCCGGGGCCAGCGGGCACCCCAGGAAGGTGCTGAGGCGCTGTGCTGTGCCACACAGGTCCTGGGGCAAGGGTATGGTCAGCGCTGGGCACCGGTGGGGACAGGGACAGGGATGGGGACACTGCAGGGCTCACCTGGTGCAGCTCCTCGTAGGTGACGTAGAGGATGTCCAGGAGGTGCCGCTGGCCCAGCCAGCCCTTGACGTGGTCAAACCAGGAGCCATAGTGCACTGGGGGGAAGGCAGGGAGTGATGGGGGGCCCTGAGGCTGAGTCCCCCCTGCCAGGGACACCCCCAGCCCTTACCTGTGCCCTCGAGAAACTGCGTGAGGAAGGCATCAAAGGAGCCAGGGTCAGGCAGGAACTTGGCTAGGCGGTGGAAGTGGTAGAAGGAGACAGCGACATCCTTGGGGTTCCTGGCCACATAGATCACCTGGGGGGGACACAGTGTCACCCCCACGGTTGGGAGGATTCTGCTCCACCTGGCTCAGAAAGCTCCTGCTATTTCCCCAGCTGTGGGAAGCCCCATGGGTTCAGGATATCCCTGCGTGGACCCCCCCAGGCCGTCAGGGATCCCCCCCAGACCATCTGTCTCCCTCTCACCTTGGCCTTGCTGCGCTGCAGGGCAGGGGCCAGGACGTGGGCGGGCATGTGGGTGGTGAGCAGCCGGGGGGTCTCTGTGTCCCGCAGAGCCTCCCGGCAGTAGATCTGCTCCAGCCAGGGAGCCCGCTCCCAGTTGGGAATGGTCTTGGCTGGGCGGGCGTCCCCAAGGCTGAACATCAGCGTCAGGATCTCCTGCATCCAGGTGGTGCCTGTGAAGGTGGGAGTCAGGGCAGGGTCACCTCAGCATAGGGCAGTGCATGGCATGGTACCATGGCATGGCATGGAATGGCATGGCTCAGCACAGCATGGCACTGCAATGGCACGTGCCATTGGATGGCACAGCATGCTGTGGAGCAGATCGGCACAACTTGGCTTGGCATGGAATGGCTCAGCTCAGCCTGGCCTGTCCTGTCCCATCCTGGCCAGTTCCATCCCAACCTATCCTGTCCCATCACAGCTCAGCTCGTCCAGGGGCAGCAGCTGGGATGGCAGTACCATGTGGCCCCCATAGACCCCCACAGAGACACCACTCTGGGGCTGGAACAGTGTGGGGCAGCAGCACAGGGTATTCGGGGGGTGGGAGCCGCTGGCCAGGGGTCCCCACGCTGTGCCAGTGGTCCAGGTGTTCCC
>NW_021938838.1:8439958-8443116 GCF_001715985.3 Manacus vitellinus
GGTGGGTACTGGGGCGGGCAAGGGCACCAGGGTGGGTGGCAGTGGTCCCAGGTCTGTGTCCCCATGCTGATGGGGTACCTGGGCAGTTCTGGTCCACAATCGCGTCCAGGAGAGTCGGGGGAGCCGGGTCACCTCGACAAGGGCACCGGGAAGCATTGCTGGCCACAGCAGCCCACGGTGACCCTGAGAGGTGCCAGTCCTGCACCGTGCCCCACCCTGGGCTTCCCACAGCTGGCACCACGCAGCAGGAAGGGATTCCCATCCCAGCCCACACCAAGATAAGGTGGCCAGCTGGACCGACCACCTCCATGTGGCTCCTTGCCATTCCCAGCAGCCCCACCAAGGCCTTGCTGGGAAGGACACCACAGCCCCCGTGCCAGAACCAGCTGGGATGCTCAGCCCCCACAGACAACGGTGCCTCAGTTTCCCCTCAGGATGCTTCAGGGTGGGGGATCCCAGCACGCGTGAAGGACCATCAGCAGCTCCACACCATGGCTGTGCCACCCCGACTGCTGCCCCCGGCATGTGGCGGCTCCGGCGCCGTGGTGGGGGGTGGCTCTGGGGTGGCTGGAGCCCATCCCAGCCCTGCCGCCGCACGCAAGCTGGAAAACATAATTCAGAGCCGTCGCAGACAGCAGCTGCCTGAGCGTCCCAGGGCCAGGGTGAGTGGGGACAGGGGTTCCGGGGGTGCCTGGGGTGCCAGTGCTAGGCTTGGGGTGCCCATGGATGCCAGTGCTGGGGAGGCAAAGGCGGGGATGGGCCTGGCACTTTCCCAACCACAAAAAATCTGGGCTTTATTAGAGGGGCTGGGAGCGTCACCGCCGCTCAGCAGAGAGGCCCCGGCACGGCACAGCCACCGGGACTGGGCTGAGGGAGGCTGTGGCCATGGAGCCCTGGCACTGCCAGGCGGGCACAGGGCACCCAGGGAGGGGCGACGCCGTGCTCCTGGTTATTCATTGACGGCGGGAGGGGACGGCAGGAGCGGGGCAGCCATCCTGGTGCATGTGCTCACACGGTGGTGGCAGGTCATCCCTTTTCCTCAGCAGCATCCAGCAGGAGAAGATGCCAGACAGGAGTGTGTGGGTGCTGGCACTGGCACTGGCGCTGGCACTGCCCTGTGCTGGGCAGCAGTACCGGGAGGAGGCTGAGCGCATCATGACCACCACGCCAGTCATCGACGGGTGAGCAAAGGTCGTCTGGGCCTCAGGGTGCCCGGCTGCTCCAGCACTCTGGGAAAAACCCAGCTGGGAAACCCTACTGGGACAGGCCGATGGGGGATTCCTGTGCTGGGCACCTCGGGCCTGTGCAGAGACAGGGAACAATTTTCCCAGGGGATCCCTGTGCTGGGCACCCTGGGGTGTGCAGGGACAGGGGACAGCTTTCCCAGGGAATTTCCATGCTCAGCATCCTGGGGCCAGGCAGGGCAGCTTTTCCAAGGGATCCTCGTGCCGAGCACCCCAGGGCTGTGCAGAGAGAGGGGACAGCTTTCCCAGGGGATTCCATGGGACCATCTGTGCAGCTGAGGGGATCCCCAGGGCAGTGCAGCCCAGCAGGAGTGGGCAGGGTGCCAGGAAGTTGGAGTCAGGCTTCCCCGCGGGAAGTCCCTGCTTGGGGCAAGTGAGTCAGTCCTGTGGAGTTATGTCTTAAGGGATGTCCCCAGTCTGTTCTCAGGAGGTTCCAATCCCCCACAGGAACCCCCTGTGGCACCAGTGCTGTGCCACAGCAGTCACTGGAAGAGGGAGCAGGGCAGGGGGAGCCAGGGGTGTGGGACTGTGATGCAGGGGGGAGAAGTGGGAGCCAGTTTGTGGGCCTTGCCCCCCCCCCCAGCACTTCCCCAGTGGCACTGCTGGGTGCAGGATAAGGGTGGCAGGATGTCCCTGCAGTGGTGACATCCCACAGAGGAGATGGTGGTGGTAATGTCCTGCCTGAGGGATGCTGTGCTGGCTCCCTGGGTGCAAGGGCTTGTGGGGGATGGGGATGGAGGCTTGGAGGGGTGCACAGGGGGGTCCTCCAGGAGGTCCTATGTGGGGCTGTCCCCACATGGGCTGGCTCCTGTTTGGAGCTGCTTGGGTGGCTTTTGGCAGAGGGGTCAGATGAGTGGATAGATGGCAGGAAGGATGATGGATGGATGGATAACGGATAGAAGATGGATAGATGGATGGATGGATGGAAGGATGGGTGGATGGATGGATGAATGGAATGACAGCCAGATGCAGGGACTGTGTGTGCAGCCAGCCAGGAAGCTGGGCAGCAGGAGGGCAGAGGGCCAGGCTTCCCCTCAATGCCCATCCCTGCCCTGCCCAGGCACAACGACCTGCCCTGGCAGCTCCTCAAGAGGTTCAACAACCAGCTGAGGGTGCCAACAGCCAACCTGACACTGCTGAACGACACCCACACCAACATCCCCAAACTGCGCCGCGGACACGTGGGCGGGCAGGTGGGATGGCACAGTGGGGGGATGGCACCGGGGCAGGTGCTGGGGAGAGCAGGGGGCACCAGGGTGTGCAGGGTCACCAATGAGGGCACTGGGGAGCATAAGGGGCAATGGGGATGACAGGGACACTGGGGAGGGCACCAGGGCAGGCAGGGGTCCCTGGGGTGGGCAGGGGCACCACAAAGGGCACTCAGATGGGCAGGGACAATGGGATGGGTACCAGGGTGGACACCAGAGTGGATAGAGGGCACTGGGAAGAACACTGGGGTGCGTACCAGGGTGGGAAAAGGTCACAGGGGTGGGCATGGATACTGGTGAGAGCACTGGGAAGGACATTAGGTCAGGCAGGATGCACTGGGAAGGACACTGGGATGGGCAGGGGCACTGGGGAAGGCACCGGGACTGAGGTGGGTACTGGGGCGGGCAAGGGCACCAGGGTGGGTGGCAGTGGTCCCAGGTCTGTGTCCCCATGCTGATGGGGTACCTGGGCAGTTCTGGTCCACAATCGCGTCCAGGAGAGTCGGGGGAGCCGGGTCACCTCGACAAGGGCACCGGGAAGCATTGCTGGCCACAGCAGCCCACGGTGACCCTGAGAGGTGCCAGTCCTGCACCGTGCCCCACCCTGGGCTTCCCACAGCTGGCACCACGCAGCAGGAAGGGATTCCCATCCCAGCCCACACCAAGATAAGGTGGCCAGCTGGACCGACCACCTCCATGTGGCTCC
>NW_021938838.1:8443211-8449935 GCF_001715985.3 Manacus vitellinus
CATTCCAGAGCGGGAAGGTGGCCAGTCTCATGGGGGTGGAGGGCGGCCACTCCATCGACAGCAGCCTGGGCGTCCTGCGCACCTTCTACCGCCTGGGCGTGCGCTACATGACCCTCACCCACAACTGCAACACTCCCTGGTAGGACCCCGGGCATGAGGGAACCAGGATGGCATGGGGGGTGTGGTCAGGGGGCTGCCCTGATGCTCTCCCTGCTCCACAGGGCTGACAACTGGTTGGTGGACACCAAGGAGGAAAAGCCAGTGCATCATGGCCTCTCAGCCTTTGGGAAGGTGAGGAACAGCAATGGCAGCAGTGCCCAGGAGCAGTGGCTGAGGGGGGACATGGTACTGGCACCCACCAGCTGGGTGATTTGCCCTGGGTGCGGTGTCCTACCCATCCATAATCCATCCATTCTCCATCCCTCCACCCATCCACCCATCCACCCATCCACCCACTCATCAGTCCCATCTGCCAAAAGCCACTCAAGCAGCTCCAGCTGTGGGCTGGGGACAGGTTACTCCAGGAGACCCTCCCATGCCTCCCTCCACACCCTCATCCCTGTTCCCATCCTGGTCCCTGTTCCTGCAGACAGTGGTGGAGGAGATGAACCGCCTGGGCATGATTGTGGACCTGGCCCACGTCTCGGTGGATACGATGAAGGTTGTGCTGAACATCTCCAAAGCCCCCGTCATCTTCAGCCACTCGTCTGCCTACGCCCTCTGTGCTCACCGCCGCAACGTGCCCGACGATGTGCTGCAGCTGGTGGTGAGCAGGGGCACGGCCAGGGCAGGCCAGGGGACACGGGGGGCTGTGGGGGGCCATGGGGCTCAGGACTCTTTCCTCCAGGCCTCCACGGGCAGCCTGGTGATGGTCAACTTCTACAATGACTACGTGACCTGCAAGAACACAGCCACACTGGCTGATGTTGCAAGTGAGGTGGTGTCCGGGTGGGTGGGGCGCAGCAGCAGTGCCCCTGTCCCACTCACCTCAACCCCCCTGTGCCCTCAGACCACATGGACTACGTGAAGAAGGTGGCCGGGGCCCAGTCTGTTGGCTTTGGTGGGGACTACGATGGGGTCACACGGTAAAGGGGGTGATGGGTGCGGGATGGGCTGTGCTGGTGGCTCCCCTGTGCCCTGTGTGGGCAGTTGGGGGGTGCGGGGTGGCCCAGCTGTGAGCTGTGGGTGGCACAGGCTCCCCACTGGCCTGGAGGATGTCTCCACCTATCCTGCACTGGTGGCCGAGCTGCTGGCAAGGAACTGGACAGAGCAGGAGGTGAAGTTGGCCCTGTCTGAGAACCTGCTCCGGGTCTTCAGCAAGGTGGAGGAGGTGAGTGGGGCATGGGGAGCACTGGGATGCACAGGGCAAGCAAGGGGACAGTGGGAGCACAGGGATACTTGGGCCATGGGGACACAAGGGGCACTGGGTACACTGGGCACAGGGATGTACAGGGCATGGGGACACACGGAACAAGGAACACTGGTGCACAGGGGCACTTTTGGGGCATGGGGACACATGGAATACGGGACATGGGGGACAGGGACACTTGGGGCATGGGGACATAGGGAATAGGGGACACATGGGGCACAGGGACATTTTGGTCATGGGGTCACCTGGGGCAGCAGAGACAGGTGGAACATCAGAACTTGTGGCATTCAGGGATTTATGGGGATATGGTTCATGGTTTGGCACTGGGACATGCAGAGCAGGGGATGAATGGACATGTGTGGGATGGCATGGGGCGGCGCAGGGATGTGCGGGGTGGCAGGGCTGTGTGGGGCCCAGGCACTGCCCCTCGCAGCAGGAGCCCACCTTATCCCCACGTCAGGTGAAGGGGACCCTGCAGGACACACCTGCCCACGAGACACCCATCGCCTTTGAGGAGCTGGACGGGACGTGCAGGACCAGATATGGGTACTCCAATGGCTCCGGCACAGCCCGGCTCCTGCCCGCAGCCCTGGCACTGCCGCTGGCGCTGGCCCTGCGCCTCTCCCTGCTCTCTTAGCATCCAACTGCCACCGTGGCCCTGCCACCCTGCCCGGGGGCTGCCGGGTTGGGCACAATCCTGCAGCCCTTCCTGCCGGAACCATCCGCAAAATAAACCCGTGGCTCGAGCAGTGCCGGCAGCGACTGTCAGTGTGGGACCTGCAGGGACCCAGCGCCCACAAGCTCCTGGTTGGGATGACGAGCCACTCTGGCATGTCACGGGGCACCCTCGCGTGTCATGGGCCACTCTGGCACGTCACCAGTTGGGCAGAGGAGTAGGGTCCCGGTGGGTGCCCTCCCCGGGCACCAGGACGCCATAAGTGCACCGGGAGTGACACATCCCGGCAACACCTGGCCAGGGCGGCAGCGCTGCCTCCGCAGGATGCTTCCATTAATCATTAGTTAATTAATTGGCTACTCAATTATCTCCTTAGCAATTTCCTCTCACATTCGGGAACAGCCTGTCTTCGGAGCGGAGGCGGAAGAACAGACAGGAGAAGGAGAGCCATCTTCCTGTGGTATTCAGGATTTGGCTGGGGCACAGAGCCCTCTGCCAGCCCGGCACGGGGAGGGGAATGGGGACACGGAAAAGAATGGGGACGGAGAAGGGATGAGCACGCGGAAGGGACGGGAACAGTGAAGGGATGAGCACGGGGAACGGACAGGCACGGAGAAGGGATGGGTACAGCACGGGACGGGAACAGGGAAGGGATCGGAGCACAGAAGGCTGCACCACCAGCCCCACAGCCCCATCCCCGCCTGTGAGGCTGCTGTGGGCAGGTGCCGATGGCAGAACCGGGGTGTAGAGCACTGGGGATCCCTCGGTGGGCTGACAATCCCAGGATATCCCCTTGGAAAGCCCGGCTTGTCCCCACGACGGCCAGAGAACGGCACAGGGAACTGGGCCGATCCAGCCCCGCTGTGGAAGGGAGCTGGTCTCGAGCTGCCTCAGGCTCCCCAAGCTCCTGCTCACTCCAGTCACCCCTGGTTTGGCCACACGAAGGG
Source organism: Manacus vitellinus (assembly GCF_001715985.3). NCBI lineage: Eukaryota > Metazoa > Chordata > Aves > Passeriformes > Pipridae > Manacus > Manacus vitellinus. Next base: position 8,446,204 of record NW_021938838.1, read on the forward strand.
GATGGGTCCCTGCAGGGGTGCAATGGGCGGTCCTTCCCCTCCAGCACTCCCAGAGCTGATACCCTTAGTCACTTCCCGGCCCCTGGATGGGCAGAGGCTGCGGGGGCAGGAGCAGCCCCTTCTTCTTCCTCTCCTCAGCTCCAGGGCAGCCCCTCGGCACCAGGTCCCGTCCCAGGGCAGGACCACAGCCCCGCCCCTGCATCCCAACACACACAGAAGGAGTCCAGGGATTGTTTAATTAAATCCACGAGAGGGGAGGGGCACGGTTTGGGGAAAAAGAAGGCAAATGAGACAAGCTTAAAAAAAAATCACCAAGGAAACCACGGAGACAGAGCCCAGGGGGAAGGAGCAGGTCCAGGGCCCCCAGCCCCACAGGAACACTGTGCAGAGGGGCAAGAGCTAGGCACAAATCTCTGGGGTCCCCCTGCTTCCTGCTCAGCCCATCAAGAGGTGACACAAGATCCAAATGCTCTGGCATAGACCAAAGCCACCCCCTCCTCCTCCTTGGCACAGAGGAAGGCTCCGTGTCACCAGCCACACGCTGCCAAGGCCATTGAACTCAGGAAAAATAATCAGAGCAGCTGGAAGTGTTTGTGCTTTGAGTGCCGGGGAGGTGACCCTGTAGCCTCTGAGGCCCCCTCCCCACCCAGAGGTCAAAGTTCCTTCTGCAAGAGCCAAAGGAAACAGCGCTTCCTTCCTGGAGAGCTTCCAGCAATCCAGCAGCTCTGTGACCAGGGGTCACATGAGAGGGGCACAAACACCTCCAGCCCCAGGGGAAGGTGAAGGGGGATGAGCAGCAAGAGGGCACACGGGGAGCAGCCCCCACTCCCAGCCCAGTGCCAGCAGCTGGAGGGGACAGCAGATATCCAGGAATGAGGCACAGGGAGCAAGGCAGAACTGCTCTGGGATGGTTCAGCATTCCTGGTCACACCCATTGGGCGGGGGGGACATTTTGAGGACGTGTCTGCAGCCACCACAGCTGCTGCAATCTGCTCCCAGTGCTGGACATGTGTCCTCACTGGTCCAAACTGGAGGTCAGGGCCAGGATAATCATTTCCAGCTGGCAGTGGCTGGGGAGTGTGTGGATTGACACGCACAGGGCTGGGCAGGAAGGGTGCTCCAAAGGGCACTTCGTGGTATGGGGCTGGGGGGGTCAGCCTGGTGGGATATGGGGACAGTGACTGGGAGGGAACAGATTCCATGGTGTCACCGCCCCTTCCTGCAGGGCACTGACCTCCCCAGACCCACAGCCGGGCATAGGGCTCTTCCCACAGGGAATCTCCCTGCTCCTCCCTAATAGCTCCCGGGGAACCCACAGAGCAGCCCCAGAACAGGGAACATCACATGACCTGAGGAGCAGCACCCCGAGACCAGGAGAGTCCCCTTAGTGTTCCATCAGCAGCGGGACATGGGGCACTGCCAAGCACCAGCAGCACCCCCCAACTTAAACCCCCCTAAAATCAGCCCCAGCAAAGCGTTCCTCAGCCCCGCCGGGATCGGCGCCTGCCCGGGGAAGGGCCGTCACCCCCAGAGGAACAGTCTCGAGGCAGGGGGGGCTGGGGACGGTGGCGGGAGGGGGTCCCGGCCGTTCCAGCGACGCCATCGGCAGGGGCTGCCGGAGCCTCAGTTCCGCAGGGCAGCCAACCTGGAAGGGAGAGCAGGAAAGGGAAGAGAGTCAGAGCAGCAGAAACAGCCACAGCTCGGGAGCACCAGTGTGTCCAGGGAACAGATCTGTCTGGGAACCTCCCAGAAATTCTGCTCTGGAGCCACAGCTATGGCAGCTGAGGGTAAACTCAGGGTGTCCATCATGGACACAGCAGAGGCGGCATGGAGAGCAGATTCCTTACTCCTCTTGTCCTCCTGGTCCCTCCTCCAGACTCTTCTGGTCCCCGTCCCCAGGTTGTCCCCACTCCTGGTCCCTCTCCCTGCACTGTTCCCACACTGCAGCCCCGGGGCTGTGCCCAGATGGGCCCGTGGTGCTGTGTGGGGGCAGAGAAGGAAGCGCAGCAGCTCCTCCTAGGGCAGTTCCAGGCAGAGCAGCTGTTCCAGAGCCGTCTGCAGGGCAGTGCCAAGTGCTCCCTGAGCAGAGCATCTGCCTGAGAGCGAGTGTAGAGCAGCGGGGAGGTCTGTCCTACCCCTCTCCCACCCATCCTACCCCTCTTCCACCAGTCTTGGCCCTCTCTTATCCACTGTCCAGTGCCAAACCCACCCCCTCCCCAGGCCACAGTGGCCTCACAGCCTTGAGGACTTTCTCGAGCATGAGGGAGGGGGCTCAGCCCCCTGGGATGGGCCAACTCTTTCCCTTCATGCTGGTGAGGGCTCCCTGGAAGGACTAGAAGTGCCCAGGAGCCAGGAAAGCACCAACCTCCGAGACAGCTGGTCCTCCTGGGAGCGCACAGAGCTCTCCCCCACAGCCGAGGCCCCCTCTGGCAGCTGGCTCAGCTGGTCCATGATCTCCAGCCCATTCTCCTCGGCGATCTGCACAATCAGACTGTCCACCTGCTCCTGTGGCGTGCTCAGCGTGGTGGCAGAGCTCATGGAGTCCTCCATGACCTGGAACACACACAGCCCTGTCACCTTGCACGGCTCCTCCACCCTGAGACCCGGCGGGGATCCCACCAGGATCCCACCTTCCCTGTCCCCCCGGGCCCCCGTCACTCACCGACGTGTGAACGTCCAAGTTCTGCACCTGCTGCTCGAATTTGTCCATCACTGCTGACACCTTCTGCAGGTCCATGGAGCTCAGGGCTTTGTCCAAGGCCTTGGTCACCTGAGCCATGTTCTTTGTCACCTGCAAGAGAAGATTTCTTCAGGGCTGCCCTGAGGGCAATGGATAAATCCGAGCCCTGCTGTGAGGCCCTCCAAGATAGGATGAACTGACCCCACCGGGCTTGGTGGGGTCACTCTGGGGGACGGGGGAGCCCAAGGTGTTTGGATGCAACTCCAGGGAGGGGAAGCTCCATCCTGAATCCACAGATCCCCCCGAGGCTCTTACCCCCTTCATGGTGACGGCTGTCTGCACCTTGGAGGCCACGGCATCCACCCTGGATGCCATCCGGAGCCAGTTGAGCCCCTCATTCTTCTTCCGGATGGCGTTCTCGGCATAGACCCGGGCACATTCCACGTTCTTCTGCTGCAGGGCCTGGGACACAGGGAATCCCTGCTCAGAGACCCCCCTCCATGGCCTCAAACCACCACAGTGGGGGGTTCCCAGCAGGGAACAGCTCCCCCAGGAGCTGGGAATGCCCTGGGTCAGGAATTAAACCCCTCCTGGTGTTGCTGGATGTGCCATGTCCCCCTGGCAGATTCACGAATGGAGGGTGGGGAGGGGACCTGCCCCTTCCCTGCCCCCCCCAGAGCAGGAGTGGGGATCTCCAGCTGCCCCCATGGAGCTGAGCTCCCCCAAGAATGGACCCCTACCCACCTTTTTGACCTTGGCTTGCTCAGCCTTGGAGTCCTTCTCAGCTTTCTTGGAGAGTTTCTCCAGCTGCTTTGCTGTGAACTGGGGAAAGCAGGGGCAGAGTCATGGGATGGATCGGGTGGGAAAGGACTTCAAACACTATCCAGTCCCATCCCTGCCATGGGCGGGGACATCATCCACTAGCCCAGGTTGCTCCAAGCCCTGTCCAACCTGGCCTTGGACACTTCCAGGGATGGGGTAGCCACAGCTTCTCTGGACAACCTGAGCCAGGGCCTCACCCCGTTCCTAGGGCAGGATTTATCCCCGTATCC
>NW_021938838.1:8452075-8453105 GCF_001715985.3 Manacus vitellinus
CCCAGTGGGTTTGACCTCCAGGGGTTTTCTCAGAGGGGGCTGCTCCCGCAGAGATTGGAGCTCCTGTCTCTGTCTGCAGGTGAAGTGTATCATCCTGCAGGTGCTCAAGGGCCTGCAGTACCTCCACGAGAACTACATCATCCACAGGTGGGAGCAGCAGGATGGAGCTGGTGGGGGAAGGGGGTGTCAGGGGACACCTCCCACAGCCCGGGACTGAACAGCTCCGGTTGAGGGTTTGGTGCCCATCAGTGGCTCCATGTGGGAGCACCAGCAGGGCAGGGAGGCCCTGGAATGATGGGATTGGCTTCTCCTCATCATGGCTCAGCTCCAGGGTGCGGAGGAGCCATGCTGAGGATGGTGCTGAGCAGCCACTCTGTGCCTCACAGGGACCTGAAGGTCTCCAACCTGCTGATGACTGACAAGGGCTGTGTGAAGATAGGTGAGTCCTGGCAGCTCCATCTGCTCCATGCCATGGCCGGAGCTCAGAGTTCAGCTCCCTCCTGACCCAGAGTCTCTGTTGCAGCTGATTTCGGCCTGGCTCGCACCTATGGGATGCCCCCCAAGCCCATGACCCCCAAAGTGGTGACGCTGTGGTGAGTGGCCATGCCGGGGGTGAGTCCCCACAGCGGGGCAGGGGTGGCTCACAGCGGGGCTGGCTCTGCCACGGAGCCTCACCTGTGCAGGTACCGTGCGCCGGAGCTGCTGCTGGGCATGACCACCCAGACCACCAGCATCGACATGTGGTAAGGGGGGCTGCCCAGGCGGGGGCTGGGGAGGGGCTGCAAACGGGGGGGGGGTTAATGGGGAGCTCCTCCTGTGCTCCTCAGGGCCGTAGGCTGCATCCTGGCTGAGCTGCTGGCACACAAACCACTGCTGCCAGGCACCTCCGAGATCCACCAGATCGACCTCATCGTGCAGCTGCTGGGGACGCCCAACGAGAACATCTGGCCAGTGAGAGCTCCCTGCCAGTCCTGCCTGCTCTCCCTGCCAATCCCTGCCTGCTCCCTGCCCCCTCCTCACACTCTTGACT
>NW_021938838.1:8453285-8455106 GCF_001715985.3 Manacus vitellinus
GCCCTACAACAACCTGAAGCACAGATTCCCCTGGCTGTCAGAGGCTGGGCTGCGTCTGCTCAACTTTCTCTTCATGTATGATCCCAAGAAGAGGTATGAGCCAGGCAGGGCAGGGAACCTGCCTCACACTGTCCCCTGGGCTAGGGTGGGGGTATCTGTCACATCCCCTTGTCCCCACAGGGCCACGGCCAAGGACTGCCTGGAGAGCTCCTACTTCAAGGAGAAGCCCCTGCGTAAGTACCCCCCTCCTGGGGCAGGGCTGGGGGGCTCTGGGCCCTGCTGACCCCCTCTGTGCCCTGCAGCCTGTGAGCCGGAGCTGATGCCCACCTTCCCACATCACCGCAACAAGCGGGCAGCGGGCACGGGGCCAGAGAGCCAGGCCAAGCGGAGCAAGCCCTGAGCTGATCCATGGGGACACGCACAGTGTGTCCCAGCTGGGACATCCTCCCTTGGCCCAACAGCCCTGGCACTGTGGGCTCTGTCTGTTCCCAGCACACCTCCCAAATCCATTTCCCTGCACGGGACTAGCAGGTTCCAGTCTGGGGCTGGGGCAGCGCAGCACCGGAGAAAGGAGAGTGGAGAGACAGGGCCCAGAGCCCTCTGTGATTAGCAGGGTCAGTCCTGTCCCATGGGGGGCTCAGCCAGTGCTGCCTGTGGGGGGAACCCCGACTTTGCTGTCAATAAAAACATGTCAGCGGTAACAGGAGGAGTGAATGGCCTCGTGCCTTGGTGCCAGAGGCACTGGGAGAAACCACGGCCTTGCTATGCTTCCTGTGTGCCCCGCATCCCTCTCTGGGGACAAGGAGACCCTTGGCATGAGGACACCTCTGTGACGCCCTAGGCTGTGCCCCTCTTTAAGGGGATCCTGGCCCTGCTCCCCTGGGGGAGGCAGGAGCTGCTCCCAGGGGGCCCTGCTGTTGGCTGTCACCACAGGCCCTGTCCCTACCCTAGGACCAGGCATCCAGGTCACCCCTCCCCAGGACAGGAGACCCCCACACTGAGGCAGCTGCTTTACTGATGCATGGAGTCATTTACAGTGGGAGCACTGGGGCTGGAGCAGGGCCTCTCCTCCTAGAGCCCAGTACAGGCACTGCCATCTCAGGGGGGTTGATGAGTCCAGCATCCTTGTGCCAAGCCGTGGCTGTTCCTGTTCCCTTCCTGCTGCAGGGGCCAGGCAGTGGCCATGCCCCTCCTGTGCCCTTCCACCAGCAGTATTAGGAGTGGGGTCCAGAGCCGTCGGCCAGCAGCATGTCCAGCTCCGTGCGCTGCAGCCAGAGCCGCTGCTGGCGCTCCCCGCGCAGCTCCTGCCCGTGGTGCCGGCTGCGGCAGGCACGGCCTGTGGCACAGCCTCCTGTGTGCAGCTGCCGGCAGGTGCTGCAGCAGTACGAGGGCAGCGTGCCCCGGCGCAGGCACGAGTGCAGCTGGTAGCAAGGCAGCTCCGGGGCATCCTGGGGGCAATCCTGGGGTTCCCCCAGCACTTGGGGGCTTCTGCTGCCCCCTGCAAACTCCTGCTCCAGGAAGAGGTGAGAGGTGTCTGGCTCAGCACTGCCCAAAGGCTCCGGCTCATTGCAGTGTCCCCAGCCCCTCATGGGCACGTCCTGAGGGTCCCTCCACAGTGCTGGGGGGGCTGTGTCCTTGCCCCCCATGTCCTCGGGGATGTCCAGTGTGTCCCGGTACAGATCTATGCAGTCAGCAGCTGCCCCACACTGCATCCCCGGGTCCCGCAGCAGCTCCAGGCAGCTCTGCCCATCCCTGGCCCGGTGCCGTGCCTCCAGCAGCTCCTCGGCACAGGGCTGGCGTGGCTGCAGCTGCAGCGCCAGC
>NW_021938838.1:8456252-8460350 GCF_001715985.3 Manacus vitellinus
TCCTCACTGCAGGGACTCCACGTAGGACAAAGCGCTCTGCAGGGACGTCAGGCAGTACCCCTCCTCCCCGATCAGGTACCTGCAACCACACCCGCCACACTGTCACCAAGGGGACACCAGGTACCTGGCACCACCAGGACACTGGCACCACCCGGACACTGCCATGGCCGCTGCACCCAACACCGTGCCATCATAGCTGGGACACTGCCATGGCTGAGACACCATCACAGCCACCACACCACCATCATGGCCATTGCAATGTCAGCACCACCATGCCTTCATGGCTGGGACACAGCCATGGCCAGGACACTGACACTGCTATCACAATGTTGTGGCCAGGACTCTGCTGTGGTCAGCACACTGCTACAGCCACCATGCCATCACAGCCAGGACACCACCACAGCTGGGACATCATTATGGCTGGGATACCATCACAGCCACTGTGCCATCATGGCTGGGGCACTGCTGTGGCCAGGACATCATCACAGCCACCACACTACCATGGCCACCACCCCGCAGCCCTGTGCTCACAAGAGCTGCTGCTCCCACCAATGTTCCCTCCCCACACCTCCCACCCTGGCAGCCCTGTCCTGGGAGGAGTGACAGTGTCCCCAGCCCAGGGGTGCTTGCATGGCCCAGCATCCCCAGCACGTACCCCTCGTGGATGAATTCCTCCAGGGCAGCACACTCGGAGAGCAACTGGGGCAGCCCTGTCTGCAGCACCACGTAGGACAGGATGGGCAGCAGGTCGTCTGCCCCACTGGGACAACAGGGATCATCAAGCCATAAGGTGCCGAATGGGGACTGGGGCCCCAACACCAGCCACAGAAACTCCCAGCCCCACACCTGCCCCTCTCCCTCCCCCAGCTCTGCCTGGCCATGAGCCTGCCCTGCCCCCTGTGCCCCTTGCACTCACATGGCGGCCGAGGCAGGGGTCCGGGTGTCCCGGGCACCGCAGTACTCCTCAGCACACTCGCAGATGCCACGCAGGGCTCGCACTGTGGCACAGGGTGGGTGCTCAGGGTCACCTGCCAACCCCTGTTCCCCCCGCCCCTTTTCCCCTCCCACTCACCGATGCACTCCAGCTTCCTGCGGGGACAGGTCTCCAGCGGGATGAGCCGCAGGTCCTGCACTGCGGAGGCGTAGGGGGGGCGGCCGGGGGCCGTGGGGAAGAGGCGGGAGGCCAGCCCATTGTCGGCGGGGTGGCATGCCGTGGTTGCCGCTCCATGCTTAGAGTGCCAGGGCCGCCTCACGGGGGCCGGTAGCACGGCCCTGGGGGCCACACAGTAGGGGAGGGGCTGCCAGGGAGGCGGGTGACCGGGCCTGGCAGCCCAGGGTGGGTCATGGTACCTGTAGAGGGCCAGGAGCGGGGCCCAGAGCGGGGGAAAGAAGGCCTCCTCCAGGCAGGCCAGGCACTGGTCCTTGCTGGCGGTGGTACCGAGCCCCTCGAAGGCCAGCAGGGTCAGGGCCAGCAGCCTGTCTGGGGAGGGCAAGTCACGCAGCACACTTGTACCCCCCATCCTGCCCACCCTGCACCTCGAGTCAAAACGAGTTGCAGGAGAGCCCACAGACAGCCCCCATCCTGCCCTCACTCCTTTGGCTGCCCCTCACCAATGGCGTTGTGGATGTCTCTCACAATGCCCTTCAGCAGCTCTGGCAGCGCCGTGTCCTGCCCAGGGCCAGCCGGGGGCTCCGTGGGGGCCCAGCCCTCGGGGGATGCCAGGAACCGCTCCAGGTCCTCAAAGGAGCTCTCCCGGGGGGTCTGGGGGGCCCCTGCGGGCCCCAGGGTGCCAGCGTCAGCGAGGGGGGTGCTGGACTGGCTGTGCCGCAGCGCAGCCGGGCCGTGCTCAGGCACTGAGAACATGCAGTGCAGGCTGCGAGAGGCGCGGAGCCGGCGACCCCCCGGCTCAGCAGGCAGGGAGGAGCCCCCCGCGCCCCCCACATCCAGTGACAGGAAGGAGAGGCCCGAGGGGGAGGCGGGGGAGGCGTCAGTGGGGCCCTGGCTGACAGCAGGGTACAGGCGGGCGTACACCGTGCACTGCAGCCGCACGCAGGAGCTCGAGGATCGGGTTGCTTCGGGAAGCTGCAGGTCCCAGAGCTGGGCACAGTGGGTGGGGGGCACTGGCACATGGCCATGGCCCCCCCACTCTGGGCAGGGCCCTACCCACCCCAGCAATACCTGAGGAGGCAGGAGAAGAGCCCTGACACCACGGAGAGATCTGCCGGGCTCCGCTTCAGCTGGGCCTTCCACTGCCTGGGCCAGTCCTGGGGAGCGTCCATGGCTGGTTACGGGAATGGCAAGGTCTCCTGCCCCATGGCATGGCCCCCTGCCCCCTAGTACAGGCCCCTGCTCCCTTTCAGCAGCCCCCAGCACACACTCACATGGTCCTGCTCGTATTCGAGGATGGCAGCGTAGAGCTCTCGCTGCTCCTGCTCCTCAGGGGTGAGGGCCACATTGCTGGAGAACCTCCTGGGACACCCCGGGCTGGTGAGGGCACTGCCAGGATGTCCCTGGCCCTGGGGTCCCCGCGGTGACATCCCCACTCACCGGTTTGCTGCCTCCTGCAGCCGCAGCCGCCGCTCCTCCATCTTGCGCTGCAGCTGGGCCACAGCTCAGTTAAGGGTCTGGAGCCCCCACACCGACAACCTGGGGCTGGATCAGCCCTTCACCCTCCTCCATCCCCCTCCATCCCCCAAGCCAGGACCCCAAAGGCCTGTGAGGGATTGGTGACACCAAGGACAGGGCAGAGGCTCTGCCAGAGCCGGCCCTCAGAGCAATCCCCATGGGAAGGATACAGTCTCCTCCCGGGCCTTGGCAATCACCAGGTTCTCCATCATCTGCCGCTGCAGGGACAGTGTCTGTGGAGCAGGGGAGTGTTGGGAACACACACCCCCCCACATCCCACAGTGGGGAGCAGGGGGTCCACCAGGCGCACTGCAGGGACACTCTCCCTGCCAGCTCTGTCCAGCTCTATCTTCTCCCAGCCCCTCCTCAGCCCCCTACTTGCCAGGGATGTTTTCTGCAGGGCCTGGCTGGGGTTCAGCCGTGCCACCCGTGCCTCATAGGCCGCCTTCAGCTTCTGGTTCTGCAGAGACGCCTCTTCCAGCGGGGTCAGCTCCCTGTGGGAATGGCCTCAGCACCCACCACAGGGCATGGGACACATCAGGGTCCCAGCCCACCCCACGACCCCCTAGGCATGTGTAGGGCAGTCACCAGTCCTTGTGTCCCAGCCCACGCCAACTGCCTGTGTCCCATCCCTCTGTGTCCAAGCCCCCAGGTCCCACCCTGTGTCCCAACACTCCCTGTCCCACTCCCCCGTGTCTGAGCCCCTCATGTCCCACCCCATGTCTCAGGCCAAACCGCCCTCCCTGTCCCACCCCCTGTTCCACCCCCCGTACTTCCGAGCACTCTGTGCCTCCGCAATCTGCAGCTTCTGGAAGATCTCCGGGGGCAGGAAGGGCGAGAGCTTCCCCCCCTCGTCTGAGCAGACCCGGCGGTGCCTGGGCAGGGGGGCAGGGCCCCCTCCCCTCTCCTGCACAGCCGGTTTCACCTGGGCTTTCCCTGGGGAGGGGGACAGGACAGGTCAGCTGTGCCCCTGTCCTGAGGGAGACCCAGCTCCCCAGAATGGGACCCCCCATCACATCACTCACCCAGCACTGCTGCAATGGATTTGACCCTCTCCAGGCACTGCTCTGCCAGCTTCAGCAACTTCGGGGTGTCGGGTGTGACACCCTCACTGCTCTCTGTGGGGAGGGGAGTGTCAGGGTCCCACCCACTGACCCCCCTTGGTTTGGGAGAGGGTTGGGGGGTTGGGGGTCCTGCCCTACCTGTCCCCACCGCCTCTTCCTGCAGGGCCTGCATGATGAGGGTGATGCTCTTCAGGTACTCCATGTAGGCCTCCTACAAAGTGAGGGCTCAGCTGGAACCCCCGGGACCACCCTGGGACTCCCCTGGGACCCCCGGCCCTGCTGGCAGCAGGGAGGTGTCCGGGGGGGCACCCGTGAGACTCTCACCACCCGGATCGGGCCCTCCCTGGGGATGTCGGGGCTCCGGGAGGGGCGGGGGGCAGCCCAGGGATCTCCAGACCCCGCAGCCTG
>NW_021938838.1:8461693-8501845 GCF_001715985.3 Manacus vitellinus
GCCACCGTGGTTTGGGGGTGGCTGATATCCGGGCACATTGCGGCTGGGGCAGGAGATAACTGGGATCTCAAACGGCTCCGTTGGGTGTCTGAGTTGGATCAGGGCCGGAAGGAGGCTGTGCCGGGGGTTTTCCTTGTGCTGGCAGACAGTCGGGGTGCAGCGGAGGGATGGAGAGTATTCCACAGGATGGGAATGCCACAGGTCACTGCACTGGAAGACACTTTGCATCCTGCCCCGCTGCTCTGGGTCAGGAGCTGCGTGTCCCCGGCTCCAGGGCACTATCCAGGGGTTGAGGAACGGGACAGCCAGTGCTGGGATGGCCGAGGGACGGGACACCGGCTGTAAATGTTTGGGAGATAACACCAGGAAAGGGGAAGAACTGCTGAAACCGAGGAATGGCATTGGCAGAGCCTCAGGAACACCACAGTGAGGAGGAGGCTCCTCTACTAGGACACTGGGACCAGCTGATTTTGGGTCAGCTGGTGTGGGAAGGGTCAGGGGGAAGGGAGGTCTCTTCCTACTTGGATTTTCTGTGCTTTGCTGGAGGCAGGGCTTTGGAAGCAGCAGGATGAGGGGAAGGGGAACATCCCACGTGTGTGGGTGCTGTCATCCAGCAGGGATGAGGGGAAGGGGAACATCCTAGGTGTGTCAGTTCTGTCACCCAGCAGAGATGAGGGGAAGGGGGACATCCTGGGTGTGTCAGTGCTGTTCCCCAGCAGTTCGGTCCCTCTCAGCAGGAATCGGCAGAGCCCTGAGCACCGGGTACTGTCGCCTGTGCCACGGGAAGTTCTCCTCCAGGAGCCTGCGCAATGCCTTTGGGAAGGTGCCCGTGGTGGGGGAGAACTCGGAGAAGCAGCGGCGCGTGGACCAGGTGTTCTTCACCGACTTCCAGCGGCTGGTGGGGGTGGCGGTGCGGCAGGACCCGGCGCTGCCGCAGTTCGTCTGCAAGAAATGCCATGCCCAGTTCTACAAGTGCCGCAGCGTCCTCCGCACCTTCATCCAGAGGGTGAACGCTTCGCCCACAGGCCATGCCAGGTCCAAAGGAAAGTAGGTGGCCTTTCTCCCGTCCCAGGAGCAGTGTGGTGCTGCACAGTGCTGCATGGTGCCACGTGGTCCCTCCATGACCCCCCAGCCCCACTCTGCTGCTCTGGTTTTTGCAGGAGCGGCGCGGCCCTGGCACAGCCGGGCATGGAAGGAGGTGCCTCCTGCCTGGGTGAGTGTCTGCTCCTGGAGCTGCTCCCTTTTTCCTTCTGCCATGCCACCAGCTGGGGTTGATGGGTGATGGGGAATGACCATGTGCAGGGCAGGTCTGGTGTCCTTTGACACGGCTGGTTATGGTTCCCCTTCCTCCCTCTGGCCTCCTGGGAGGACCCTCACCTTCCCAAACTGAGCCAAACAGGCACAAGCTCACCTGGGTGTGCAAAGAGCAGGTGGAGCGGGTTTGGGTGGCAGTGCCAGGCCTGTTCCAGCCGCTGTTGGACACCGGGGACAATCAGAAATGTTCTTTCAGCTGTGAAGTGAAAGATGGAGGAAGGTGGTGGAATCACCGTCCCTGGAGGTCTTTAAGTAAAGACTGGACGTGGCACTCAGTGCTCTGGTCTGGTTGACAAGCTGATGATGGGTCACAGGTTGGACTCAATGATCCTAAAGGTCTTTTCCAATCTCATTGATCCTGGCAGGTGCTGGATCTGCCCCGCTCCAGCCCACCTGGGTGCAACCCCTTAGAGTGGCTCCCACGTGCCTTCTGGGGCAGCCCCGGGGGGAACAGTTCCACATCCCTGTCCCCTCTGTGTCCCCTGCTGCCAATCGCTGTCCCCAGGCCTGACTGTGCTGCCTCTGTCCTGCACAGTTGACCTGATCACGTCCAGCCCGCAGTGCCTGCACAGCCTGGTGACATGGGCGCACACCCACGCCGGGAGCTGCCCCTCGGTGCCCGGCCTGCGGAGTGTCCTGTCTTCCGAGTACTGTGGCATCATCCGCGCTGTGTGGGGCTGCGGGGACGGCCACGACTACATCATGGACACGGCCTCGGACTGCAGCACCGTGCTGGTGGACAACGCCCTGGCTGTCAAACGCGAGTGGAGCAAGGGCACGGCACAACAGCGCTTGACTGACAACGGGGCTGGAGCAGACAATGCCGAGGCTGTTCCTGCTCCCAAAGCCCAGTATGCTCCAGTAAGGACAGCTCCTTGCCAGCAGCCCGCGAACAAAGGGACCACGGCGGTGCCACTGGATGTGGAGGACGAGTCACTGCAGGACAGGGATCCATCCCGCTCGGAGCTGGACAGCGCAGCCTCTGTGCGGGAGCAGGCCCTGCCACAGCCCGTGTCCCCGCTGAGCACTGCCACAGGTAAGGGATTTGCCTCCTGATCTCCCGCCTGGCTTCTGGGGAAGGGAAGGGAGCTGGAGATGTGGCCCAGAGAGCGATGGGGGGTGGACCCCCTTCTTGGAGACTGCTGCTCCTCAGGAAGGACACAGATTCATCTGGGAAGTGCTGACTGCCCGGAGAATTGGCTCCAACTAGGGATGGGTAGGCTGAGTGTTGCAGAAGGGACAGGGTAACACAGGGTCATACTTCTCTCCCCATGTGCTGCTCCCCCTCTGATGGGGGGGCCAGACCCTGCTGCCATGCTCTTCCCAGGGACACAGCGTGGAGCAGTTGCTGGTTCTCCAGCACCACCTTTGCCAGATGTTTTTTTCTGCCAAACCCCAGGAGCCCCTTCTGTCCCCAAAGGAAAACTTCTGGGTGGGCTTGGACTGAGTGAACATGGGTTTGCTTCTGAACTGCCACAAGCACCACTTTCATAAATGAGGAATTAACACCTATTTTGAGTTCCAGAAGTGGGGCTGTGTTTAGCTCCAGTATCCACAGGAGATGTCTGCTGCTGGACACAGGAATGGCAGCTGGGACTTGCTTGGGGACAAGTCTTTCAATTATGGGTGTCACAGGGGGAACCGAAAGCTGCTCCTGGGAGCTGCAGGGCCAAGGCTGTCCTGTCCCAGAGTGCAGGGAGAGCCATCTCTGAGCATGCAGACATAGTCTGGTTTAAACAATCATTGATTTGTCATGGAGCATGTGTTTCCTTCCCATGGTGTGACCACGCCGAGCACACCCAGAGCAGTCGGTTCCTCCTCGGCAGCCGTGGCTCTGCTGCTTTTCCTTGTAACGCACCATGTTCTCCTTCATTCCCTAGGACAGTTGAGTGGGAAGCAGGTTCTGTCTGCAACGTCGGATGAGCGGGTAAAAGACGAGTTCAGTGACCTTTCTGAGGGGTGAGAGAAGAGTGGGTTTAAAATAGCCTAAATGTCTTCTTTGCCAGTGTGAACTGCCCCAACTCGCAGAGCTCTTTCTCCACCAGCGCCCCGGCCCTGGCGGCCCCTCAGAACCGGTGCCGGAGTGGCGGCTCTGCCGCAGCCGCCATGGGGCTCCTGGCACTGAGGCTTTGAGCTCCCCTCCTCTGCTGGCAGGGGTTTGCACACACGTGTGCTTCGCGTTTGGTGGCTGCTTCCAGCAGTCCTGGCCCTGTTTCATCCCCTCTCTGATCTGGAGGAGAAGCCATGCCGGGGGCTCGCTTGGTCTGGGTGGTGCTGCTCCAGCTCCTCAGCCTCGGAGCAATTCCCATTGTGGCTGGGGCTGCGGGAGAGCAGTGGGAGCTGGAATGCAGGCACGGGGTGGCACGTGGAGAAACCGCCCCGTTTGCTCCCGGGGAGAGCGATTAACTGGGAAGTGGGAGCGGGAGGGAGCTTGGCAGCTCCACAGTCCGTGTGAGCAAAGATTTGGCTCAATCCTTCCAACACAAGTATTTGGAGTGGGGCTGTAAATACACCAATCCAGGCATTCCAAAGGGCCAAGTGCAGAGTGAACTATCAGCTGAACTATCAGCTGTCACATTAAAAGTGCCACAACAATTTATTGCCTCTTTCCTGGCTTTGGGAATTAATTGTTTCTTCCATGGCTTAAAACGTAAAAGAAGGAAAAAGAAAAACCCAAACCCACGTGGCTGCTACATTTGAGGGAACACAGAATGACCTGCAGCTTCATTAACCTGTGCCAGACAATTATGTGACATTCTTGCTCCACAAAATTCCTTCTCCCAGTAGAGGAAGCGGAGCCACATCCCTCACCCATGAATAGATCCTTTCAGTAACAGCCATTTTTTTGTTCTCCTGACAGTGGTTCGATTATTCTTGCAGAGATTTAGTCCTAAAAGGACCTGATTTGGGTCTTTGCTCTCTTGGGGAGAGGCCGGGGAGGACACAGAGTGGCTGCCATGCCCCGCGGTGGGGATGGATATGCTGGGAACAGGGAACTGCTGGTGCCCAAGGGCCATCCAGGTGCTGTGTGGGTAAAGGGTTTCTTCTCTCTCTCAGGGACTTCCTGAGTGATGATGAAAGTGAGAAGAGAAACGTGCAATCCTCAGATGACTCCTTTGAGCCTTATCCCGACAAGAAGTAAGGGGCTCTTGGGGTAGGGTGGGGGGGCTGGTGCTCATCCCCGCAGGGCCAGCACATCATTTCTTATGGCTTTGTTCCCTACACATTCCTGTGGGGTCACAGGGGTGCCCCCAAGCCCCACATCAGGCTGAAGCTGGGCCACATCCCTGATCCCCAGGCCCAGCACAGCCATAGCCTGGTTCGTGTACCTGGGGCTGTGTGTGCTCCTGCTTTGCCAGGTTAAGCATCAACCCGGGGGACACTTGGGTGGGAGGACTAAAATCAAGATCAAGTCTTAAACCACTGTCCTGATTCCTTTTTGGAGGGTTTCTGGCAAGAAGAGCGACAGCAAAGAAGCAAAGAAAGTGGAAGAGCCCAAAATAAGGAAGAAGCCGGGGCCTAAGCCAGGCTGGAAAAAAAAAATCAAATGTGAACGGTAAGGAGGCTCTGGGAGGCTGGGCCCCAGCCCCATGCCTGCACTGCCTCACACAGCTCTGCTTCCAGGGAGGAGCTGCCCACCATCTACAAGTGTCCTTACCAGGGCTGCACTGCTGTCTACAGAGGGGCTGATGGCAT
Source organism: Manacus vitellinus (assembly GCF_001715985.3). Lineage (NCBI taxonomy): Eukaryota > Metazoa > Chordata > Aves > Passeriformes > Pipridae > Manacus > Manacus vitellinus. Next base: position 8,466,704 of record NW_021938838.1, read on the forward strand.
GAAGGTGAGCTGGGGTCTGCTCCCATCCCAAACCAGTAGCTTCCAGTAATATGGAGTCACCTCCATGTGAGCAGAGGATCCCCAATGGGTTTAATTCCCTGCCTTGCTCTGTGAGAGGCAATGAGCCACTAAAAGCAAACGGCTGGGAATCCCAGCCTCTTCCAGTCTGCTCTGCCTCTCCCTGCTCCTCCTGTCTTGGTAGGCTGCCATTGGTTCACAGCAGCCCTTGGAAGAGATTCTGCTGTGTCTGGTTAAAGCCCCTGCTGCCAGGGGTAGATTGGGATGCAAATCCTGTTTTTTCACATAGCAGTCTCTGTTTCTGAGGATCCAAGCTTTTCCCTGTCAGAAGCTCTGTCCTTGCTTTGCAGAAACACATCAAGGAGCACCACGAAGAGGTGCGGGAGAGGCCCTGTCCTCACCCGGGCTGCAACAAGGTGTTCATGATCGACAGGTACCTCCAGCGGCACGTCAAGCTCATCCACACAGGTGTGTCCCAGCAGGGGACAGGGTACAAACACCCAACGCCTCGTAGCACAAGGATTGGACGTGCCATGGGAGGGCTCTGGGAGGGGGGCAGGACTGCCTGTAAACCTGGAACAACCCCTCATGTGGGGGCCGCAAGGCAGGGGAGGAATTCAGACTCCAGCAGGGAGTGTGGGCAGCTGCGTGTGTGGTGCATGTTCCAGGAATTGGCAGATTCCATGACTCTCCTGTTCCCCTTGCAGAGGTACGGAACTATATCTGTGATGAGTGTGGGCAGACCTTCAAGCAACGCAAACACCTCTCAGTCCATCAGATGCGGCACTCAGGAGCAAAGCCCCTGCAGTAAGTGATTCCAGCCCTCCCCTCACAGCAAGGGGATCAGAGGGATCAGTCACTGTCCCTCTGGCACAGGAATTCTGGGGTACAAATGCTGCCTGTAGCTGGCAGCATCCTGGCCAAATTGCTTTAAATGGAATAAATGAGGAGAGGGATGGAACACCTCTCCTATGAGGAAAGGCTGAGAGCTGGGGATATTTGGCCTGGAGAAGAGAAGGCTCCAGAGAGAACTTAAAGCCCCTTCCAGGGCCTAAAGGGGCTCCAAGAGAGCTAGAGAGGGACTTTGGACAAAGGCCTGGAGGAACAGGACAGTGGGGAATGACTTCCCACTGCCAGAGGAAAAATTCTGCCCTGGGAAGGGGGAAGGCCCTGGCACAGGTTGCCCAGAGAAGCTGTGGCTGCCCCATCCCTGGGAGTGTTCAAGGCCAGGTTGGACGGGGCTTGGAACAACCTGGTCTAGTGGAAAGTGTCCCTGGCTATGGCAGGGGGTGGGACAAGATAAGCTTTAAGGTCCCTTCCCACCCAAACCATTCCAGGATTCTGTGATTCAGCGAAATGTCCATCCCCAACACCTGCTCCAGCTCCAGAGGTCTCCCTGGCTGAGTGAGTCAGGGTCAGATGCTGAGCCCCCTTTTGCCCTGCAGGTGTGAGATCTGTGGGTTCCAGTGCCGCCAGCGCGCGTCCCTCAAATACCACATGACCAAACACAAGGCCGAGGCGGAGCTGGAGTTCGCCTGTGACCAGTGCGGGAAGCGCTTCGAGAAGGCCCACAACCTTAACGTCCACATGTCCATGGTGCACCCTCTGACCCAGACTCAGGACAAAGCCAAGCCACTGGAGCCAGAGCCCATCCTCCTCCTCACTACTTCAGGGACTCCGGAGAACCAGGTGGTGAAGCCAGAAGTGACTGTGCAGCAGGAACCCACCTGAGAGGGATGGGGCTCCATTCCCAGCCTAGCCCCGTAGAAACCGTACGGCAGAGTGGAGATTTAAATCTACGTTTTAGTCTCCCAGAGAACTCCATGGAATTAGCTTCAGCTTGCTCAGAAAAGGCTTGTTCTCATGCTGTGATTTCCATGCTCACGTCTGATTCAGCAGTGTTGTACTAAGAGTGTCTAATCCCAGGGGAAGGGACGTTGGCAGCACCCCCTTTGTGTCCCCATCCCCACGCACACATAGAAACCAAGTTGGCCACAACTGTTCCCTGCCTGCACAGAGGTGCCCTTGGGGCCTCAAGGGGGACAGAGGACAGTGGGACAACTTTAAGCAGACATTTTGTTTTGGAAAAAAAAAAAAAAAACAAACCATAATTATGATTCCCAAAGCAAGTCTAAACTGAAATTTGTAACCTACTTTTTATTGTAACAAGAGCTTCATGGTTACGCTTGTAATAAATTATTTACAAATTAATTTGAAAAAAAAAAGGCCCAGGTGAGAAAGGTGGCAACTTGTGTGCCCTGGCAGGTGTGGTTGGAGTGTTGTGCTGTGCCAGTGTCTGCCCCTTGCTCAGAACAGTTCCAGCTCTTCCTCCAGCTCCATAGCCACAGCAGGCCTGGAGAAGTGCAGGAGAGTGGCTCCCAGCTCTGGGTCAAGTTCCTCACAGGTGGCCAGGAGCTGGGGAGAGGGCAAAGAGCCAGTTTAGACGTCATGCTTCCTCACAGCCAGTTCCAGTAACACCTCACCATTTTGCTGCCTCTTGGCCAAGCACAAGCAGAGGAGGGGGAAACTTCAGCACCTGCCCTTGGCTGTATTTGATGTTTCCCTCAGAGACCTAATGGGAATGGCCACGTGAGGGCAGGATTTGTGGGAATGGTGGAGGACATGGCCATGGCACTGGCTGAGCAGCAGGTGTCCTCCTGCACCCAAGCAAGTTAGGGAAGCACGGAGCACTCCCAGGCATGTTAGGAAAGCAGAAAACACTCCCAGGCACGTTAGGGAAGCACAGAGTACTTAGGGGCATGTTAGGGAAGCATGGAGCTTGGCACAGTCAAATCCGCAGCACCAGTGCAGGATCAGTGCCCCAGGAAGGCTGCACAGGCAGCAGCAGCAGCACTCCCAGCTCCCACACACTGGGAGAAAAGGGAAAACATCTGAATGTACCGGCTGGATGTTCCCAAAGCTCTGGGCGAGGCACTGTGGGATGGCTCCCATCAGGAACTGCCGGGCCACGGAGATCACCTCCAAGGGATCCTGCACAACACAAGAGGACTAAAGAATAGAATCAGTTACAGGAGGTTTTAAGCTGAAAAAGGGTAGATTTAGATTGGGTATTAAGAAGAAACTCTTCCCTGTGAGGGTGGTGAGGCCCTGGCACAGGTTGCCCAGAGAAGCTGTGGCTGCTCCATCCCTGGAAGTGTTCAAGGCCAGGTTGGACAGGGCTTGGAGCAACCTGGGATAGTGGTAGGTGTCTCTGGCACAGGTTGCCCAGAGAAGCTGTGGCTGCCCCATCCCTGGAAGTGTTCAAGGCCAGGTTGGACAGGGCTTGGAGCAACCTGGGACAGTGGTAGGTGTCTCTGCCCCTGGAAGGGGGTGCAACAAGATGGGCTTTGAGGTCCCTTCCCACCCAAACCATTCCAGGATTCTGTATTAAAAGAAAAAAAAGAGAGTCCAAGCTTCACTCACGTGCTCTGTGGGGTCTTGCTCAGACTGTGGCAGGACCTCTCCTTCCACAAAGAGCCGTAGCAGCTGGATGTACAAGTCGAGTGCCACGAGGAGGAAGGTCGGCTCTCGCCGGAGGAGCTCCCGGGGGAAGCGAGGGGTGAGGCTGGAGGAGTCACACACAGGCTCTGTTAGCTCTGCTTCCATAGGAGACACACACAGGCACAAGGCAAACACAGCTGCTGCCCTGCCTGTGTCTGGTTTACAAGTCCCATTGTGTGTAGGGCTACCCCAGGAAGAGAAGGCAAACCCCTGTTTGGAGCACAAGGCTGAAGGGAAACTTCTGGAAAAGTTCTTTAGCAAAAGATATGGGGCTCATTAAACACCAATCCTGCCCTGATCGGGTGTTCTCTCCTGCACAGCTCAGGTAAGAGGTAAATATGTGCTCACGGCCAGGCCAGTAGTGCTATCACCTGCACACCAGCTACTGTAGGTGCAAACCATCCCCTACATCCCCCCTCAGACCTCCTGCCCAGCCCAGCAGGACTTTACCTGTAGAATGCCACAGGCAGGAGGCGGATGTGACGGTCTGAGGCCGCGTTGCGCAGGACACAGTATTTCCCAGAGCCTGGAAGGACAGAGAGAGGCACTGAGCACCTTCTGTGGCCTCACCTTCCATACTTCTAGAGCAGCACAGGGGCTGCACCATTTCCTTTCAGCCCACAATAAATACTGGTGCTTGGGAGTGGTGACCAGCAAGAGAAGCAAGTTGTCCCCTCAGGTTTTCTCTACCAGGAGGAACAAAACCAAGTTCAGTCATTCCTGATCATCAGCTGCATTTCCATATGCTGCAGTAGAAACAGGATTCTTTTTTTAGCTTTTACTCAAGTATTTTTTGTGCTGCTTCCTCTCACAGCTACACTCTAACCCAAGCAATGGGCTCACCCGGCCAGCACCAAACCTCACCCTTCCACCCCCTGAGGGACAGGACTCACCTTGCTCTGCTGAATGGAAGAGAAGTGGCCAGGATGTGCCTCTCTCTTCTAGGCACTGCAAGATCTCCAGGGACCATTCCAGAGATGTCTGAAAATCCACTCCTTCCTGGGTGTCAGAAAGGAGAAGTCATTTGTCTTGGGCTTTAGTTGCATCAAAGCAGAGGAACCTTCACAAGACTGTACATGAAGTGCTCTGCTAAAGGACATTAAATATTTAGCCCAAGTCATTCTCCTTACTTGGCAGCCTGGATTCCCCCAGGGAATTGGGCAGTGGAGCAAGGCAGTGCCTCTATCACTAAACCAGGCTACCACAGGGCTCAGCTAAGAAGCATTTGTGAGAGAGGGGGAAGCAGCATCACGGAATGGTTTAGGTTGGAAAGGACCTTAAATATCATCCAGTTCCAGGCCCCTGCCATGGGCAGGGACACCTTCCACTAGACCAGGTTGCTCCAAGTCCCATCCAACCTGGATCAATCAACAATCCACTTCACATCCTGCTCCCACCCCACCACACTCCCCGGAGCAGGTTTTGTCCCTTCTAACCTTTCTAGTGACAACATGTTTTGGGATTTTTGTGGGGTTTTTTTTCATTACTCATTTTACTTGGATTAACCTCCCAGCTCTGTCTGCTCAAGATGTTTCTCTCCTCCCTGGCTCTTCCTCCAGACTCTCCCACAGGCAGACTGAGACCAAATGGTTATTTTTGCCTTGAATCTGCTCCCTGATCCAATCTGTGAGGTGACTCCACAAATGGTTGCACTTCAAAGCTGAGGTGACAGCAAAGGGACAGAAACAAGCCTTCACAGGCAGGAGGATGCTCAGGGCAGACAGCAGCTGGAAGTAGCCTGTCATCTTTGCTCCTCCACTTAATAGCATTAAATCATTTGGAAAGTAATGTTCCTCCTTCCTGGGGACCCCTTCTCCCATGAAGTACCACATTCCAGCCTGAGGAAAAACATCATCTGACAGATATGAAATGCTGCATAAAAGCTTAGAGAGATATGAGGTTCCTGCGCTACCTGGGAGGTGTAAGGTCTGAACAGGAAACTGCAAATAGTAAATCATTCAGGAAGAGAAATAAAATTAGTGAAAGGGGAGATAGTGTCAGCGAGAGGAAAACACAGGTTTAATCTGATGGGCACAGAAGAGCTTTCAGCAGGCTCGTCTGGGGTGTTGCTGATCCCTTCCTCCTGGCAGAACAAGCTCCCAGCCTTCCCAGTGCTGGTACAAAGCAGTTTTGGGCAGCAAACCAAACTGATCAGACACATGTCATGGGAATTTCCTCGGGGCTGAACTTACCTTTGGTGCTATTTTGGCTGAGATGAGATCCAGGAGTGAGAAGAACAGCAGGGAAACAAGGAGCTGCAAGGAAAGGAGGTGCCTGTTAGTTGTACCTGCAGTGGTGACCCGGAACTTGGCCTTTCCAATAACATTTCACCAGGTACATTCCCAGGCTGGACCTTGATGGACTACAAGCACAGTGTGTTTGACCTGCTGGGACCCCAATTACCCTCAGCCATTCCACAGTTCTTGCTCGCCCTGGCACTCTCCAGGATTTTGGGGGTGAAAGCTGCTGTTACTTCCTGTGTATTAAATGCTGATATCACCTCAATGACAACAGTTTCTGGCTCCAGACCAGTACAAACAGTGGAGGAGTCAATCCCACAGGAAGAGGAGCTACTGTTGTAACCGCTGCCAGGAGCAATAAACCGCCAGAGTAAACACAAGGCCCAGGTTCTGCTTCAGCACTGTTACCTGTGAACCTCTTGACACAGGGACTGTGCCCTAACCCCGACTTTTTCCTGGAAAATCAACAGACAGGACTGCTTGGCAGCAGCCTGGCTTCCTTCTCAGCAGAGCCCTTCAGAGAATTCCCCTCCACTGAGGGTACTGAGCATGGTGAAAGGCAGAGGCATTTCCTGGACCCTCAAGAAATCTGTCCCTGGGATTCTCAGCACAATTTCTCAGAGCCCTTAAAATGCCTGCACTGCTGTCTCACAAACTTCCTGCATCTCCTTAACCTTCCAGCCAAGTTGCCTGAGCTAAAATCCACAGGGACTGCTCTGTTGCTGGAGGGAGAGGGATCCTGGCACAGCATGGATCAAGCTCTCAGTCTCTGCAGGGCCCTCTCCAGCTTCAGTTTTTAATGCCACTGTTGAATAGCCCTCCCTGACTTCAGAGGAGCCAGAGTCTGAGTTAAAAGTTTAAGCTTTGCACAACTTTGCCTTTAGGATAAGAATTTACCAACTGGTAATTTCAGTCACCTTTCATCAATTAACCACCACAAGATTTCCCAACAGGGATTACCAGGGATACAGCACTATCTCAGGACAACTTTTCTCAGTTAAAGACCACCTATTTCTAGTTTTTGGGTGTTGGGAAGAGCAGACACATAAAATGCAGCCAGCCTTGCCTGCTCTGCATCAGTCCCCAGCCTCTCCAATGCCTCTCTCCCTCGTCCACGTGGTGACTGCTGTAGGATGGCACTGTGGAGGAAGGCAGCCAAGAGCCAGGGAGGGTCAGAGAGAGAGAAAACAGCTCCTGAAGAGAGGAATCTGGAAAACAAAACAAGCATGATATGGGTTTGGAGGGGAAAAAAGGGGAAAAAATACAGCTGTGAATGAGGAGGAAATCGGGGACTTGGGCAAAGATGCAAGTTTGTGACTGAGACCAAAAAAATAAATTATTCTTTGCATTTTTTTCCCTGCAGCTGGATGTTACATGGAGATAGTGTAAAAAAAAAAAAAAACCAAGTCTAGTATCAGGCAGAAGAATTCCCAAATCTCTTTTATCAGCAGTTGGACAGGTAGTTAACTCTACACTACAGAAGCATGTGATTATCACCTGCCATAACCTGCAAGGAGATTCTTACATCAATTCCCAGCTTTTGGAGAAAAGCTGCAGGGCACTGACATACAACATAAGGACAGGTAAAGAGGGAAGTGAACAGCCAGTCAGCAGCTTCAGGAGCCCAGATTCCCCAAATCCAGGGAGCAAAGGGTGTGGCAGCTCCAGGGAATAACTCAACACTGTGCTAAGGCTTTGTCTAACCAGGACTCTGCCTTCCAGCCTCTTCTACAGAGATTCCCTTTTCCTTATGGGGAAGCACTCTGACCCAAATTACACACAGGGCCAGACTAAATAATTATAATTACCCATTTTGAGTTTAAACCCTACAAAAGAGTCTGTGTAGAGCTGTCCTGCAAGGCTCAGCCCACATGAGCATTCCAGGGCTCCAGGGGCTGGTCCTTCCAGGACAGCAGCTCCACACTCCATCCCTCACACACACCTGGTACCTGAGGACTGCCAGCCCCTCAGTCTGTCCAGCTCTTCTGCAAGTGGAGCCCCAAAGAGTCTCTTCCACTGAGAGCAAAGTACTGGCTCCAGCCTTGGCCACCACAGCTGGGGACAAAGATGGAAACCAGCAGCATTAGTGGTGGTGTGCTCAGTGGTTGGTTGCAGTCAGGTACAGCCAGGTACTCAAAGAAAGGGGGTTTTTCCCCTCTCCTTAATGAAAAAGTCCAAGTTGTGCATAAACACATCAGAAATTTCACATCCTGGAAATGCAGCAGGCCATTTGTGACCATGCTCATACCACGGTGCCCTGGAACTCCTTTAGCAGGACCAGTCAGAATGAAAGAACAGTTCCACAGGGGTGATGCCCACACTCACCACATGCAACAAAATGTGTATCCCCATGTGAAATAGCACACGAGGAGTTACACACAGGACAGAGGAAAAAAACCTGGGCATTTTGGTTGCTTGGGATGTAACAACCAGCCCCCCACAGTGCATCAGAGACCAAGACAAGCCTCCCAGCTGCCCAGTCTGAAACAGCCCCTGTGGTAACACACAGGGAGCCCAGAGCTGGGTTCAGCGATACCAAGGGCTCAAAAACAACCTGGAATTTTCCAAAGGCATTAAGAGTTTCTGTTAAATGTTGCATGCTTAAATAACACTTAAAACAAGTGCTCTGAACTGGTGCTGAATTTCTCCCAGCACTCTTCAGCCAAAGTGAGAAGTTACCGCTGCAGAGAGGAGCACCAGGGGACATTTGGTTTGACAGGCTGTTAGAGCATCGTTGACCCCCTCTGCTGCCTCCTCACAGTCCAAGCTGGCATTGAGCAGGCCCTGGAAGAGGATAAATGACAGGATGACTCCACACATATGTCTCTGCTGCTTGAAGTCCCTTACTGAGCCATGTGAAGTAATCAGAGATAACTGTAGGGGTCAGCATGGCTCAGCAAAAGAAACACGTGCTCAACAGCTCCTTCCCCCACCAGCTTTACTGCATTGTATTAAAATTCACCTATATCACTACTTCCTCCTGCCACCTCTCCTCATTTTCCTGGATTACTGCTCTTCTTGGAATTACACTAGGAGTTCTCAAAACAAGGGTACAAAGGGCACACCTCATGTATCAGGTGTCCTGGGAAGGGAAGCTCTGAGCAGGGACAGTGAGGCAGTGACAAAAGCAGCAGTTACCCTGAAGAAGTGAGATGTGATGTCGTAGGAGAGCGCGTACCCTCTGGAACAGACATTTTTCTGCAGGAAGACAAGGAAAGGGAAACAAAAAAAAAAATAATTCCTTCCCTTTGGAATATGATTTTCTTAGAGCATTTTGAGTGTCTGGCAGAACAGGGCTCAGAAAGCACAGATCACCCTGTGAATCCTGATGGCAGAAACGTGGTTTCTATATAAAGCAACCCCACGACTTGTGCTGCACAGTCCCTGCATCCCCGATCACCACGTGCCTGGGGTGGCAGCAGCAGATGGATTAACAGCCTTGGGATGAACAGACATTTCTGGCTGTGCCTAATGTGACAGTGCTGGAGAGCCTGGAAAGGCCAGTTGGGATGAATAAATAGAAGTCAGCTCTCTTCAGAGCACAAAGCAGTGTCCTGAGGGACCTGCAAGTCAAGTGACCTTCCCCCAGGAAGCTGCAGGGATGTTTCTGGATGTTTCCTAGAGTATTTTCACAGGAGGATGAGGAGGATCCCACTCTACAGCAAATCAGTTAAAGGCCCTGGCATGACAGAGGGATTGCAGAGGGGCTCATGCTCAGCCCCTTCCAGGCCTTCATGGGAACACTGGGCAGTTCAGCTGCACTCGACCTCCTGACCCTTATCTAGAGCATTTACCAACAAAGAATTACTGTTTGGCTCACAATACATACCAGCTCTGAGTTCACAAAATGAAAAAAGTCTTCACAGTCTAACACTCTTTTCCTTCCTTTCCAACACGTGGTGATCAGAACAGATGCAGGGAGCCCGACCAGAATCCTTAGGCAGGGAAAAATGAAAAATTGAGGTTACTGTCAAGAAGAGAATCAGCCTCCCCATGAAGATGTGTGGCCTTTGAAATCCAGTCTACTAATAGGGCAACAGATAGCCAAAGACAACACATGCAAATGAAGTTAAACAGGTGAGTACCAGGGAATAAGTGTCCCTTGCACAATTGTCACCATGACATACAGTGTCAGTCACTTGCTGTGGAATCAGAGGGGAGGACACATCACACACACTGTCCTGCTTGGAGCAGCAGTGTTGGTGGAGTTATTCCCAGCTGCTCAGACCTACACTTGCCTTCTGTGCAGCAGCAGCTCCTGCTGCCTCCACAGCTGCTCTTCCAAAGCAGATCCGTGCTTTCTGTCTCTCAGTCTTCCCTGGAGAATCTCGAACAGGAAGTGTCTCTGGGCAGCCGAGCAGCTGAGATGCTTTTGCCTACAGTTCAGCTCCAGCACCAGCTCCTGAACAGAGTGTGGGGGGAAACAGTCAGGGCTACACATCAGCCTGCACTCAAACCCTCTTTGTTTCTCTGAAGAAACACGGAGATCGATAAGAAAAACCTGTCTCAATCCCCATCCCACTGCTCACACATGAGAACCAAATGGAGACTCACAAACACCAGGGTGTAAGGGAATACTTTGGTCAAGTTCTAGGATTGAACATCCAGGTAACACATCACAGTCTAAAATCACCTGCAGCCTGCAGAGAATCTCAGGGCTAAGTGACATCTTTGACTGGCCACAGCCACCCAGGTCCAGCCTGAAAAGAAGAGACACATGAGGTCACCAACCCTGTTAGCCTGGGGCACAGCACAGTTCAAATACAGTCAGATGCTTCAGATGAACACAGAGTTCAAACATTAATGTGCCTTAAATAAGCTGTAGCTGAGACAGCAGCTCTCCCCTAACTTCCCTCCTCATTTTCCAGCTCCAGCCACTCCCCCAGGGAATTTGTGCTTGTCTGGTCGAACAAATCTGAGTACAAAGTCAACTTAAAAAAAGACAGCCAGACTAGGGCTTCTCTATGGCTGCAGCCCCAGACCTCTGTCACCTAAAGCAAGATGCTTATGCAAAGATAGTTGAGTCACTCAGGGTCACCTCCCAACTCCCACTTCCAGCCAGACCAGAAGGGAACGGCTTCCATAGCCCCATGGAAGGGACAAGCTCCCATTCACAGCTTCAAGGTTACTAGCAATGGAAGTCACGATACAGAATACCTCTGTGAGAAATCCAGGAGGGCATTGATAATAACTCCACATGCCTTCTCCAGGTCTCCATCACAGCCACCAGCAGCGGAAGGTGCAGGAAGATACCGTTGATAGATGGCCCAGTAATGGAAATCCTGCCTGAAATGTAAAAAAAGGAGGAGATGGGAAATCTATTTGAATGGTGCCCTTTCCTTGATGTAAAAGGAAGCTCACACATCAAGTGTGATGAATGATGTGTGATCAGACAACAGCAGCACATAAGCACAGACATGAAGAGTCCTCCAGCAGATCCCACCCATCCCGATGCCAGTCAGCTCTTGGATTCGGAAGTGGGGAGGTTTTGTGCCAAGTTATTTGGAAGGGCTATATTGGTGAGCTTCATAGAATCCCAGAATGGTTTGGGTGGGAAGGGACCTTAGAGTTTATCTTGTTCTAGCCCCTGCCATGGGCAGGGACCCTTCCACAGGTTGCTCCAAGCCCTGTCCAACCTGGCCTTCTGTAGGTTAACACACACACCCCTCATTCCAGCAGTGCTTAGCTCAGGACAAACCACAGCAGGCAACAGGCATTTGTGTCCTCCAGTAGCTGTTTATTTACTTCCTGGTTTTCAGTGCTTTGCCCTAATTTGGGTGGGAGACTCTTGGACTGCTCCCTTTCCAAGAGCCCCTCTGCACTTACCTTTCTGAAGCAGAGAGAATATCCTTTTCAGGGCACACCTCAAGCTCCATCAGCAGCCACTCTCTGAAAGACAGCTGGGAAAAGCAAGAATTTATTAATGGGGGAGAACAGCAAGGCAAGTCACTTGTGCAGAACAGCCACCTGCTTTCCAACATAAAATGCACCTTCACCCCCAGACACAATCCCATGTGGATTGAAAGACATGAAACAGGGGACAACCCAAGGAAGTTTTTGTCCTGTTTCTCTTGTAGGAAATCCAAGCTAAAACCCCACTGGCCTTCAAAAATTCACGGAGAACCTGTAAGGCCTGTCTTACACATACCCACCCCTTTGACATTTCCAACCACACTCATCACCTGCAAGCCCAAATACCAGAACAAACGTGTGTTATTAGAAATAAAGGCTAAAAGGAGCAAAGCACCTCAGTCAGACAGGGTGGTGTAAGCATCAAAGGGAGGTTGTAACACAGAGGTATTTCAGCCCTGCACTTTGAGCAAGCACAAGGAGTCATTCTAGGAACACCACAAACTTCTCTGCACAAAGACAAACTGGTTTTAGAGGAAGTAGGTTAAAAAAGGAAAGTCTGTCAAATCAGACACACCACAAGGGTGGTACAAAGAGAAGAGCTGAGATGGTGACCTGCATCCAGCAAGGCAGAGCTAAGCAATCCAAGGTGCACAGGGGGCTCATGGGAACATTGATATTTAGGCAAAGCACCAAAAAAGCAAAGATTTTCAGTTATTTGTCTCACCATCACTTTACAGAGAGCACAGCAGGAAGCCAAGGTGATGGACAAGCCTTTGTTCTACAGTTCTGCAGTTTCCTACTGATATGGTATAGTTTGCCAAGCTTCTTGCTTTTCCAAGAAGTAGGACACAAGGTTTTACCTCTGGTTTTCTCTTTCTACCATATCATTACCATCACAATCCACAAATAACACTGAATACACATCCCAGCCCACATGACTCAGCTGTCAGGCCAACTTTTCAGGCATTTAGCTCTTACAAGAAGCTTTTGATCACCAATAAGGAAATTGCAGAGGGCAGATCTAAAAAATGAGAATTACAGGGTGAATTTAAGGCATGGAAAAGATTTGTACCTGGAATGCTTTTTCCTTTAAGAGCTCTTGGAAGAGTGCTTGCTTCCACAAACACAGGCTGGCTCTTCTGTAGTTCAGAGAGGGGCAGGACAGGGAGCTCCAGGTTAGGGCAGTTTTGTCCTCCTCACACAGGACCCCTCGAGCCTCCAAGCTCAGCCGAGGCACAAGGTGCTGCAGCTGGAACAAAGACACAATACCCTGCACGTGGTTGTCAATGAAACAGCCACCTCTGTTTGTGTGGAACTGCCAAACCAGCTGATACACCAAGGGGTAAGAGGGGAGGGTACAAAGATGTACTTTTATGCTGTTTTCTTGGTGTAAGTTATAATTGCACAGGGCCCTGCAGCAGGAAATTGGGCTGAGACTGAACTTTCTCATAGAAAATAGCAGAACTTTCACCCTTTTACCTTTTTAATCAGGCCAGGAGGAATCAAGGCACAAAAATCTTCATGAGAACATGATGAGAACTTGCACATCGCATAAGTTGCTGCTGCAGTGCAAAACCTGAGAGAGAAAAAGAAGGAATTCCATTATCTGGTTAGTTCAATCCCCTCCATGTGCTCTGCAAATCCTCCATGGGAGCTTTCCCAGCATCCCAAAAACCCTTCAGCTGGAGAAACAAGGAGGTGGTGGATGCACCATCTCACCTCATGCAGAAGGCAAATGACTCTTCTGTCCTGCACATGAGCAAGCAGGTCCAATACTCAGAGATGGAAAAGGCCTTTCCAGGAACAGGCTGGGAGATCCCAAAACTGGCTTCTACTCCAGGAATTAAAGCTCTTGATTCACTCAAGTGGATCACAAAAGCTGCTAGTCCTAAAATATGAGCATCAGTCAGGGAAGGACCCTGAAAGGCAAAATAAATAAAGAACTAAAGAAATTTTGCTTGTGACTTTGTAACACTTCCTTTATAATATTGTAGCATTTTGTCTCATTGTGACATTTCCATTGTAACACTTTAACATTTCATTTCTAACATTGTAATACTTCATCTATATCATTGTAACATTCCTTTTGCACCAAAAGGACCTTTCTCATGGAAAAAGCTCTGAATTAATGAAGCAGCAGAATGTTGCTTCTGCCCACTGACCAATTAGTTGAGCAATATCAATCAAGCTGATGAGACATAACCTGCAGCAGAAGTGGAGGTTTCTGTAACACAGCAACTTAAAGCAACTCACTGTAAATTCAGAATCTGGGTTCCTCAAGGCTTTTTATCTTCTCTGACAGCTAGTTTGGTCTATCAGCCTTTTACTTCCACCCTTGCAATATCACAGGGTAGAGAAAATAAACCACACAATTCTTTAATAAGGAAATCATGCACTGCTGAGGCCCAGATTTGGGGGGGTTTATTTTATTTTTAAATTTTTACAAGTGAATTATTTGATGTTGAAGTTTAGGAACGAAGCATTTCACTATTTTTCTTTTGCCTCCTTCCTCAACTTGCCTATTTTAGCTTCTGTTAAAATGTATCTAGAATGCATTTACCTTCCGCAGCAGTGTTTCTGTAGGAAAACATTCACCTCACATTCCTGAGGGCAGCTCCATACTATTTGACCAAAATGGGATTATTTTGGGAAGCCTGGAGGCCAGTGAAGTCCCTTCACAGTGCAGCCTAGACAGGTCCATGCCCCCCAGCCCAGGAAATGGATTAGGATAGTCCTCAGCACACTATAACCATAGGATTCCTGGTTGGAAAACTGACCTGATGATAAATGAGCTGACAGAGCCTGGCCAGAAGTGCAGGTAAGAGATTCCTGTGTCCACACATCATCTTCACCAACAAGGAGAGGCATGGGCCCTGCCTGCAGAAGGAGAAACCACAGACTTATTTCATTTATCCCCGACGCAGGAAGAGGTGATTAAAAATGCTTAAACACCGTGGAGCTGAGCCATCCTTGTCTGTAAATACACCACAATTATCATTCCCTTTACAGGCTCGAAGGAAGGGGCACTTTTGTGGTACCTAAGCAGAGAACCCCTACAGACATGACCCTCACCAGTGTCCTGCCTCACATACTTGATGATACCCCACATACTTGTTGTCATCTCTGAGGTGACAACAAGGGGAGGAGGAGCTGCCTGGGGCACAGCCCCAGCACAAGGTAAACAGAGGCAGAGCAATAAATGGGATCAAAAACAAAGCAAAAAGAAGTTGGTATCACAAGGTCCTGTTACATAGCAGAGGAAGGGAGGGAGGGACTTTTCCACCCAGCTCACAGAAAAACCCACCCTCGAGGAGATCAGGTGGGAGTTGGGTTAGAGACGATTTCCTGGGACTCTTGTTTATCACAGCGACTTCCCAGCACAGGTTTTTAGCACTGATTCATCTGCTCCAGGGCAAAGCACTGTAAGAGAGGGAAGGATGCTCTGGTTGCCAGAGCACGCTGCCCTCCGGAGAGCAGCCCCAGCTGGGAGCCCAGCCAGCTCCTCAGCACGCTGCTGTTTTCCAACAAAGTGATTTTCCACTGACAAGTTGCCCATAATGTTTACAGACTCTGCTACATCATGAAGAACGTGGCTATCAACAGTTCTTCCAGGGGCAGAGCAGTGCTGCCTCTCCCTCCTCAGCCAGGCCAGAAGCAAATGAGTCCCTGCCAAGGGGAAGTAATTCCAGGACAAAAAGGATTTGCTTCATTGCCATCCCCCACCACTGAGCTGCAAACATCTGCACGATCACATCGTGTTTGTGGGGAGTGTTTAAACCTTGTCACAGAGCACAAAACAGAGCAAAGGCCACTTTTCTGCAGGGATCAGTAACAACAGAGGAGAAACATGTTTTATTTACACAAATACTTCAAAGCACATTAATTCTCAGAGTGTAGAAGCTCTGAGTGAAGCAGCCTGCAGCTGCCAGCTTAGAACAGTGGGAATGAGCAGCTAAAGTTCCTCTATGCCCCTGGAAAAGTGTTGGAATTCTGGTGTATCAACCCATTCTGATTTCCCTACTCTTTGACTCACATCTTACCTGTCAGGAGGGTTAAAAGAGGAAGCAGCTATTAGGGTTTGGCAGAATGATGTCAGCAAAAGATCAACAATCTGAAATAAAAAAAAAAACCAGGAATAAAAACCAGGAATAAACCTGGAATGAAAACCACACTGCTAATTCCTGCTTGTCAGGCTGGATATCTAGACCTGGTTTTCTGCTTTGTGTATATTATGTTTCCTGATATTAAAACAAGGAGACACACTGGTTAATGATATTCACTCCAACTTGTACAGATCCACTGGCATTAAGGATGGAAAATTAAACCCCTAACAGCCCAGGAATGATCCCAGCACACAACAAACACCTAGACAAGGCTGCTGAGGAAAGCCTTGCTCATCCCAGGACTGCTCTGCCAGAACATACCTCTAGATCTTGTCATCCAACAACTTCCAGGAGGTTAAGATACATGAATATTCTGTGCAAGGCAGGACAAGGCAGACAAAAGGGGAAGTGCATTTCCTGCTCTCCGCAGACAAAGCAGCCTTTCACAGCTACCATCCAGATGCATTTTTCCCAGCCCCATTGTTTCTCTCCCCAAGCCAGATGGTACTCACACTCCGATGGCAGGGTTCCAGCCTGGGGGCAGGAATGGAGACTGGGATTGGAGAATTCAAAGGAGCAGCTTCATTCTCATCATTGCTGTCACTCAGGACACTCCGGAGTCTGTCAGAAATCACGGCAATCTGTGCTGGCACATCTGCGGGGAGGCAACAGGGGCAGAGAGGAACCAGGACAGCAGGCATGGAACATTTGCAACCCCCCACAGCAGCAAGAAGAACAAGTGAAATGTATACTTTAACATATGAAAGGGGGCTCAGGTCACCAGGTGAGCCCAGGAGTGGGGCTGCAGAGACTGGTGTGGCACCAAGTGATCCTCGCAAAGATGGAGTCCCAAATTTCCCAAGAGGAATACATCTGACATTAAAATATATGTATTAATAGTTGGAACGATTATCAGTTCTGAAGGATTTCCAGCTTCAGGTAGCAATGGCAGTAACTCTTGCTGTGGCTTTGGCCAGCATTAGCCACACTTTATTCAGGCAGCTTTTGGAACAGTGAATGAGGGGTAGTTGTAACTTGCATCCCTCTTACCTTCCCACTGAGTCTGGTCCACAAACAGTGTCCTGAGCTCAGCCAGCTCAGCCTTCAGCTGCTCAACAGGCTCTTTGGAAAGGCTAGGCTCTGCTTTGGACTCATCTGGACAAGGAAGAGAGGAAATACATTCAGCAATCTCTGTGTGCACTTTCTGTAAAAGCAGAATTTACTTTTCCTGAAGCTCTAACAAAACCCCAAACTGTCAATCTGCCACACACACAGCTTTGTTTTTACATTCAGGGTGTGCTATTTAATTAATAATTGATGGGTTTATGCCTGGTTGCAGAGAGGAATTCAGTTTTTAAAGACAAGAGCCAAAAAAAGTTGTTTTCAGAGTTTTCTTCCTACTTCCTTTAGCTCTCCCCTCACAGAAACATTTGCTGTCCTCAAAAGACTGGAATCAGACTCGAAATGCAGAGACAGATATTACAGCATGGATACATCATCAGCTTCTCCTCAATTCAACACCATGCACTTCTCCAGATGCTACATGTTACTCTGTTCTTTTTGTTTAAAAGAAGGAATAAAAGGAAATTCCTTTAACCACTAGAAAGAGATGCCACTAGCAACTGCCTCAGCCCCCAAACCCACCCAGAGTTTGTTAGACAGGAACAACTTCTTATATGAGAGCCAGGAATAAATCACCCAGGAACAAGAACAGCAAATAACAAAGGTTGTTACTGGTTGTAAACACGCTGTAAAATAAGGTGTTAGGAGACCACTGAGTCATCTGCGTGAGAGTGAGCACTGAGAAACAGGGTTTGAGGCTGCCCAGTGCTCAATCCTGCCCTAAATCCAGGCTCTGTGCGGAGCCCAGGGACAGAGCAGGGAGTAGGGGATGGACGGGAAAAGGGAGTAGGGGCCAGGAGGGGACATGGCTCAGGCTGAGCAGGAGGCTGGCACTCAGCTCGGGCTGTGCCACTAGAGGTCAGTGGAACTCCGGGAGCCCTGCAGAGCCTGCCGGGATGCTGCGGATCCCCTGCCGGATCCCCAGCCCGGCCCGCAGGGACCTCATCCCACCCGGTTGCCAGGCCAACCTCGGCAGCCAGCCTGCTGCACATCTGCCGTGCCCGGGGACGGGCTGTCACGCCTCTCCAGCCACAGCATCTCCACAGAGCCTCAAAGGCCCCGAGCAGGAGGTGGCTACAGATTTATCTTTATAGTCAGAGTATGAATCTGTAACTTATCCCCACCACGCTCTGGGAACAATCTCTGCTCACCAGCCTGACCTTTTCATTTCATATAAAACATCTGAAGGTGTGTAAGAAACACCCACTGGCTGACAGAGACAGCAGAGCTCACTAAATACCCATTTCACTGACCCAGCAACGGGACCCAAAAATCATCGGGACCCTCCCACAAAAAAACCTATAAAACCAGGAGCTGCAATCCTTTCCCAGTCCCTCCTGTTCCCCCAGATGTCCCTAATCCTCTCTTAAAAGAGGATGCCAGGAGCTCAGACAGCACCAGTGCCATTGCACAAGGGATCAGCACAGCAGGTTCCCAGCAAAGCAGGTTTTGCCTGGGCTGAGCAGCTCAGGCTGCAAACGCTGATTCATGGAGAGGTCTCAGAGGTGGAATTCAGCCAGCTCAGGCTCAGGCATCATCTGCAGCCTCAGCACAGCACAGAGCTCCCAGGGACTGCAAAACTCCCACCTAAGCAGGGCTGGTAGAGAAAGTCATTACAGGAGTAACTATTTAACACCTCGACACAACATAAAGAACCTACAGTTATTTACTTGTGGATTAAAGACCTATCCAGCCCCAAATCTCTGAGAATTTTCAATACAGAGGGCATCAGTGGAAAAATTAACCTTTCAAACTGATCCATAAGTAAATGTATTTTTTACCTTGTAACATCTTCTCTTTCATAGCATGACAGGCTTGGAGGTATGAGGAGTACAAGTTTGAGGGAATTTTATCAGCTCTGTAATTATATAAAAAAAAGAATATATTTATTATCCTCCATAACCATACACTGCAGTTTTATTAAATAAAAGTACAAACAACAGCTCTGCTATGAAATGTAATTAGAGGGGCTCTGAAGCATAAAGAGCATCTGAAGCATTTTTTAATCATCTGACACAAGGGGCAGAGATTTCTATCCAAGGCTTTCACAGCAAGTATTGCACACACATAACACACACAAAACCAATACTATATATATTATTAATTCATGCTTTAATGCCTATTTCATATGTAGTAGGTGTCTAAGATCTCCTAAGACTGTGAGCTGTGAGATGCAGCATTCACACATGTAAAACACAAACGTGATGAGCCCAAGGTGTGACCTCTCCTTGCTGGGCAGGCACTCGGTGCTAAAACCATGTCCCACAAGGCTCCCTGGAAGTCAGCTGCTTCTCTTACAACTTTAATTTCACAAAACGATCCAGTCTTTAATTTTAGAGCCAGACTGGAATGACAAGGCAGGACCAAGCACTTCATTTGCAGGCAGTGTTGCAAACATTTTTCCTTCATGAGAGGTTACAGAGGAACTACTGGATGTAAAATAAAGCTCCTTCTGCAATGCAGATAAGCACTTTTAAACATGCATGCAGGGCAAGTTGGAGCCCTGAAAGGGGCTGTGTCCTCCTGGGGTACCATCCTGGTGTCCCTTGAGCACTAACAGAGATTTAAGTTTCATCTTCCACTCCTCCTACATCCTCTCCCAAAGAAGCTTTCACAGGGGGGCTCATATTCCTGGGGAAATTTTATATTCATCTATATCCTCCAAAATTTGCATAAGAATATACCTGGCCCAGAGCCAGAGGGACTCCTAGATAATGATTTCACAGTGGCCACAGGACTAATGACAGACCTGAAGACTACAAAGACAAGCTCCCCCATCCACAACCTGCAAGCCACAAACCTGGGCCACAAAGCCCTGCCAAGGTTGGTTGTAACCAAGGTGTCAAAGACTCTGATAATCTGATATCAAGTGTCCCGAAAAGAAAGCCCAGCAGCACAGAAAATGGCACTGGGAAGTCTCAATACCTCTTCAGAGAGTCTATAAAAGCCATGCGTGCATCTGGGGTTTTAGGGAGCTGCAACAGAGAAAGAGACAGGTCAGAGGCAAATTACCTGTGTACAAACACACAGCTCATGGGAGGAGCAAAAAAAGAGCCAAATACTCACCACACGTGGTCTGAGCAAGGCAGGAAGGAACCAGGAAGTGTAATATGGTCGCCTGAAAATACTGAGAAAATAAACAGAGCAAAGTATTAACAATGCCAAAGGTCCAAAGGGCCATCTCCTCACATCAGGAATTAATTCAGCTCCTGCAAATATGAAATATTCATGGCAACGTGAATAACCACAGACAGAGCAGGTTCAGGTTAGCAATAACTATTAATTTCTTTAATTTTGCTTTTTATTATGACAATTCTGGACTTCTCTAGCAGGGGCGCATATGCCTTTTCACTCTCTGTACAGATATCCTTATTAAGATGACTCCTGAGGAAGTGGGAAGAACTTTCCCAAACCCCCTTTGCTCACATCCTCAGTTTTTCTTGTTTCCTTATTTTGATTTGGATTCAGCTATTATTATTATTATTATTATTATAATACCTAAATCCAGGTAGAGTTGAAAAGCACACAGTACCTGGCTTCTATCACAGATGTTGGGATCTTCCTTGTATTTTCAAATATCTGAAGGGCCTTTTCAACATCACGGAGTGCCTGGCCCTGGGGCTGCCAGAGAGAACGAGAGAATAGTGTGAGATATCAAGGGTGATGATAAACTCTCCTTTTCTGTTCTGCATTTGGATTATTGTGGTTCTATTTTAGTTGCACATGCGGAATCAAGACGCACCATCTCCACTTCCAGTCCGTGCCTACAGGCAGAGGGACTGACATCCCGAGTTTCTCTTGTTTGAGCCATAACACGCCTCAAACTGCAACAAGTTCCTCAACTGACAAACAGATCAGACTTGGAAAAATTAAATTAAATCTTCACTTATGACTGTCAGTTCATCACAGGACTGGGGTTCTTGCAGTATATTCAACCACCCTGTCTCTAGCCTGTATTTAATGTACTGACTGACTATGTAAGTAAGACCTCTTAATCTGACCAAAATGCTTACTTATAGATTACCCAAAATTTATCATGAACCACAGTGTGAAGTTGCAGACTGTAGATTCCATCTCCAAATCTCCTTTAAATATTCACACTTTGGTACAGCACCACAAAGATGATGTACTCTACTGAAAAGAATCAAGATACCCACAAAATATTACTCCAGTTTTCATGAAATCTGGGAAGATCCTGTATTTATGGCCACTAACCCCTCTGGCTTAAAACTGGAGATCTGGCAGCATGCTCCAACTTGGAATGGCAGGGAAGTTGGTAACCTAAGTGCTTTTCAAAAGGAAATGGGACATGGCTGATGAGAAAACTGGGAGACAGAGCAGCAGTACCTGCACAGCCTCATCAGTGGAAGACAGGTCTTCATAGAGCCCCATGTCCTCTATGGCCACCTGTGTGAAGTTACAGAGATGCAGGTGGTCACACACAGCAGGGACTGACAGATCCAGAAGGAATTCTTCTCAAAAGAGACAATTTTCACTGACCTTGAGGTCAGACAGTCGGGTTTTAGCCAGAGTGATGTATTCCAAGAGCAGGGACCGGTATTTTGTTGGCACAAAAGGTGGGTACATTATATGGACCTGAAATAGGAAAACCACCATCAGATTTGCCATTTTTACAGGAAATCAGTGTAAAATTCTGACTAATGTTTACAGTCACTTACCTCAAATATTCCCCAAAGAAAGCATTATTGCTTGGTTTAAGATAAACCATTTTCATGGCAACTGACACATAGTTTTTCCCAACAACAGCAAACAAACAAAATCACTGAAGTGCTTAAACTTAATTCCATTAAAGGAATTCTCCCAGTCAAAAAATAAAAGAATTTTGTCCTTCCTTATTTCAAGAAGAAAAGGGTTTGAATAATGTATCAGAAGTAATGGAATTCCTATAACAACATTAATAATGATCTGAGCCAACTCAAAGGCACAAAGACGGTCACCTTGGGGCAGTTCTGGATCTGAAAACCACCTGTCAGCACTTTCTCACCTTCAGGTATGGGGCAGCTTCAAAGGGCACCAGCTCTGACAGGAACTCGAAGAGGAAGACCAGAGCTTTCTTACTGCTCCCATGGTGGCCACCAGCACTCCCAAAAGAAGCCTGAAACAGGGACGAATGACAAGAGAGCCTTTCAGCATGGAGAGAATCCTCATCCCAGTGGTGCCAAAACAGCACACAAATCCCAGACATCCCATTTCCGTCAGGGGAATCTTTCTGGAGAAAAGCCTCCAGAGAATGCTTACAGAATCCCAGAATGGTTTGGGTTGGAAGGCACCTTAAAGCCCATCTTGCTTTAACACCCTGCCACGGGCAGGGACACCTTCCATTAGACCAGGTTGCTCCAAGTCCCGTCCAGCCTGGCCTTGGACACTTCCAGGGACGGGGCAGCCACAGCTTCTCTGGGCAACCTGTGCCAGGGCCTCACCAACCTCATGGTCAGGAATTTCTTCCCAATATCCCATCTAACCCTGCCATGGCAGTGGGAAGCCACTGCCCCTTGTCCTGTCACTCCAGGCCCTTGTCCAAAGTCCCTCTCCAGCTCGACTGGAGCCCCTTTAGGCACTGGAAGGGGCTCTAAGGTCTCCCCAGAGCCTTCTCTTCCCCAGGCTGAACACCACCAGCTCTCCCAGCCTGGCTCCAGAGCAGAGGGGCTCCAGCTCTCAGAGCACAGACTCACAGAAGTCTCTACAGAAGTTTGCTGCCATGAGAACACTCAGTGTTAAACAAGACAACACCAAGATGCACCAAAGGATTGAGATTCGTGATGGAAACACAAATCTGCAGGTTTCTACACAGGTTTATCTGGGCATTCTAAGGAAAATAACCAGTCTGAGACTACACAGAACACAATCAGTTTACCTTCTGATACCTCCTGAACACTCTATCAGCCAAAGCTGAGCTTGGATTTGCAAACTCATACAAAGGAATTTCCAGGTTGAATTTACGTGGAGATTTGCATCCCTAAAATACCAACCTGTTTACAGTTAAAAGCAACAACCAATTATCTCTAAGGTCACACACAGCAATTACAGCTGCATGCAAACCTCCAGGAAACAGGAATGCTTCCTCTGCCACAACCCACCACTTATGCAATAACAACAGTGCTGGTTATCAAGATACTGAAATATATCCAAGATGATGATTATAACAGGAATTACATGTCTGCATTCCTGGGAAATAATTAAGACAGGTAAGGTGAACTTAAAAGATGAAAGGAGGGAAGACTGGGGAAAGCCAAATAAATTTATTCTTTGCAGACACAAAGGCAGTAATAAATATTCAATCATTCCTAATATCAATACAATCATTCATTACCCTTTCTCTTTTTTTCCCACCTTTCTCCTGACTATCCTATCTGGAAAAAGGCTTTCTCCATGCAGCAAAACATTCCTTATGCACAGGTTTCCTCACACAACTAAAAGAAAGCTCACCAGTCAGGCCTCATTTAGTCTTACCTTAAACCACTCAGAGTAAGGCATGAAGACAGCAGGGCCCTCCAGAGCAGCCTGACGAGCGATCAGGAATGCAGTGATCATATTTTCCATGTCATAATTCCCAAAGGCCTTTAGCAGGAGATGGCTCAGTAGATC
Organism: Manacus vitellinus; assembly: GCF_001715985.3. NCBI lineage: Eukaryota > Metazoa > Chordata > Aves > Passeriformes > Pipridae > Manacus > Manacus vitellinus. The sequence goes on from NW_021938838.1 coordinate 8,490,147, forward strand.
TAGGAACATAAAACAGTAACCTCACACTTTGCTTTTGACAATGGTGCTGTAATTTTCTACAGTAAATGAAGACAAATGTCTGTGATAAAACATAAGGCAGGACGTGTATTGCAGTCTGGGGAACCTTTGGGATCTGATTTAATTTTTTCATGCACTTTCAACAGTCAAACACTCTTAAGATTCCCTGCAGAAATTGCAGGGAGTCCAGCACTGGGATAATCAGTAAGGAACTCTCACAAACAAGCTCTGCTAGTAAAGGTGAGCTAGAACTAAGCTTCAGTAATCACTACACCAATTAATAATGAAAGTAGCTATCAAATAACCATTGGAGCTGTACACAAAGTTTGAGAAGTGGCAGACATGAGGCCTGGCATTCTTATCACTGCTGACATGGAATGTCTGAGTGGAAAAGCAGATGTTCTGCTGTTCTTTTCCATGCAGGAATCCCAGACAGAACCCATGGATGTCTGTTCTGCTCCTCATCCGAGCAGCACAGGCACTCCTTAGCTTGGCAGTGCCCACATACCCTTGAAGAGCTGCTCAGCTTCGGCCTGACACACCACCAGTGTGGAAACACAGGACAGGACGTGCTGCCAGTTCACCTCATGGGTCTCCAGGATTTGCTGCAGCTGGGAGATGGATTCCTTTGCACTGAATGCCACCAACAGCTGGAAGAGTGATGGCAGTTCCTGTTAGCTGGGACACATAGTCACACAAAAGAGGGAGACACAGACAAGACTGACTTTTCTGTGTAAGAAAAGGTGGCACAGGCAAGTGGCTTTACTGGGACTTTCTCAAGCTATCCTGCAGCTTTTGCATCAGCCTCCCAGGCGCAGAGATCAGCCTGGCTTGGAACCAGCACTGGCTACAATAAGCAGTAATATTCCAATTCTCTCAGAACTCATGTAATGTTCTGTAACAGTGACAATTCACATCTCCAATCAGCATCTTCATTCTCATTAAGAGCTTTGCATAAACAAAAATCCCTGTAGTTCTTTGCCTTCATGCTTCCTCCTGCCTACAGTTTCTGGCAGCTGGTTTGGATTCTGGGACTGGAACGCTGCACTGATTTTCAACAATCTCATTTCAGGTATTTCAGTGAATATAAACCCAACATAATAAAGTTCTCTTTGTGACACCAAGCAGACGTACTTTTCGATACAGGGTAGTGAGCAGGGAAGAAGTTCTGGTAAAGCTCCACTCTTTCTGCATCTGGATGGCATCAGACACTACACCCAGAAAAAGAAAACTTCAGCAACAGGTTTTAAAACACACTCAAAATGCAATAGGTTTCCCTTTGGCAGCCAAACACATTAAAAACTGCCCACTCTCTCTCCCATTTGTTTTTGGAACACAGACCATGGCACGAGGACTGTGCCATTCCACTATGGCACTGCCACCCCAGAGCTGTTTTCGTGACCACACACGCGTAGGCTGACATGGCACATGCACAGAGAATCAGCAAGGAATCAGCTTTTCCCTCATTAACCTCTCTCATCTGGAAGCCAGCAATGACACAGCTCTCCCACACAGCAGGCAAGCAGCTCCAGATCACAGCTCACAGGGATTTTATCGGAGATTTTATAGCTCAGACATACTTCTTCCTAAAAACATCAAGCTTCACAGTTACTGATCAGGGATTAGAACCTTCCTGCCTTACTCCCTCATTCACCAAAACACTCATGTCTTGTGTGTAAACCCAGCACGTGGGGCTATCCTGGTTCATACCCAAGCTCTGTCTGCAGCACCCCGTCTCCCACTGAGCTTCTCCTTTGCCCAAAACTGTTCCCAGAAGCCAGAGCTCTCTCATGGCTGCTATTAGATATTATTCCAAATATCTGTGCACAAGCCCTTGGCTGAAGCTCTGTTTGAATTTTTCTCCTGATCTATGACCCTCTAAAAGCCCAGATGACTTTTTTTGTCTGATCTGGCACTCTGATTATATGGACTCTGAGAAGAAGCTGGGGAGCCAGCCAGCTTTTCTGGCTCTGGGTCCTCCAGGCTGGACCCCACACAGCAAGGCCTGGGTGGGATGGAGCTCCAGACACACCTGGAGACACCTCTCCCCACCCACTCCTACCTTTCAGCACTGGGTTGTAGGTGAGAACCTCGGTCAGGGTGTGTCTGAAGAACTGCCGCATGGAATCCGGGTGAGCCACACTTCCATAAACTGACACATTGAACACATTCAGCCTGCAAAGGACAAGGAAATACCAGAAACAATGTCAGGAAGTATGATCAGCCAGGTACTGATTAAATAGCATCAACCAGGTACTGATTAAATATGACCTATGAGTTGCTGATTAAATATGATCAACCAGGTGCTGCTTAGGGTGAATGACTTATATTTATTCTACATCCACCTTCTCAAATTGCCACAAATATATACTTTTTGTATGTATTTTTTCTTACAAAAGTGTAATGGCTACTCAACACTATGTAGACATCAGATTTACAAATCTGAGTCTAATGTATCTCCCAGCACAGGACTGAAGGTGACATGTACAAAGCAGTTAAACAAAACAGGCCTGGAAGCAGGAACTGGAGGTGATGGCACCTTCCAGGAGCAGTGAGAACACTTGCTGGAGAATTTTCTGCATGCCAAGAGGGGGCTCCAAGGTTGGTTACAGCCGTGCCAGAACCCCCTTTCCAACCTGGCCCTTATCTTTTCACAAGCACTTTCATCTGCACATATTTTATCAGAGAAGAATACCAAAGACAAGTAGCACTGGGAGGGGTGGGGTATGTGTAAACAAGTAAAAACCAGCCCAACCATTCTCCCTACTTCAGTAACAAGAGTAACAGTGAATAAAAACCTACTCCTGACACTATTTGGAGCATTTCTTACCAGAACCTCACAGCTTGCAATGTGGAAACATCTTTCTCCTTCTCTTTACCAACAGCATCGAGCACCCCTGTTCCCCAAAATGCACAAAAACACAATGAGAAATAGAAATGGAAGGAACTGTGACAGTAAACACCACACAGGAACTAATAGGAATGAGCAATTTGTGCACCTTTTCAAAGGTGACCCTGTTAGGGAAATGTGCAGAAGCCATTTAGCAGTGTTAAATTCTCACCAAAATCTTTCCAAAGTGACCCAGAGACTCAGAAATTATTACCACTGACCTTGAACCAATTTAAAACATTCCCCAGAACATGCTAATAATGAAGCCGTCTAAAAATGCACATAAATCTAAAAAATGCACATAATTTCCAAACCCAAACCTAACAATGTGAGTGTGAGCGCTGTGAAGCTGCAGGAAAGGGAAGCCTGTCTGGAGGCAGGGATTTGCACAAGCTGAATTAACCAGCCTGGGAACCCAGGTCCAAACAAAGAGCAGGCTGGGGGAGGGCCACACGTTTGTAATGTTGCATTTGCTGAACAGAAATTCCTTTAAAAGCCAGATCTGCCCCAAAATGACTGGTGGAGATCAAACAGGTTGGCAGCTTGCGCAGCACCGTTGTCTTGACGATCAGCCCACACCACTCAGAGCCCACAGACTGGGAGACCCTTTGCTTTGCAGCCTGCTGCAGCAGCACTTCTGCTCCTTGTGCCATCCTGCCTTGAAAACTCTCCTCGTTGAGCAGCTAAAGGAGCCTGGTTTGTTTATAAAAATAATTGAGAGAAGAGAAAAACCCTTAAAAGACAATTTACTGAGCAGAGGCAGAGAACCAGACGTGCCTCACATGCCATTACAGCCCTGGGAGGTAACACTCTCCTCTCCTGCTGAGGAATACTTTAAGGTTAAGTAGAGGAGAATAAAGAAAAGGAGATAAACTCAGCTTATCTTCAGGCACAGCAATGCAACACAGTCAGATCATCACTGTGAAGCACAGCCCTCCCATACTACTCCAGCCTGTCCTTCTCCTCCTCTGAAGGTCTTCAGTAACAGGGAATGCTTCTACATAAAAAATCCCAATGTTCTCCAAAGATTAATGAAGCAAAACCCCTCAAAGGTGACCCAAAAGTATACACTAATATAATATCTTGCATAAAACTCAGGTAATACATTTTGCAGGCACACAGGCTGCGAGTGTGGCAGTGCAGGCTGCGCAAATGAGAAGGTCAAATGAAGAGCAGGATGCAGCCTCCTGTCTGCCTGCCAACAGTCTGCTCCTCCTCCTCCAAAATCCCTGCTCCTCTGTTGAGAAGGGTTGGTTTTCAACTGTTAAGGGGCCACCTGAGATAGGATTCATACGTATTAAATAATAAAGCACTTCTCTTGCAGCTTTCCCATTTTAGAAGCACTCACAAGGTCTGTGAGGATTCTCTGTGTACAGACAGCTCTCCCTGAGAGACCTGGAGCAAGGGATGGAGCTGGCAGTGCCCACAGGGAATGGCACAGGATGGAGGGGACAGTCCTAGCGGTGTGTACTGGGTTTGGGTCACCTTCCAGCAGAGGAAAAGCAGCAGTCTCTGCAGCAGCACTGAGCAGGAAACGTGCCAGCAAGGAAAGTGGTGGAGCACTGTCACCAAGGAGACAGGGGAGTGACAGCAGCCATGCAGTCAGGTGACATTACCAGGGGTGTGAGGGGTGTAAGGAAGGTGACAACAGCAGGTACAGCATCTCCCCGTGAAGATCAGCTGTGACACATGACAAAAATAACCCCCATGTGTGTTTAGTCTTCCTGCATCAGGATTTGCATGTAAATCAGGCGCTGCTACGCTTGAGCCCGCAGCAGTCAGGGTAGTTCAGGCCAAGGTAGGCACATTGTCAGTTCATGAAGGCTGTTTAAAGACTACACACCAACATTAGATGTCTTTGCTCAGCATAAAAAAATAGGTTCTGCAAAAGATTAGTCTGAAGCCCAAACGGTGAGTCAGCAAAATCACTTATAATATTGTGAATTCAAAGTTTAATTCACTAAGCAGAAAAAAATAAATCTAAGCAGCAAACCGATCCTGGTCTAACCCCTGTGTTCCACCTGCTTCCAAGCAAATCAGTTAAAAATCAGGAAATCAGGTCAGGTATCTATCTGATGTCACAGCTGAGAGCATCAAAACAAAGTGGCATAAAAGGCAAGAAATTATCTGCAGTGTCTGGAGACACTTTAAAAAGCAAAGGGAAAAGCAGAGGCAAATAAAATCAGTGGCATAAATATTATGCACAACAGCACAGGCAAAGCAGCCAGGCAAAGGATTTCTCCTTAGGGATTTAGCAGTGAACAAGGAACAGAAGTCTTAGAAACAGCAGTGGCTGCATAAAGCCAGGATCACAGCAATACTTACATGCCAGCATTCTCTGCAAGACAGCATGGCAGATCTGTTCAAAATCAACAAATCGAGGCATTTAGAGTTTCAAAGAGCTGCAGTTCTATGCAGAAAAGGTAAATTGACTCCAAGAAAGAGTTTTATCCCTCTTAAAGCTTCACTTTATCCTCAGGCTCTGCAGTAGAACAGGTAAAATAGACAGAGGGGCAGCATTCCCCATTCTTACCAGCATTCCATGCCTCACATTCAAATGGAAAAAACAGAGCAATCAAGGTGAAAGGAAGTTTAAAAAGCCCTTGCTGTGCCACCTTGGAGCAGTGCTCCATACAAACAGCCTCTGTTCTGGCTTCACCATTTGCCCCACTCCAGCATCCAGACCACCACCCTTTCCTTGCTGCTCCAAGCTCTGATTTATTTCCACTCAGCAAGACCCAGAGGTTTATAATGGAATTACTTTTTAAAAGCACTGTTTGTAACCAGGTTTATTTTGTTCTTACATAAGGAACCTTCTGGAATTCCACCTTCCTTCCCAGCTCCGAAGCTTGCTCAAAGCCATTCTGAAGGAACACGATGGCAAAGTCTGCAAACCAAGAAAGAATTGGTGTTTCAGCAGCCCCCTTGCACACAGATCACCTGCTCTTTCCCCTCCCACCTGTCCAAACAGTGTCTGAAAAGCCTCGCTCACCACTTAGCAGGAACAATTTATTGTCTTGGAGTAAAATTACTCCCAGGAAAAAGGATCCAGAAATTAAAGGATTGTAAAGACTAAAGAATTCACAGGTGACCACTGCAGAACTCAGAGGGGCTGGAGGGGATTTTTTCCTAAATAAAATTAGAAAATAAATAATAGGAAATGACAGAGGGAGAATGGAACTCTCAAATATTTGTGGTCCAAAATCTCTCTGACACTTTGCATGTGTCATACAGTGTATCAGCCCTTGCCACACACACTTCCCAAATACATTTTCTTGTGTTACTGTAACTCCAAGGGATGGAAAAATTCAAACCAATCATTTTTTTAAGGGGAAAAAATTGCTAAATTTGCCAAATGTATAAAAAATATATTCCGCTCACTGACACAAGGTAAGAAAACACAAAGTGAGGCTTGTGTTTTTACACCTCCAAGGTCTTGCCCCGTGCACAGATGAGGGACTTGCCTGAGAGAAGGTGCTGTGCCAGCTCCGTGTCCCCAGATGGGACATTCCCAGCCTGCTGGCAGATCCCACAGAGGCCACTACACAGCCACTCCACCACTGCAGGGCCTGCTGGACTCCTGGAACACACAAAAACACCTTCAGTTCAGTCCCTCCTGCTTCCTTGTTATCTCCACCACCATCCTCTGGGCTCGGGGAAGAGCCACTCGTGCACTCTGCCCTAAATGTGGCATTTCATTTATTTAATTTGGACCAGCACATTTGCTTTACAAACAGTTGCTTTTTATATTATTTGCTTTATAAAAAGATTCTACAACACACACACACACAAAGGCAAAAATGCAAGTTAAATTGTGCATCTAGGTATTTCCTTATGTCTGATATGAAAGTGTTTCCACTGAGAAAGCTCTGCTAGAAGAACTTCAGTTCCAATTTCTAAGATACTTGGATTAAAATGCTTTAAAAAAGGAATTCAGGTCTTAATCTATGTCTTTGGTTCCCTTAAGAGTGAAGCACAGTGGGCACTGAAGGCTTTCATCATGAACGAGTAAACCAGTATCAAAAGTCTAAAAGATTATTGCAATGTTTCTTTGACACCATAAGGAAACAACTTAAACTTCACAAAGGATAATTCTGTATATACTGTTTATATACATATATACACACTCTTTTTAGCTCTGTACCATGGAATCACGGAATGGTTTGGGTTGGAAGAGACCTGAGAGACCATCCAATTCCACCCCCTGCCAGGAACACCTTCCACTAGACCAGTTTGCTCCAAGCCCCATCCAACCTGGCCTGTAACACTTGGGGGGGGGAAACAGGAAATTAAAAATAAAATTCTTAGACTAACTACTCTCTGAAGATTAACTCTGCCAGATCAGAAATATAAGGTTTTGTGAAGATGGAAGTACCCAAATTCTGTAGAGCAAGACTTCTTCTCAAGTCCAGCAGCTCATTTGGGGGACATCAACAAGGCACTGCATCTAAACTGGGCTAATCATCCCAGAGTAACCTCTCAAACCCACAGTAACTTCTTAATCCTGCTAATCTGATCCCTTGCCAGCACTTGACTATATCCTGGGTCCAGAATACTCATGACTAATCCCTGATTATATTTCAATAGGCTTTAAGAGATTAAATACATCTGCAAAGCCACAAAGCTCTGCTCACCTCTCCAGCAGATCTGCCAGTCCAGCGATGTCACTGCTGTGCAGGTGCCACACGACTTCCAGCATTGGAGGTTCCTAAAGAGATGTTACCATTAGGTCACAGGTTACATTTAGCTGATGCAAGTGATATATAAAAAATAAAGCTGAATTCTGTTTATTCAAACTATCCAGAAGTTGCTAAAATTTAAACCTGATACCCCAGGAAATGCCCAATGAGGAAAGATTACATTTGCTTTTCCCTTCCTACAGATTTTGGATGGTTTACAGTTGTAGATGCATCAGTTTAAATTTTCATGGACAAGTAATTTATATATCCATATTTTTCCTGCAGAATAATGCAGATTCTGCACATTCAAAGGAGTAGTAGATATTCCACGAAACAGGTAACAGTGCTGAGTTTCAGGTCTTGTTAATTCAGATCCAGATCCAGATTACAGAATTGTCTTTTAGTGTATTAACTATTTATTAGTCTCTATGGAACGAGTTTGCTGCTCTCAAATCTATATCCCAATATAGACTGGGATTGTAGGAGACTACACGAAGCAACACTGAAATCATCCAGGCAGAGAGGCCAATGGACCAAGGGGAAAAATGAACCTTTGTCAAAAATCTGCACCAGACATCGCTCCCATGTGGATCAAATTGCTGCCCTGCAACATCCCTTCCAGCTCCTGCCTGGGACAGCATGTCCAAGAGAGTCCTGAGCCAGCAAAACACCACTGCAGGGTGCACCTGGCAGGGAAAAGGTGCAGCAGCAGCTTCTACTCATTCCAGATAGAACCCAAACCTTCCCACCTTGGGAAGGAAGAGGCATTTGGGAACCTTGGGCACAGGGGAAAAGCCAAAGCCCTGGGAGCTTTCTGCAGCCACCAGCAGCTACCTCATACTCTGACCCCAAACTCGCCCACATACTTTGTCTTCACAACCTAATTCTTACTGTAACATCCTCAGTTACAGGGCAGCACTTATCTACCACTTATCCCATGTCTGCCCCGGGACCAGAAGATCTTAATCAGCCTACGAAACACACAGAGTCTATTTTCAGCCCAGGAGCAGATATGTGAGACCAGAGCACGGCCCTTTATCCAAGCAGATCAGCCTCTTCCTCCTTTCCCATCAGAACAGCAATGAATCAGAACTGCCCTACTCACAAAAAGCCCTGAACTCCCCTCACAACTTCACAAAACAAACCCAAATGAAATCAAGACATCCCATTTGTGAGGAAACACAACCTGTTATCTGCTATCTCTTTCTCTGTGACCTCACTTTGTCTTATCAACATTCCCAGATAAGCTGGGTGGAGAACCAGGACTGCAAAGACAGAAGGACTATTGTTGGAAAAGCACGTGAAGGACTTTGGGACTGGGTCACCCCACAGCCAGCTGGGAGCTTCTGCACTGGACCTGGAGAGCTCCCCATACCAGCATTTGATCACCAAGGTGCTTCCAACACTCCTTTGAGGCAGTTTCTAATAACTCACCTAATGCCAAACCTCAACTGAGTCCTGTGAAAAAGCAGAGACAAGGAATTTCCCACTGAACTTGCTTTAAAATAAACAAAACAACAAAACCACCTAACATTTATAATTCATATCACACTTCTGGCAGGTCAGGAAGACCACAGTCATTCTATGGAATTCAGGGACGTCACATCCCACAGATAAAATCTCATGGTCTATAATGCCACACTGTTTCTCCTTGAGTGATTACCTTCATTTTCCACATTTCTTGGCAGAAGAGGGAGCGACAGAACACATTGTTTGCCAGCAAATCCTTCACCGTTTGAAGCAAGGAAGACAACCTCTTCTGGCATCACACCGGAAATGAAGCAGAAATAATTCCTTTTGTGAATAACGCGTTCTTAGAAAAATAATTTGTTGCTTTCCCTGATTGTTGCTTTTTAAAGGGTTAAATGGTGGAGAGAATTCACAGAAAAGGCCCAAACTTCTTACACATCTTGCACTTCTGCGAGCGAATCAGACACATCAGTGAATAATTGTCCACTCGGGCCCTCCGTGTTTGGGGGCTTTATCAGAGCAGATAAACTGGGCTTAAAGTCAAACCTAACATTGCTGTTCTCTAGATAAATTAAATTTAACCCTTCCCCCTTACTCTCTGGTCCAAGCTCAGCAGTGGCACTGGAGAGGGGCTGGCAGGAGCCTGGCAGATCCGCTCTATGTTGGTAACGGCGGTTTTGGCTGCCAAGGTTGCTGTGGGCACGTCCAGTTTGGAGGCCTGTTCCTGCAGAACAGACACTGAACAAAACAACAAAGCAGAAAGCTGTCAACACGGGAGGAAAAAGGGTTTGAAAACCTGGCTATGAATCATGGAATGGTTTGGGTCAGAAGGGACCTTAAAGCTCATGTCATCCCACCCCATGCCATGGGCAGGAACACCTTCTACTAAACCAGATTGCTTCAAGCCCCATCCAACCTGGCTTTGGACACTTCCAAGACAGAATCCCACAGCTCAAACCCCTTTCAGCACAAATGTCATCCATTGTACAGGGTAAATAATTTTTATTTCCATGTATGATTCCTTTACTATACATAAAACAGGGGAAGAACAGCCACAGAGATGGAATGTCCCTGAGAAGCAGATTTTTGTGTTTTAGCCTTGTAATACTTTCAAATAACAAAAGCATTCAAGGACTGACACCTTGCCAGGGGTGTCATCAGCAGGTAAGTAAGAAAAAGACCAGAACAATGAAAATAAAGTAAAAGTGGTGTTGCATTTAACAGGCAAACATTCAGTATGGGAGGAATTCTTCCTCACTGTATCCCCAGTAGATACTCACCTATAAATGACTCTGATGATACTCCCAGCTGCTCTGTGCCATCCTGCACACTTGGCTTGGCTGAATCTCCCACCTGGAAGCAAAAAAACCCCTTAGATGTCTGTTACACACATTTACAAACCTATTCCCTCTAAAGCTCTGGCACTGCTGGAGCAACTGAAGTGAAATTAGCACTGACTTCCCCCATGAGAATGAAATACCACAGATTTCAGGGCACCTTGCAAGAGATATATGTATAGTTATTGTCATTTCGTGCAGAAAAAAGGAGACACAGGTCAGAGTTCCTCACCCCCCAGCATCCAAGAGCTCAGCAGCAGTGCCAGGAGCAGAATTTTTGTAATTCCCATCTTTGAAGTCCTTTCCGTGAAGCCATATGGCCATAAATATTTGATGAAACATGTCCAAATGTTGGATCCTTTTCTAGTGAAATCTCCCCTTTATTTTTATAAAGGCAAATACTCTGTAGAGAAAGAAAGATCCTGAAGTATGGGAGGTATTTGCAGAGTCTGTTGCAGCTGTAAAATCAAAACTGTGTGAGGAGAGGAAGAATGCGGCCAAATCAGAAGGTTGGGTCAAGTCTAGGTTGTCATGAAGACAGTCAGGGTAGTCAGAAATGGTTGATAATTCAGAGAAACCCCAAGTCTCTCCTGAATTTTTCCCCTAGATTCACAAGAAGCCAGTTCTGACTCCAAGAAAAACATGCTGGATTTCTCTTTGTCCCTAATCCAAACCACGCTTAAGTATTTTCTGTCTGTAAGTGCAAAACATAAAGGAAAAAGAAAATAATCTCATTTTGGCAACACAGACCTCCAAACTTCAGCTTACTCCTACAGTGTTGGTTTTTCTTTCCATGTGTCATGAAAACTGTGTTCCTGGGACATTCACTGCACAGCTGGTGGAACCCACCTCCAGTTGGGATCTCCCACCATCCCAGCTGGACCATGACCCCCCTGAACCATCCGGCTCCTACCTCCAGGAGGAGGTCAGTCAGGTTCTGGTGGTGATCCAGCAGCCTCAGAGCTGCTTCCTGGAGCTCTGATCCGCTCCCAAAGGAGCTTTTCCGCTTCCTGGCTCTCCCTGCTGAGAAGTTTGGGTTTGTTTTATGACCACAGCTTGTTCCCACAGCCCCCAAGGACACCTTCTGTTCCCTGCTGCTGGGGTATGAGGGCAGAGGGGGGATGTACGAGGGCAGAGAGAGGGGCCTGTATGAAGGCAGATGGAGTGCATGAGGACAGCCGGGTGTATGACAGCAAAGGGTTATGAGGAAGGCAGAGGGGAGCGTATGGAGTGCGGCAGGAGGGCAGGGAGATCTGTACGAGGAGACCAGAGGTGGGTGTTAGAGGTGGGCAGAAGGGGGGGGTT
>NW_021938838.1:8502610-8534357 GCF_001715985.3 Manacus vitellinus
GGAATCACTAGCACTGCAGGAATCACCTTCCACTACACCAGGTTGCTCCAAGCCCCGTCCAACCTGGCCTTGAACACTTCCAGGAATGGGGCAGCCACAGCTTCTTTGGGCAACCTGTGCCAGGGCCTCCTCACCCTCACAGCCAAGAATTGCTTCCCAGTATCCCACCTAACCCTGTCATGTGGCAGTGGGAAGCCATTGCCCCTTTTCCTGTCATTCCATGCCCTTTTCCAAAACCTCTCTCTCTCTTTTTTCTCAGCTCCCTTTAAGTCCTGAATGGCTGTAAGGTTCCATAGGAAGCAGTGTAGAATTCCCAGAGGGATTTTCCCTCTGGTCCTATCCTCCCTGGCGATGAACCACAGCTGTCAGCCGCTGTCCGCGTGCCCAGTGGAGGGCTCAGAGCAGCAGTAGTGATCCCTTACAGGAAGGTGTACCCACCATCGGGAATCAGCTCCTGCTGGAATTGGCCGTGGGATGGTTCATTTTGAGCTGGCCCTGGCAGGGGTGAGTCAGCAGCACGCGCGCCAAGAGCTGGAGAACACTTCCTGGCAGTGCCAGCGAGTCCGGCAGCTGGTGCCGGGGAGGCTGCAGAGAGACCCCACAGCACCGAGTTTGGGAACCCTTGCCAGAGTCACATTCCTGAGATACGTTAACCCCTCAGGATGCCATTGTCAAGTTTAGGGCAGCCTCAGATTTTGGGATGCCCCATTGGGCCAGCCCCAGCAGGTGTCCAACCGAGAGCTTGGCATTCCAGGATACTCCTGAGGTTTATTCACATGGACACCAGGAAGCTCTCACAGCATTAGTGTCCAGGGAACCTGGTACCACCTGACTTTGGACCTGCTTACACAGGGGTGTTATGTGGTGGGAAGGCAGCGGGATGGGGTCAGTGTCCCCTCAGGATGATCCAAGTGCCAGTATCCAGTGCGGGAGTTCATTGCCTTGGGACTGGCTGGGGCATTCCAGGGAATCAGAAAGTCTAAGAGCAGTGAGTGCTATGGAACACTGGGTCAGGGACTCTGGTTTGGCCAAGGAAGGAAAACCAGGGGAAACCATTCCTGTGATGGAACACAACAAGGCGACATCAGGAGGTACAGTCAAGAGCTCATCACTGCCCAGGGTTCCCACTGTGTGCCCTCAGTGTCCTCAAGATCCCCACGATGTTCCCAAGGTCCCTATGGTGGCCCCAAGGTCTCCATGCCACCCCCAGTGTATCCCCAAGGTCCCTATGGCGTCCTCAAGGTTGTCCCCAAGGTCACCCGAGTGGCCTTGAGGTCTCCAATGTGCCCCCAGGGGTAACCTTAAGACCATCATGGTGATCCTAAGGTCCTCAGTGTGCTCCGAGGTCTCTGAGGGTGTTCCCAATGCCTCCAGGATGGTCCCCAAATGTCCCCAAGGTGTCCCTCAGAGCATCCCACTTTAAACTCCAGCCACATTCAAGGCCAGCATGCAGCAGTAGGAAACTGTCCTGTCAAATGCCCCCTCCTTCCATGTTCCCAGTTTATTGCAGCATGGAAGGAAAATGAGAGAGGCACGTCCACCCCACAGGTTCTCCATGCGCTTATTCCAGGTTCCTGTGGCTTTTTAAGGAAATTTTTTGCGTATGAGAGTTGAAACCCATGGGAATGGCATATCCCCAAGGAAACACAGCACACAGCTGCAGGTGGTTGGGGAAGGGTTCTGTCTGCCCTCCATCCCACCTCCGTGCCCCTCTCTTCCTGATTCCACACTGAAGGAACCAGGAATTCCAACCCTCCCATATCACTCTGACACCCTTTCCCAAACTCTTCATATTTTTTTCTTTTATCTTTCATTTTTAATTCTATTTTCCTCATCCACATACACGCTTGGCTTCCATTTGAGTTTTCCACGCTGGTAGCTTTTAATTATGCCGCGATTCCATATTAATTGCAGATTTACCCAAAGCAAAAGGCTCCGTGCTTTGTCATGCAAATGCCATCCCATGAATCCTGCAGGGTGGGTTATCCTCGCCTTCAAACGCTGCACGTCCTCCCCGCTCCCCTCCCTGCCGGTGCCGCCCCGGCTGTGTCCGGAGGCGATGGAAAGCTGGCACCCGGCACTGCACAGCCCTGCTCTGGTGGGCTTTCCTCCCGGGAAGTCGCCTCCCAGGCAGGCTCCAAAACAGCTGATTATAGGGCAAACGTTGCATTCAAATCTCTCAAACCAGAGCCAGGTGTCAGCATTGTGGCCATGAGCTGCTCCAGGGGCTGGAGACGTGCCATTCCATGTGGATGCAGCTGCGGATGAAGCTGGCACTGTGCTCCCGACTCCCTGTAACATGCTCCCGCCTGGATATGGTGCATTTGAGCAATCCAAGAGATGCACTTGTATCCATCCTTCCCTTTCCCAAACCCCAGGGCACTGTACAGGGCTGCATTTCACAGTATTCCAGCTCCACTCTCCCATTTTCTTTCCTAAAGATGGGGCTGGCACTCCTTAGGTTCTCTGGGATGGGCACTGAAGGGCATTTCTCCTCCGTCCCAGGCTCTTTGCCAGTGGTCTCTGGCCCTGCAGCTCCTTTGGCTGTGTGGGACAAATAGAATCTATATCCCTGCTCTGTCCCCCTCCCAGCTCAGCCAGCACAGCTCTGGGATTGATCCCAGTTTATGCTCATGGGTTAATGGAGCTGAGACAGTGTTTTTTATGCTCCTTCCATCATGGAAATGGGAAGCTCATCATGACAAGAGTGTTCATGTGCTCCCTCTGACCTTTCTCATGGACTGGTTGTCCTTTCTGCTCTGCCAGCACAATCCTGCCCTCCCCATGTGTCCAGAGGGACCAGCTGATGCCCCAGAGCAATCCCATCATCAGCACCATGCCATGCCAGCCATTCCCAGTGGCTGTAGAATGCCATCCCCACACCACATTCCCAAGGGACATTGTCTCCCTAGAGATTCCATCTCATCCTGGCATCTTCAACCTGCTCCTGCTGCTCCTGGCCATGCACAAACCACATTCTGGCATCTGGAGTTCTTCTCCTTCCCTCTGAGGAGTTTTCCTGTCCCAGCCTGGCTTTTCCCTCTCAATCCCAGCTGAGCTCCCCAGGCTTCCCAGCACCCCACAGGCAGGTGCCTCATGGGAGGTGTCCGCATGGGTGCTGGCATCCTGGGTTCCTGCCCTCACTCCTGCTCTGTGTCCCCAGGTGACCCCAGTCCCAAGGCTATCGTGTCCCTCCACCCGCTTCTCCACACATGGCACGTGTACTCTGTGGGGTGGGAGCCAGGGCTAGGGCTGAGCCATGTGCTGTGGCCACCCTGATCCTCTCGGGGTGAATGGGGCTCTTATGTCCCTTGTGGGGTGTCAGCCAGCACTGCCCTGCACCCACCCCGGGCACTGCCCCTCGTCACGTGCCTTGCACCCCATGCCTGGGGCACCCACGCCCTGTGCCCTCTGCCCTATGCCCAGGTGTGTGCCCTGCACCCTACACCCAGGTAACCCGGGGCAGCCACTCCCTGTACCCAGTCCTATAGCCTGGGCAGGCCGAGTTGGGCCATGCTGTGATGTACCGTCCCGTGCTGAGCTGTGCCATCCCGAACTGAGCTGTGACGTGCCGTGCTGTGGTGTGCCATGCCAAGCTGTGCCATTCTGAGCCATGCAATACTGTACTGAGCTGTGCCGTGCCGTGCCACATTCTAACGAGCCATGCCACACTGTACGGAGTGTGCCACACTGTACAGTGCCACGCGATACCATGCAGTGCCACACAGCACAGAGTCATGCCATGGCATACCGAGCCGTGCCACACCGTACCAAGTTGTGCCATACATATCGAGCCGTGTCGTAACGTGCCGTGCCGCACCGTACCATACCGTATCGTACCGTACCGTGCCGTACCGCACCGTACCACACCGAGCTTCACGCCGTCCCGATCCGCCCGTGCCCCCCGGCGCCGCCGCGGCCCCTCCCGGCGGGGCCCCGGCGGTGGCCGCACGGGGTGGTGTAGTTGGCCGGGCGGTGGGCGGGGCCTGTCCCGTGTCGCCCGCCCCCCGGCGCTCCCGGCGGTGCGGTACGGGCCGGGCCGATGGCGTGGGCGGCCGTTCGGGGGCGTGTCTCAGCGCGCCCCGCCCCCCGTCGTCGCCCCGCCCGCCGCGCTCGGCGGTGCGGATGGGGCGATGGCGGCGGGCCGGGCGCGGGGGGCTCCGCCGCGGAGCTGTCCCTGGAGGAGGTTGCGAATGCTCGAGCAGCCGCTGAACGAGGGAGCAGGCCGGGGCGCTCTGCTTCCAGGGCTGTGCCGGACCGCCCCGCCGCCGCCCCGTGCCCCCGCGCCGCTCCGCAACCCGGCCGACAGTCGCCTCCGCGGCCGAGCTCTCCTCTCCGCCTGCCCGCCCCGCGCATCGGTGAAGGCCGCCGCTGCTACGAGGAGGGGCGGGCCGCGGGGCGGCGCCCGCGGCGGAGGGGAGCGGGAACGTGCAACCCCGACATGGGCTTACCGGGGCTTACCGGGGGCTTACCGGGCGCTTTACAGGCATCGGACTTGCCTGGGCGTTTACGCGGGCGCCGGGGCTTACAGACACCGGAGCGAGGCACCGAGGCTTGCCAGCACCAGGAGTTACCGGCACCGCGGGAGCGGGGCGCCGGGGTTTACCACAGCTTATCGGAGCTTACCGGGACTCGGGGTTTAACGGCACTGGGGCTTACCAGGGTTTACCGGCACCAGGACTTACCGGCACCGAGAGCGAGGCACCGGCACCGGGGCACAGGAGCTTCCTGGGCCTGGGACCCGGGCACCTGGACTTACTGGCACCAGGGCTTAGCAGGACTAGGGCCTGCCGGCACCAGGAACGGGGCACCGGCATCGGGGCTTACCAGCACCGGGACCCGGCATATCGGGACTTACCGGCACCGGGGCTTACTGGTACCGGAGTGAGGCACTGGGCTTACCGGCACCGAGACTTACAGGCAGTGGGACTTACGGGCCCTGGGACCCGGGGCACTGGGTCTTACCAGCATAAAGAGCGGGCACCTGAGACTTACCGGCACCGGGACTTACCGGCACCGGCAGAGGGTGCTGCACCGGCGTCGGGGACGCAGAGGGACGAGGGATATCGGCTGCAGGGGGGGCAACTGCAGCGGCCCTGGCGGGAGGGACCGGCGCCGGTGGAGAAGGACCTGTACTGAGAGCGACGGATAGGCAGGAGAAGCGACATCGCGGGGGGGGCAGGCACAGAGGCAAGGGCCGCAGGGGAGCGGTGCAGGGAGGGCACTGGAGAAGCTGGGAGAGACTGTGAGGATGGAGAAAGGGACAGTACCAGCACCGGGGGGCAGGAAGGTGGCAAAGGCGGGGACAGGGGTGAGCCCCAAAAGCCCTGGCCCCGCGGTGGGGACTGGCCAAGCCGGCACTGCCGGGCATTGGCGCGGAAGATGGGCTGATGAAAGTTCGGGTCCAGGGCTTGGTGTGGCCGAACCGACACTGGCACCGGCAGGGCCTCCAGCTAAACCCAATGGAGGCTGGCCTGATGTAAGGGGTGCGCGTGGTCCTGGCATCCACCGTGAGGCTGCAGGACACACACAGCAAGGTCAGACAGACACGGGGACACCCACAGGGACATCCATGGGTCGTCCACACCTGCACATGCAGGGCACTTCGTCCTGCCCCAGCCCCCTGTGTGTTGCACACGGGACAGCCCCATCTCCGACCTTTAGCCTCCCAACCATCTCTCCGTGGGAGACTGGCACTGCCAGTCACAGCTGTGACGGTTCTGGGGTGTCACTAGGCTGGGCCGGCTGCCAGCGGTGACACTGGGAGGCTCCAGGAGCACCTGGAGTGCAGCCAATGCTCCACCTGTCTCATCCAACAGCGAGGCCACAGGGGCCGGTGCTGTGGGGTCACCGAATGGCCTTGATGCCGGTGACCGGGCAGATGCCAGGGTGTGTTGGGCATCTCCATGCCCAAGGCAGGGACACACACGGGCACAGCACGTGCCTGTGGCATCTGGGCATGGTGTGGTCACACCGGCTCTACTGGTCCTGCTTGGGAATGGCCCCACGCCCTACCCTGAGCCACTGTGGGGCTGGAGACGGTGTCACTTGCCAGTGCCACCATGCCAGTGATACTGTGCCAGTGACACCGTGCTACCTCCTCCTACCAGGTCACTTCTGTGCCAACCTGAGCCATCTCCCCAGGGATGAATCAGGCCTCTTCACAGTGAAGCCTGAGGCTGGAAGGGCTCTGGGTGCCTCTGGGCACTGCTGCAGGTGGTGGTAACAACGTGGCACGTGGCTTGGCAGCTCTGCCTGGGCATGGGGCTGGATCCCGCTGAGTGAACCAACAGCACCCTCTGGAGCCACTCCAGTCCCCTATCCCATAGGAACTCCCTCCTTAGCTGTGTCCCAGTGGCTGGAGGGAGCTGCTGGGACCTTCTGGGCTCATCCTGCTGGCCAGGCACCAACTACAGGGCGATGATGGCATCCCAGGGCTGGTACTGCAGTGGGAACTGGGCATGGCTGGGGCAGATGGGTTGGCGATGGGTTTGTGTGTGGCACTGTGACCACCATTGGAGCTGCCCTTGCTGTCTGTTCCTGGCTGGCACACGACTGGCATATCCTTGCAGCTGCCGCATTGATTAGCTCAATGCAGAGCTAATGGTCGGGAAGTGGAGCTGGAAGCCCTGGGGACACTGCAGAGACCACTCGTGTTCCTCGTCCTGCGGCTGCCAGGAGAGTTTGAGCTGCCCATGAGCATGTCCTGGGCTCTGTGTGTGCGTGTGTGTGTGCCATGCTCCAGCTGTGGCTGCCAGTCCCCACACTGCCAGTGCTCACAGTCCCGGTACCCACACTGCTGGTGCTCATGATGTCAGTGCCCACACTGCCGGTGCTCACACTCCTGGTGCCCACACTGCCGGTGCTCACACTCCTGGTGCCCACACTCCTAGTACCCACACTCCTGGTGCCCACAGCCCAAAGGGATGCAGGGGCATTTCCCCATGGTTGCAGAGCTCTCAGCTCCCTCCAGCCCTGGAGGTGAGTGATAAAGGAATGCCTGTGCCCCCCTTATGTGCCCCCCTGGAGGCGGTGCTGCCACTGCCTGATGCCAGGACTCAATGTACTGGTGCCCACTGCCCCATGGAGCTGTGTCCTGGGTCCAGGACAGGATGGGAGCAGCCAGGAACGGGAGTCTCAGGTTGGGGTAGAAACTGCTGGGGGTGGGACCTGCTCAGGGTGGATACCTCACAGCTGAGCTGGGTGGGTACCACATCCCCAGGTGATGTGGGGTGGGATGCCCAGTGCAGGGCTGTGGGTGCAAGTGGTGACTCTGCTCTCCTCCCCCAGACCTGCCCGCGCTGCTGACGCCCTCCGCCGAAGCCCAGGTATGCAGGGGCCAATGACTGGCCCCATCTGCCATCACACGCCAGTGTGGGGTGGGCACCGCCACCTGGTCCCCTCGCCCATGGGTCCTGGGATGGGACCCAGCGCTGATGGGTGGGGGGGTAGCTGGTGCCAGGGTACATCCAATGCCCAGCCCATGCCATGTCCTGCAGATGGTGCAGTCGCTGGGCTTCGCCGTGTACCGGGCACTGGACTGGGGGCTGGATGAGAACGAGGAGCGGGAGCTGAGTCCACGCCTGGAGCAGCTCATTGACCTGATGACCAACAGCGACTCAGAGGACAGCGGCTGTGCCACGGCTGACGAGGGCTATGGGGGGCAGGAGGAGGAGGAGGAGGGGGGCGAGGGACCGCCACGCGCTGTGCGCACCTTCGGGCAGGCCATGCGGTGCTGTGCTGCCCGCCTGGCCGACCCCGCCGGTGCCCCGGTGCACTACCAGGCTGTGTGCCGTGCGCTCTTCGCTGAGACTGTGGAGCTCATGGCCTTCCTCGCCAAGATCCGTGATGCCAAGGAGGTGAGTGTTGGTGCCCACTGGCACCGCTACCTAGCCAGGGAAGCCAGCTGGTGCCCTCTCTGCCCATCCCACCAGGGCTGCTGGTTCCGGCGTTTAGCCATAACATCTCCCAGAGTGCTGTGCCAGCTGGGAATGTGGGTGTTTTTGGGTATACCTCAGTGCTGCAGCCCCATGACATGGTTTCAGTTGGACCCTCAGTACCACCAGGGCAGGGTGACAGTATCTTGTACCACAACAGCTGCTGCAGAAGCTGAAGGAGGATGAGGAAGAGGAGGAGCGGCCGGCAGCGGAGCTGGGCAGCCTGCGCAACACCGACTGGGTACAGTGGCACGTTGGGGCATGGGGTCCATGATGGGTGGGTGGGTGCTGACGTGGTGTCCATGTGACCCCCCAGGCCCGGCTGTGGGTACAGCTGATGCGAGAGCTGCGGCATGGCGTGAAGCTGAAGAAGGTGCAGGAGAAGCAGTTCAACCCACTGCCCACTGAGTACCAGCTCACGCCCTTCGAGATGCTCATGCAGGACATCCGCGCCCGCAACTACAAACTCCGCAAGGTCATGGTGAGCACAGCCACCGTGCCAGCCCCTCACCCTCCATCCTGCCATGCCCCAGCCTGGCACTGACCCCCTGCCCTCCCCAGGTGGATGGAGACATCCCCCCACGGGTGAAGAAGGATGCCCATGAGCTCATCCTTGACTTCATCCGCTCCCGGCCCCCTCTGAAGCAGGTGAACACTGGCACTGGGACATCTCCCTGGCATGATGCCATGCCTACCCTGGGAGTGCCATCCCTGAGCCATGGCTACCACTTGAGGTCCTGTCCACACATCCCACAGGCATCAGAGCGACGGCTGCAGCCCCTGCCCCAAAAGCAGAGGACGCTCCATGAGAAGATCCTGGAGGAGATCAGGCAGGAGCGGAAGCTCCGGCCTGTGGAGCAGAAAGGTACCAGTGTCCCCTCCCTGCTGTGACACGCCAGCTCTGTGCCCATCCCCATGGTGCTGAGCCTGTCCCTCTGCAGGGTACAGCTCCCTGCCCTGCATCCCACATGCCTGTGCTGGCCGCCTGGCCTCCAACTCCTGCCTCGAGCTCTCTCGGTGCCCGGACAGTGCCATGCCCACACGCCCACGGCCACGCGTCCTCCTCAAGGCGCCCACCCTGGCCGAGATGGAGGAGATGAACCTCTCAGAGGCAAGGGGGGACCCTGGAGGTGGGGGGACACGGGGGGTGCCAGGTCCCTGGGGTGATGTGGTGCCCATGGTCTTGCAGGATGAGGACTCTCCAGGCACAGAGGTGCCGCTGAAGCGGGATCGCTCCTTCTCAGAGCAGGACCTGGCACAGCTGCAGAGCCAGCTGGGGGGTGACCAGGCTGCACCCCAGGACCTGGAGCCACTGCAGCCCGAGTCCCGGCCCCGCTCAGGTACTGCTGGAGGTCCCCATGTCCCCATCCCCAGGGGGCTGTGCCATGCCCTGTGTCAGTGGTGGCACCAGGTAACATGGCCTCACCATGATCCCTCCTCACAGGCTCTGTCCCTGCCAGCTGTCACCAGCTGCCAGATGGGCCAGCACCGCCCCGGGCTGCTCTCGGTGCTGTGGAGGAGAGACCAGAGGACGGATCCAGCGCTGCCCCCACCACTAGCTCCAAGCACCTCTGGCTGGTGGGTTCTAGGGACACCGGGGCTGGGGACACCAGGCAAGCGTGACTGTGGGCACATGGCTCCCTCTGCCACAGCTCATGGTGACATCCCCCTGTCCTGCAGGAGTTCAGCCACCCCGTGGAGAGCCTGGCCCTGACCGTGGAGGAGATGATCAATGTCCGCAGGGTGCTGGTCAAGGCTGAGATGGAGAAGTTCCTGCAGAGCAAGGAGCTGTACAGCAGCCTGCGGAGAGGGAAGGTGGGAATGGGGCCAGGGAACCAGAAGGGTTGGTGGAGGTGTACCCCCGCCCAACCCCAACTCACCCCACTCTGCCTGCAGGTTTGCTGCTGCTGCAGGGCCAAGTTCCCCCTCTTCTCCTGGCCTGCAGCCTGTCTCTTCTGCAAGCGGTGAGCACTGTACTGTGCCGTGTCACAGGGCTGGGAGGGTGGCAGGAGGGTCCCTGTGATGGCCCCACTATCACACCTCTCTTTGTGTCCCCAGGTCTGTCTGTAGCTCCTGCAGCCTGAAGGTAAGGGACTGGCCCTGGCCAGTGTCACTGTGTCCCAGTCCTGCCTTGCCCCATTTTGTTCTTGTCCTGTCTCTGTTCTCCCTTGTCCCTGCCCCATCTCATCCCATCCCTGTCCTGCATCCTCCCTGTCTGTCCTTCCCTATCTCTGCCCCATCCCGCCCCTGTCCTATCCTGTCTCTGTTCTCCCTTGTCCCTGCCCCATCCCATCCCTGTCCTGCCTTGTCCCTGTATGTGTCCTGCTATTTCTCTGATCCATCCTGTCCCTATCCTGCCCCATCTTATCCTTGCCCCTGTCCCACTCCATCCGTATCCCTGCCCCTGTCCAGTCCCTATCCCTGCCCTGCCCTATCCCAACCGTGTCCCATCCCACCCCGTCCCCGTCCATCCCGTCCTGACTCCCACATCCCGGCAGATGAAGATGCCTTCCAAGAAGCTGGCTCACATTCCCGTCTACGCGCTGGGCTTTGAGAGCCTCCCGGGCTCGCTGCTGCCCAAGGCGCTGCCGCTGCGCCGGAGGGAGCCCTTCCAGTGAGTCCCTGAGCCTTCCTCCCCATTCCTCCCCACTCCTCCTCCTCCTGCTCCCGGTGGGTGCCGACGGAGTGCTCTGTACCGCAGTTCGCTGTCGGGGCCGTGCTGGCGCCGGGTGGAGGAGGAATTCCCGCACATCTACGCCCAGGGCTCGGTGCTGCGGGACGTGTGTCCCGACTGTGCCGGGTTCGTGAAGGACGTGGTGAGCTCCAGCCGGCGCAGCGTGGCCGTGCTCAACGCCAGCGCCGCGTCCCGGCGCCACGCCAAGGCCCGCTCCCTCTACAGCGACGCCTGGCTCCAGTGAGGGGCCCGACGCCCCAGTGATGGGCACCACGGGGGTGCCCCCCCGCTGTACATATATACATAGGATGGATACACACAGCCTCTATATTTATATACGTTATGGACCAGGGGCAAAAGGACCCGTTCCTGCCATCCCCTTCCATCCCTGCCACCAGCCACTGGGGGCACAAGTCCTGCCATGGGGCACCTGCAGCCCCTGAGGGCATGGATCCCACCGTGGGGTACCCACAGACCCCGAGGGGATGGATTCCACCGTCACACAGCCCCTGAGGGTGTGGATCCAGCTGTGGGGTACCCACAGCCTCCGGTGGAATGGATCCAGCTGTGGGCCGCCTCCAGCGTCCGGGGGGAAGGATCCCACCGTGGGGCAGCTCCTGGGAGAATAGGTCCTGCTGCAGAGCGCCCACATCCCCGGAGGGGATGGATCCCACCATGGACCACCGTTAGCCCCCAGATGGATGGATCCTGCTGTGGGACACCCGCAGCCCCCCGGGAGCACAGATCGCACCGTGGGGCAGCTCCTGGGGGAACGGATCCCACGGTGGGGCACCTGCAGCCCCCTGTGTTGGCTTCCCCCAGCTCTGCTTCTGTGCCAAGCCCTGGCTGTGCCGGGGTGCCCAGTGCCCTGGGCTGGCACGGCTGCTCTGTATGTCCCCTCTCCGATAATAAACCCGCTGGGCTACTCCGGGGCCGCGTGGCTGGTCCTGAGTGGGTGATTGGGAGGGAGAGCAGGGTGCAGGGTGCTGCAAAACGTGAGGGGGCCGGGGACCACCACCCCCTGCACTCCACTCCAGTCCATCACTCACATCTCCCCTCGCCATCCTTCCTGTCCGCTCCCACGGCAGTGCCCACCGGCGACCCTGCACAGGACCGTGGGAACACTCTGCTTCCCGTTCCCATGAGCATTCTCACCGCCCCCAGCCTGTCTCCCCGGCCCATCCCCGAGTCTCCCCCGTGTCCCGAGGTCATCACCCCGTAAAACCGGTCGTGGCAAACAACCTCCGTGCCCACGCCCCCCCTCCGGGACAGTATTTCACGCGGGGCTTGCGAGGGGCGCCACGGAGGTGCGGGGGGCGATGGCCGTTTTAGCCCAGCCAGTATGGGCCTGCGCGTGTGGGGTGGGCTGGGGCGCCGGTGTGTCGCGCAGGGCGCTGCCGCTGGTGCGCGGGCGCAGGCACGCGGAGCCGGCGGGGGTGATGTCGGTCGGCCCTGCAGGCGGCTGCGGGGGGATGGCGCGTGGCCAGGGGGGCCGCGGGCCTGGGCCAGCTGGATCGACCCCGCCCGAGGTGAGCCCGAGAGGCGGGGCCGCCCGTCGCACCGGCAGCGCCCCGCGTCCACGTTAGCAACGTTGCGGAGTTGGTGAGGGGGGCAGAGGCCGCGGGTGCCGGGGCTGATGGGGGCGCAGAGGGCTGTGAGCGTTTGGGGGCGAGTGCCTGGAGGTGGGCAGATGGAACGTGAAAGGTCACTGGTAGGCACAAGTGGGACGACAGTGACTTTATGGAGCGACTGGGGGGAACAGTGATCTTTGGTGGGCAGCTGTCGTGGCAGTGAACTGGGGTCCCTTGACTGGGCACTCATGGGGGAGCGTGACCGTGAGGGGGTCACCTTAGGCATGTTGGCTGGGGGGTGGCGATGTGTGTCTGGGGGGATCAGGAGGGCTGAGGGTGACAGTGAATGTGGCAGAGGTGACAGTTGGTGGGAGGCAGTGATTTGGGGTCAGTGACTGGGGTGGGACTGAGGGGTTTGGGTGGTAGGTGGGAGGGATGGGGAGGTGCAGCTAGGGCTGAACTTGGAGGAAATGGGAGGGAGGCCTGGGTTTGGATGTTGTCAGAGCTGGGACTGGGAAACTGTTTTTAGGAATATTCCTGCCACCATCCTGCCCTGCAGGAGCACAGTGCTGAAGGCTGGGAGTCGAGTGGCCCTGGTGGTACTGCCAGTTCTTTGGGGTGACAGAGCCTGGTCCTGCTCTCCAGACGCCTTATCCAACCCTGTCCTTTCCCAAGGCCTGGCTGTGGGAGCATAGGCAGGGCTGGGTTTGGAAGCTCTTCCCAAGGAAGAGCAGAGTCCAGACAGGGCTGTGGTGTGAGAGGACACATTGTGGTGTCCCTGTGCCCCCCTCCATGGGCTTGGGGCTATCCAGGCACCTGCTGGGTGACACACTTGACATGAGGGGTCATCCCCATCTGTTTGCAGGTGGAGTGGTAGATCAGATCCCTGGGGAATTCCATCCCTGCACTCACTGTCCCTGCACCTTGTCCCTCTGTTTGCAGATCCCTGCTGAGGAGTCAGAGGATGAGCCAGTGACTGGAGAGGAGCAAGTGGACACCCGGCTCAGCGAGCAGGACACAGCAGGAGGGAATAAGGAGGGGAACAAGGAAAGGAACAAGGAGAGGAACAAGGAAGGGGCTGTGACTGAGGACACGGACGATGGGCAGAGAGAGGAGGAGGAGGCCGAGCAGCCGGACCAAATGGTAACTGCCACAGGGACACAGGAACAGGGCAGGGACACACACGGGGAGCTCAAACCCAGGAACTCGGGGCTCTCAGGGAGGACCAGCAGTTTGGTGCTGAGTGCTGGATTTGTGTGTGGGATCCGGGGAGATTTTCCAGCTGCAGAGAGGAGGCTCCCAAGGAAGACCCTGTGCCACACAAGAGCTGAGGCTGGGCAGGGGCTGGGAATGGTCTCAGGGAAGCATTTGTTTTGGAATAGGGGATGTGGAGGCTCCAAGCAGTGTCAACTAAGCACTGAATGTGCTTTTCCTCATTGTGATTTATTGTCGTTTGGTGTCAAGATTTGCTCCTGTGGTTTGTATCAGCTCACAAGTGTCTCCTTGCAGGATTTTGTAAGGAAAGGGACATTTAACTAACAATTTTCCATGGCAGGTTTGGCTTGGATCTCGCAGAGATGAGGGTCGGAGGAGCAAAGCAGGGTTGGCCCTCTGGCCTCACCTGTTTGCTATGCATTTGGGTTGTGTGCCCATGGGTTCTGGGCAAAGTCCACTCTCTGTGCATGTTCCAGCTATGCCAGTGGCTGGGACTGCTCTGGACAGTGGGTCCCTGTGTAAGCAGTGGCTCCAGGGGCCCTGACCCAGTGAGTTTGCTGTGTCAGCACCCCAGGACACACCTGTGGCTTCTCCCAGAGCTCCATGGGAGCCCTGGGCAGGCGGATGCTGCTCTTGAGTAGAGCCAGACTGGGGCTGCACCTTCCCTCGGTTCTGGAACCAGTGTGGCGTGGTTCTGGTGACATGATTACTTGATAGGACAAGGGGGAATGGCTTCCCACTGCCAGAGGGCAGGGTTAGGTGAGATATTGGGAAGAAATTCTTGACTGTGAGAGTGGGGAGGCCTTGGCACAGGTTGCCCAGAGAAGCTGTGACTGCCCCATCCCTGGAAGTGTCCAAGGCCAGGTTGGACAGGGCTTGGAGCAACCTGATCTAGTGGAAGGTGTCCCTGCCCATAGCAGGGGGTGGGAATGGATAAACTTTGAAGTGCCTTCTGCCCCAAAGCATTCCACAATTCTGTGATTCCTTGCTGTATTATTTGCTAAATCCTGGAAATGTATTTTCCAGCTGTGTACACCCCAAGGAAGAGCCAGCATGGGCAGTGGTGTGCCTGTCACTTTAGGGAATGCCACAGAGCATCCTGAGCTGAAGCAGCTGCACCTGCAGGGAGAGGAGCTGTATTTTGCTGGGGCCTTGTGGCAGGTGTTGGTTTCTGTAGAAATGGGAATGACCATTGAAACTGGAAACTGTCCCGCTCACTACAAGCACAGAAATCCAGCTTGTTCTGGAGACTGAAGGAGGCTGAAGCATTTCCTCCACACCTGGCACGGCTAAACTTCTGTCTTTCCTGGTTTTGTAGCCTCAGACATTGATCTGAAAGTCAGCTGAGATTTAACCCTTTGGGAAACTCTGGTGCTTTCATCTATTTTCTCCTTGTGTCTTAATTTCCACTCTCTGACAAACAGGAAATGATGAATTTTGATTTTGTTTAAGGGCCTTTGGTGTGCTGATCCCAGTGGGAAATGCTCTTATTCCCATGGAGCTGACACCCCTCAGAGCATGCTGACAGCTCTTCCCTTTGTCTTTGCAGCCTGCATCGAGTAACAAGCCAAGGAAGAAAA
Source organism: Manacus vitellinus (assembly GCF_001715985.3). Classification (NCBI taxonomy): domain Eukaryota; kingdom Metazoa; phylum Chordata; class Aves; order Passeriformes; family Pipridae; genus Manacus; species Manacus vitellinus. The sequence continues at coordinate 8,517,588 of NW_021938838.1, forward strand.
AAAAGAAAAGGAAAACCAAGAAAACTTCAGCAGGAGACACTGTGGTATGTCTGTGTGAGCTCTGAGTCAGGGATCAGGCTGATTCCTCCAATGGGACTGACAAAGTGGGAATTCTGGGGTGGCTGCAGGAAAGATTTGAGGCAAAAAAGCCATTTCAAAATATAAATTTAAAGAAGCATTTTTGGAATCATGGAATCCTGGAATGGTTTGAGTGGGAAAGGACCTTAAAGCTCATCTCATTCCACCCCCAGCGATGAGTAGGGACACCTTCCACTACACCAGGTTGCTCCAAACCCCATCCATCTTGGCCTTGGACACTTCCAGGGATGGGGCAGCCACAACTTCTCTGGGCAACCTGTGCCAGGGCCTCCCCACCCTCACAGCCAAGAATTTCTTCCCAATATTCCACTTAACCCTGCCCTCTGGCAGCAGGAAGCTGTTGCCCCTTGTCCTGTCACTCCAGGCACTTGTCCAAAGTCCCTCTCCACCTCTCTTGGAGCCCCTTTAGGCACTGGAAGGGGCTCTAAGGTCTCCCTGGAGCCTTCTCTTCTCCAGACCAAACACCCCTGGCTCTCCCAGCCTGGCTCCAGTCCTTGGAGCATCTCTGTGGCCTCCTCTGGACTTGCTCCAGCAGCTCCATTGGGGAGCCCAGAGCTGGAAGCAGCAGATGGATAAAAACCATTGATCTTCTAAATTCGATAGGAATGAGGTTCAGGTGGGAGCTGGTTTTCTGGTCAGGTTTGAGTCTGAACTGTCCATAGAATCACAGAATCATTAGGTTGGAAAAGACCTCCAAGATCATCGAATCCAACTTCCCTGTTCAGTCCAGGGAGATCCTTTACTAAATATCCTGAGCCACAGGATGCTGAGATGCTGAATGGCTGGGCCACGACACCAGTGCAGGTGTCCAGCTGACCACCTCCTCCCTGGGAATTCCACTCAGGAGTGAGCTCCTGAGGTGGAGAACCAAGTGAAGAGGCCATTTCCTCTCCCAGTCCAAGAATATCAAGCAGCAGGGAAGAGACCCCGACCCAGGCAGCCAACTGGAGATAATACAACCTCTGTTCCAGCACTTCCATACAGAGCACATTATCCCTTCCCTGTATACACTCCACGTGCAGGGGCTAAATTTAGTTGGAAAAGGCAAGCTGGCAATGCTGCTTGGGTTTCCTGAATGGAATTCTGTGTTCCACCCACGGACATCATCAGGAGGATGTGAAACAGGCACGTAAGAAATGTGCCGCTTGCTGTTTGTGGGGGGAAAATAGAGGGAAATCAGGGTAAAAGTGTTATACAACTGCTGGATGTGAGCAGCTGCATGGATTCCTGGAGTGGTTGGAAGATGGGGAATGTGACAGTTGGATTAAAGTCATGTGAGCGTTTGAGACCTTATCACGGGGGTCACAGCAGTAACTCGGGGCTTCCCCGGAAACTAAATGGTGAAGGCTGGTTATTTAAGTATTTAGGGTATTTTTGGACAAGGGCATGGAGTGACAGGACAAGGGAAAAAGAGACCACTCTGAGAGGAAAGGGTTAGATGAGTTACTAGGGAGAAGTTTTTCCCTGTGAGGGTGATGAGGCCCTGGCACAGGTTGCCCAGAGAAGCTGTGGCTGCCCCATCCCTGGAAGTGGTCAAGGCCAAGTTGGACAGGGCTTGGAGCAACCTGGTGTAGTGGAAGGTGCCCCTGCCCATGGCAGGGGGTGGAATGAGATGAGCTTTGAGGTCTCTTCCAACCCAAACCATTCTAGGATCCTATGAAGAGCCACAGCCCATTGCACAGGAATCGGGATGAGCTGGAGGCAGCTGAGTGGCATCTCCGCTGGGTGACCTGCATGATGCTGTGACTCATCCTGTAATAACTGCCTTGGATTTGCTTCTCTTAAGGAAGACAATGACCTGGAAGACATTGACAGCCTGCTGGAGAGGCTGGAGGACCCCAGTGGGCTGTCCCTCCCGAGCCAAGGTGGGCTCATCGCCGACAGCCGACCCCTGCTCTACGTGGAGCACAGGTACTGCTGGACCTACCTGGCTCTGGCCTGGGGTATAACAGGGATATGTGATCCTCGAGCAAGGGCGCTGAGAGCTTCCCAGTGTGATCCAGCCAGGAATTCTTGACCTTGCTTGAAAGGTCCAGCTTGTGCTGTTAATGCATGTCCCTGTTCCTACCACTGCTCTGGGAGCTGTGTTTGGTTCTGATGGTGATTCTCTGCTGCCAGGCCTCATTGTAGTGAGTGGCAGGACCAGATTAGCCTCCAGTGGGGCCTTCTACCCTCAAATCTTCTATAGGAGAAACTGTGCAGAGGTACCAGGAGCCCTGGTGTGTAAAGTTTTGGCATTGCATTCACTTGGCCAGGTACTGACTGTGAGCAGCAGCCCCGGTTCAGCACATGCTGCCTCCGAGGAGGAGGAGGCTGAGGTGTGCCAGGGGCTGATTCCATCAGCAAAGCAAGTTAGACTTGTCCAGCCTTTCCCACATGTCACCTCAACAAAGTGGACTGAGCACCAAGTGTGTCTGAGAGCTGAGGGATGTCTACCTCAGACTTGAGGCCTGTATGGCACTGGGATTCCCTTTGGGAGCGGGCTGGGTGGTATGACCAGTGTGTTTCAGAGCTCTGGGCTGCTGCAGACACCAGCAGCTCTTCCTGTTGATGGAGAAAACACTTAAACTTGAAATTGAGACAATTTACCAGTCCCAGTTTGCTGTCCAGCCCCAATGCAGCGAAACTGAGTGTAGGATGCTTTGGCAGAACCAGGATGTTTGTGCACCTGGTGTTGGATTTAAACTTCAGTGACTTCTTGGTCAAGTAAACATGATTCCAAGATCTTTGAGAGCTGAATCACCCCTGGTGAGGGCTGGCTGTGCTGGATTGCAGTATTCTCACTCCCTCTCTTCAAGCCCCACAGCCTACAATCCCTACAATTTGGGATGAACACCCTGAACACTGCGTGGAGGCTGGCAAGGAGACCTGAGCCTGTGCTCCTGAGCCCAAGGTTCTCCTGAGAGTATCCCAGATGAGGCTCCAGCTGCCCTGGAGAGGGCAGTAGCAGTATTCCCAGCTCAGCACCCCTGGAGCAGAGCGGAAGGGAAGCAGATCTGATGGAGCAGGGCTTTCCATGCCTGTCCTGACCAGTTTAGCCTCCTTTCTCCATGCTATGCCAAATCAGCGGGGACTGTGTGATGGTTTGGGGGTGTTCCAGAGGCAGTTTTGGGTATGGAGCAATGGGTTTTGATGGAGAGACTCGAGTGTGGCACTTCAGGCTGTGTTTAACTGATGGAGCCTTTCTTTCTGCCTTCTCAGAAACTTGAATCCAGAGAATGAGTTGAAGAGATACTTCGGGGCTCGCGCTGTGCTTGGGGACCAGAGGTTAGTCCAGAACTTGATATTAAACCAGTTCCAAATCCAAGGAGGTGTGCCTGTCCTTCCCTTGGCACGGCTTATAGAGTCCCCAATGCCACACCTGGGCAGGTATTCCCGAGCTCAGGGTGTGTTACTGGTTTAGTAGTTGCTTATTGGGACAGAGGAATATTTTTGATGGTATGTGTGAGGTGGGGAAAGACTTGTCCAGGCTCTTACTTTTTCTTCTGCTGCTTTCCCCTCTCATTTACTGCCAAACCACTCTTCAAAGTTATTTCACTCAAGTTCACAGAGTATAGACCCTTAGGTTTTGGTTTTTTCCAGAATTTGTCCCTTGTTGCCATTCCAGAGTTTCTGGACAAAAAGTGGACCCTGAATACTTCCTGATGTTTCCATGCACTTGCTTCCAGGGGCCCAGGGAACTGCTACTCCCTGAATGTGAGGTCTTTGTGCAGTTTTCCACTGCACTGTGCTCGGTGTCATCCACAAAATCTCACTTCCATGAGCTGGTTGGAAAACCTGCACATGAGAAGAGTCTGAGCTCAGAGCAGTGCAGGTGGAAGCAGGAAGAGAGTCTGGGGAAGAGCAGTTGGTGCTTGAGGAAGAAGCTGCTATTCCTTGGGATTGTCCTGTTCAGTGCCAGGACTAGGACTTTGGGAATCATTGTGTTCCCTTCCAAATATTGGACAGGATATTCTGTGATCCCTTTCTGAGGAGATACGACTCTCAGAGTAGTCTTAATCCTGAATTCCTCCTGAACCAATAAATTGTGTGGTATTGAGTATGGCTTAAACTAAATCCGTTGACATTTGAAGGCCCTACTGGGAAAAGGGATGAGTCAGAGTGATGTGGGGCTCTCCTAATTGGACCTGGGAAGCTGTTTGAAGCACAGAGGCAGCTGAGAGATTGGCAGGGATAAAAACAGGGAGAGAAGCTCTTGAAGTGGAGGTGCTGGGGACACTGGCTGGCCCAGATGGTGCACCTAAGGCAGAGCCTGGGCACAGCTACGTTGTGTTGCGAAGGCAAACATGTAGGGCTCTGGGCACAGTTCTGTATGCTGCAGCTGGGGAAACAATTGGATCTCATTTTCCCTGAAACACCCTTTTCATGGCTGATTTCATGCCTTCTCCTTCTGTTAGCACAGTGCTGTGACCTGTTGTGTTTATCTCCCCAGGCCGAGGCAGAGGCAGCGGCAGTACGTCCGCAGCACATGGCTCACAGCTCCCAAGAACACCTGGCCACGCTACAGCAAGACGGGTGAGGCTTTTGGGGCCACCTCCTGCCCATGGGTCACGTTGGGCCCCTGCCCACGTGACACAGATACTGCTAGAGACCTCAGTGAGCTGCTTGAAAGGGAACTGCTTGTCAGCTGGTGGAAATACACCTCCTTCCTCAACAGAGGACTCTTGTTGACTTGTATCTTAGCATTTGGGCTTGTTTTTCCCTATTTTGGAGGTAACAGGGGATGGATGCTTCCCATCTTAGCAGCATGATTGCTGGATAATGAGGAATATCCATGGGGAGAATGAGCAGCCTGGACTTCTTGGGTGGGTTTGGGACTTTGACTCATGAGAGGAGAGAGAAGAGTGAAATTCTCTGGGAGTTTCCAAAAACAGGTGTGGCTTTGGACCCAATGCTGTGAGTGAGCTTTGGGTGTGCTAAGAGAACAGAAGGGGTTCTGTTGGGGTACCCAGGTCTCTCCTGCACCCCCAGGTATCGCCATGCGGCTGCTGGACACCCGGAGGGGGGTGCAGCACTTCACCTTCGAGCACCACCGTGAGTACCAGCAAGTCCAGTTCAAGTTCCTGGACGCTGTGGAGTCCATGGACCCCAACAACATTGTGGTATGTTGGGAGAAGGGGTTGGTTGTGCTGTTCCCCCCTGAGTTCCTGCAGCCCCTTTCACTGACAGGGAAGGTGGACTGGTGCATCCCAGTGCTCACGGAAATATTTGGATTGGAAAAGCCTCTAGGATTGTCGAGTCCAGCTGTTCCCCCAGCAATGCCAAGGCCATGCCTGACCCATGTCCTCAGGTGCCACATCCACACATCTTTTAAATCCCATGTGAGATGAGAACTCCACCACTGCCCTGGGCTGTCCATGAAAAAATTTTCCCAATATCCAACCTAAACCTCTCCTGGTGCAACCTGAGGCCGTTTCTTCTCGTCCTGTCCCTTGTTCCCTGGGAGCAGAGCCCGACCCCCACCTGGCTCCACCCTCCTTTCAGGGAGTTGCAGAGAGTGAGAAGGTCCCTCCTGAGCCTTCTTTTCTCCAGGCTGAGCCCCCCCCAGCTCCATCAGCCACTCCAGGTGCTCCAGACCCTTCCCCACCTCTGCTGCCCTTCCCTGGACATGCTCCAGCCCCTCAATGCCTGTGTTGGGGTGAGTGGCCTAAATCTGACCCCAGAATTCCAGGTGTGGCCTCATGAGTGCCCAGCACAGGGCATGGTAACTGCCCTGGTCCTGCAGCCACACCATGGCTGGTACAGGCCAGGTGCCATTGGCCTCCTTACCCACCTGGGCTCATGTTCAGCCGCTGTCACCAGCACCCCCAGTCACTCTACCCCAGCCTGTAGTGTTCATGGTGTTGTTGTGACTCAAGTGCAGGACACAATACTTCACTTTGTTGACCCTCATCCCATTGGCCTTGCCCCCTCCATCCAGCCTGTCCAGATCCCTCTGCAGAACCTTGGGTTATTTATTTTCAGTCTCAATTTGAGCAGCAGAGCCCTGTGTCCCTCTGTGTGCGGTGAGCAGTGCTGAGAGCTGAGCTCTGCTGTCACCTTTTTAATAAGATAAGTGACCTCCTGGGTCAGATGGGGATCTGGTGGCTGAGCCTTGATGGCTCTGCTGAGCACGTGCCAGGTCACCTTTTGAGAGAGGAGCCCACAGGAACTGTTTGGCTGGAAGGGTGGGAATAAAGCTCCCTTGTCTTGGCTCTTAGCTGGGAAAGGAGGAATATTGTATAAATCCGTCGTGAACTGGGAGTCTAAACTAACAGATGTTCTATTTATAAACTCCTGCATGGATGAAAAATGTGTCTTTTCTTGGTATTTCGGCAACACAGGCTTTGTGTTGGGAGTCCTTCAAGCATGTCCGAGCTCATTAAGCTGTATGGTAACATTTATAGTTTGGAGTGATAAGCAACAGCAAAATTGCTCTGCACCCAACTAAACCATAGCTGAGGGATGTTTCTCTGGAAAGCCTGGCCACATGAGCTGGGATACATGCCCTGGAGATGTTCCTTAAAGAGCCCATTGTCTGCTAAATAAAGTTTACTTCCTTCTGCTTTCCCACCCTCAGCTAGGGCCATGGGGCTCGCTCCAGCTCATCAGTTCTGCCTGGATTGAGGGATTGGGATTAAATGAGGCAGGGTAATTCCTGTGCAGCACTGAGTGTCCCAGGGGCAGCTCGAGCTCAGTCCCACACAGGATGGGCTTTGCATGGTATTTTAGTCTGGGTGCTCTGTCCCTCTTGAGTGGGTCTAGCTAAATTTGAAGACATTCCTACAGCTTTAGATCCTTCACTTTTCCATTAAGGGTAAAATCTAACCGATGGATTTGCCAATCCCAGACAGTTTATCCATGGTTGCTGCAGCCCTGGTATAGCTGAAACCCAATTCTGCCTTGCTACTGTGGTTTCAGCATATAAAACATTATTTTTTGGAGGCTTATTGAGTGTTTTCTCTGCTCTTGCTGGTAGGTTAAAAGGGTCTTGGAGAGCTTTTCTTAGTTTTTCCCCATCACAGTGACCCTACATGAGAATTATAAAGAATCTTAAATTAGTTTTACCCCTTAAGGAAGCGGTTAAATGCCAGGCAAGTGGCTCTGAGGCAAAGGCTGGGCTGGGCCAGCCTGGCACACCCAGGCTTTGCACTGTAGGTGGTCTCACTGTCCCCTACACTGCAGATGGAAAATTCTGGAGCTTTGGAAGCTGTATTTTTTCAGTTTCTAGGGAAAAAGTAATCCCCAAACTGAACTGTGAGGAGAATTGAAGTAACTTCAGTATTTTCATACTGAACTGAGGTTTAGGTACTTGAAAAAAATAGCCTGTTTACAATATAATTAGTGAATGGAGAAGAGTTTTTAGGTGAAACTTCTCTTCTGAAGCCTGGAAATACTTATTTATTAATTATTATTCATTACCATTGCTGGATCCTGGACTTGTAATACATATGTCCAAATGTCCTCTTACCACCCAGAGGAAGTAAAAACCTGATCAAATGCTCAGAATTGGTGAGGGGTAGATAAAAAATCCCAAACTGTAACAGTGCCTGCATCTTGCTCTTGCCTTCCAAAGGATCTGGAGGAGCTGGGAGAGATCCAGAGAAGGACAGTGAAGATGATCAAAGGCCTGGCATGGCCTCTGCTGGAAAAGCTGGGTCAGCTGTGAGGGAGCTGCCTCAGGGAAGCTGCCACTGAGGGCTCCCATCCTGTATGGGGTGGGGAGAGAGCTCCCTGTGCCCTTCCAGTACAGGAACAGAGCTGGCAGGAAGCTTTTGGTACTGTGTCTGGATGCTGGAAGGTACCTGGGTCAGTAAGTGCCCAAATTCCCAAGACACTGGTAATGAAATGGTATCTTTGCCGTGCTCTTCTGCAGCTGCTGCTCCAGATGAACCCCTACCACGTGGACTCCCTCCTGCAGCTCAGCGACGTGTGCCGGATGCAGGAGGACCAGGAGATGGCCCGGGATCTCATAGGTAAGAGCTGAGGTGAGGAATGGATGCGCTGCTGTGAAATTCTGTCCTCTGGGAGGGTGGTGAGGCCCTGGCACAGGCTGCCCAGAGAAGCTGTGGCTGCCCCAACCCTGGAAGTGTTTGAGGCCAGGTTGGACGGGGCTTGGAGCAACCTGGTCTAGTGGAAGATGTCCCTGCCCATGGCACTGGGTGGAACTGGTTGAGCTTTGAGGTCTCTTCCAACCCAAACCATTTCATGATTCAGAATGGACAGAAGGGTTACCTGGCCGTGGCAGGGTCCCACCTGTAGGACATCCCTTGTGGGAAGAGGGTCTGATTTAATAGCTCCAGGAAGGCCACCCTTCCATGGGGAGCCTGCCCAGCCTCCCTCCTTCTGCTCAGCATCCTGAGGTTGGTATGTGGGGCTCTGCCGCTTAGGTGGGCTCAGAGGCTCTGGGAGCCCCCAGCCTGTGCTGAGGCTCTGGAGTAAGATGGGCTGTTTGGGAATGGGGCATGTGCTCTGCAGCATGACAGGAGGGGCAGGGGCAAAGTGAGGACAGGAACTTGGCTTTCCCATGTGAAAATACTTGTGGCAGAGGCAGCTGCACCAGCCTCAATCTCAGAAGGGTTCCTTTTCCCACATGGAGCATGATCTGATGCCCACAGGAGGGAACTCACTACCCTGCTATCTATTGCCACCACATAGTGTGAAGTAGCTTTGTGCCTCTCAGTGCTGGGAATGAGTTGATTTCATGTCTTTTGGGCTAAATGGAGTGCTGGGGGTGGCACTGTCCAGTCCCTGACATGTCCTTGCTGTCCCCAGAGCGGGCACTGTACAGCCTGGAGTGCGCCTTCCACCCCGTTTTCAGCCTCACCAGCGGGACCTGCAGGCTGGACTACCGGAGACCAGAGAACAGGTGGGAGGGCTGGGGAACAGCAAGGCTCAGCTGGAGCTCCTGGCCCACTTTGGACAATCCTGGGATACCCTGAATGTTCCTTTCTGTTGGAGGCTCCCAGGATGGTGCTGCAGTACAGGCACCTCGTGCACTGAAGCTTCTGTACAAAGCATCCCTTTTCCCAAGGAACATCTTTGTGGAGCAGGAATTGTCCCTCCCCGTCACATCCTTCTCATGCCATTACTAATAGGCATTACCGCTCAGCCCAAAATGACATTTATTTGGTCACAAAAATCCTTGCTGTGTTTCCAGCCATCGTCCCCAGCACTCACACTCCTCCCAGCACAGCTCTTTACATAACTCCAGCTCTGCAGCTGCTGGGAAAGGTGACTTTATTCTGGGAATTTTCCAGTCAGCTGATGCAAGTCATCTCTCCCAAACTGCTGTACCTGGAGAGTGCTCACATTTCCAGTCCCTGTGGCTGACAGGCTTCCTGCCATCAATGACCTGTAACACCAGTTCGGGTGTTGGGCCTCCCCACTCTGTGTCACCATCCCCACACCACTGGGACAAGGTGGGATGCAGACTTTAGGAATTTACTTGTGTTGGTCCCGGTCTGTGGAGCAGGCCATGAGTTTTCTGTCCCTGTACTTGCACAAAAAGATAACAAAACTAAGAGATGAGAGTGGGAGGGGGTCTGTGGCACCCTGTCCCACACCAGGATGGGAGATGCTCAGGGGTGAGGAGCTGGCAGTGACCCTGTGTCCCCATTTCTGAGTAGCACAAAGTGCTTCTCTCCGCATGTGGCCTCTAAATCTTGCTGCTGTTCCCCATGCAGGGCTTTCTTTCTGGCTCTCTTCAAGCACCTGATGTTCCTGGAGAAGAGGGGCTGTCCCCGCACAGCCCTGGAGTTCTGCAAGCTCATCCTGAGGTAGGTGCCCCCACCAAGGGTGGGGTGTCTGGTTTCGGGAGGCACACTTGGAACAACAAACTGAACCCAGCCTGGGGGGGACAGTCACTCCAGAAGGGTCTTGCTGCTCTTGGGCTTGGTGAGGGCTCATTCCCACCCCTTACAGCTGCAGGGTTTGTGCAGGCACCCTTTAGAGAGGTGATGGGTGACCAGGGGACCTGGGTGGCCCATGACTGCTGAGCTCAGTGGAGGAGATTTGTGAGGATGGCTTCAGCCCACTTAGTTTGTGGCCACTGATCCTCCTCCGGGGTGGTGACAGGGGGCCATCCTGCAGAGGCAGGGACAGAGCATCTCTCTGCCCTCCTGGCCATGAGGGAGCGACTGTGTTCCCATTCTCTCCGCTTGCTGAGTCATGGATGCCACTGGGAAAGTCTGTTTGACTCAGAAATCAGGGCAGCTCTCTCAGCTGTTGTGACACTTTGTTTCCTTCCCTTGCTCCCAAGCCTTGATCCCGAGAATGACCCGCTCTGTGTGTTGCTGTTGATCGACTTCCTGTCCCTCCGGGCCAGGGAATACACCTTCCTGACCCGCCTTTTCCAGGAGTGGGAGGTGAGAGGGGGCAAGCTGGTTCCTGGAGCACTCTCCATAGGATTTCACAGCCAGGTGATCCCTTTGCTGGGGGTCTCACAGCCCAGCTGGCATCCCAATTGTGTTGGAATGATCCATAAAGGCTGGGCTGTTGGTTCCTTGTAATCCCGGGCCTCTGCAAACAGTTGTACGACCTGAAAATTGCTCACTCAGCCATGGGGGCACTGAGCCAGCAGCTGGGAACTCACTTAACCCCAGCAGCCAGATCCCCCACCCCATGCAGCCCAGATCCTGCTGCACAGCATCATTTCTCGGTAACTCTCCCTGATCCTGCAGAGTCACCGGAATCTGTCCCAGCTGCCCAATTTCGCCTTCTCGGTGCCGCTGGCCTATTTCTTCCTGAGCCAGCAGGAGGAGCGCCCGGAGCTGGAGCGGAGCCAGGCCCGGGAGCGAGCGGCCCGGCTCATCCAGCTCGCGCTCGTCATGTTCCCAAGCGGTGAGTCTGTCCCCACCGGTAAGGCCGTCCCTGCAGGCTTTGTCACTGGCCTCATCTGAGCCAGGGCTGGATTCCGGGCAGGCAGATGCTGAGGCAGGAATTTGCAAATGGCTTTTGCAGGAGATGGAGCCCTGAGTCAGAGGGGACATGGTTGGGCAGAACTGTGCCTGCAGTGGTGTGGTGGTGGTGGGGAGTCCACCCTGGAGTAAATTCTGGACCCCTCCCCCAACACAGGCATTGAGGGGCTGAGTGTGTCCAGAGAAGGGAACGGAGCTGGGGAAGGGTCTGGAGCACCAGGAGCAGCTGAGGGAGCTGGCAGAGGTCAGCCTGGAAAAAGGAGGCTCAGGGAGTACCTTCTCACTCTCTCCAACTTCTGACATGAGCATGGAGCCAGGTGGCGATCAGGCTCTGCTCCCAGGGAACAAGGGACAGGACAAGAAGAAACGGCCTCAAGTTGTGCCAGAGGAGGTTTAGGTTGAATATTGGGAAAATTTCCTGGAAAGGGCTGTTCGGTCCTGGAACAGACTGCCCAGGGCAGTGATGGAGTCCCCATCCCTGGAGGCATTCAAAAGCCATGTGGATGTGGCACTTGGGGACACAGATTAGTGGTGGTCTTGGCAGTGCTGGGGGGATAATTGGACTCAGTGAGCTCAGAGGCTTTTCCAACCTTAACAGTTCTGTGATTCCATGATTCTGTCCTCCCCCCTCAGAGTAGCCACTGCCCCTCCACCAGCAATGGTCAGGGGTGGGCAGGCTGGGGGGCGGGGGGGGAGAGAATCGGAATGTTGGAACAGGGAAATGTCTCACCTCCATGGGGCCACCTGGAGCAGGGAGAAGCCAGTCTCCTTGGTTTTCCCTCTGCGGCACAGCTCCATTTTGGATGTGCTGTCCCCATGGGTGCCCATCACTCTCCCTTTCATCCCATGGGTGCTGCTGTCCATGAAAGGAGCGTGCAGCCCTCAGGCCCAGGGGAGGGTGTGTGCAGCAGGAAGAACCAGCTCTCCAACAGGGATTCAGTTTGTAGGGGCTAGAATCATCTTGACTCCTAGTTTGGATGACTGAAATAACCCCTGTGCCAGCATAGAGACCAGCAGCATCCTCACCCCTTCCTTGTGTGGGTCCTCGTTGGTGCCCTGGGATTGGGGTGCTGGCCTCTGGGATTGGGGTGTCTCTCTGCAGGGGTGACCCCACTCCATGCTGCTCCTCACCAACAGATCCAAATGAGTTCTCTATCTTTGTCATGCAGTTCTGATGCCACTGTTGGATCACTGCAGTGTGCAGCCTGATGCCAGGGTCACCTCCCACCCCTTCTTTGGGCTGAATGCCCAGATCAGGTAAGGCCTGGAGATGTTCTCAGAAAAGGGAAGGGATCGATTTTGCTGGCGGCGGGGATTTTGCATGTTCAGACAGCTAATGGAGGAGCTTGTTTGGGTTCCCTGAGTAGGCTCATTTGATAATGCCTCATTTGATAATCCATTTGATAATGGGTTTCCATAATGGCCTCTAGGTCAGGCTGACAGACCCACCTCACCTCGATGTGGACAGGTCAGAAGTTCAGCCTGAAGCCTGTTGGTGTGCGTAGCGAGGGAGAGCAACGTGTGCATCCTCCCAGGGCAGGCTGTCTCCAACCAGTCTGGGCTCCCTGGACACATGGTCTTCCTCAGCACGCGAAGGCTCTCCCCTCGGGTCAGGGCAGTGTTCCCTCATTTCATGGCTCTGCTTAGCCTAAAAATAGATGGAGGCAGGAGATCTGGTGAAGGTGGCTGGCCACAGCCAGGCACGAGCCTGTGAGTCCTTGCCTTGTGTTCCCACACCGAAGCCCAACGCAGGGCTAAGCCCTCACCATCCCATGAGGAGGAGGAGGAAGAGGGTGCTGTGAGTAACAACCATCTTCCATAGCCAGTCGCCCGCCCTGAACCAGCTGACGTCCCTGTACGTGGGCAGGACACACGCCCTGTGGAAGGACCCAGCTGTCATGGCCTGGCTGGAGCCCCAGACCCACGAGGTGCTGCGGATGGTGGAGGCCCAGGACCCGCTGGTACAGGAGGCCGAGCACAAGTGAGTGCGGAGGGGCAGCGGATTCAGTGCCTGGGACAGAGTGGGACCAGGGACTGGCCTGGGCAGCAGTGACCCAGGGTCACTCTCAGAGCCCCCCAGCTGCTGGTCTGATGCTGAGGGTTACACTGTGGGGTCAGGAGGGCAGAGGCTCTTCCATGCTTTTCACAAATGGGAATGAAGAGCTGGACCTGCACTTCATGTCCTGCACTGCTTTTCCTAGTCTTGGCTGTCACCTATGCCCTGGAGATGTCCTGGAGAGGGTGGAGGGTGGCCTGGAGGGGCAGGGATCGCCACACAGGGCAGGTGGGAGCTTAGGAACACTTGCCATGTCCCTGTGCTGAGAAACAGGAGAGAGCCATCAGATGTTGTCCTAAACCAAGGTCAGCTCACTCTGCTGAGCACTCTGCACCGCTCTCTGCTCTTTCTCTGGAGCTCAGCAGCTGCCTTTGGCTTACCCTAAGCCAGCTCCATCCAATATGGCCTGTCCCCTGGAGTCAGGGAAGCTGCTGACTCTGTACTTGGAGCAGCAGAAATGGGAATTTGCCTGCTAAGGGCACCCTGCTCTGTCCCCTCCCCGCCTCAGGAGGAAGATCCGGTACCAGAGCGCTCCCAGGAACATCTACCGGCACGTCATCCTCTCAGAGATGAAGGAGGCCACGGCAGCCCTGCCTCTGGTGAGGGCCCTGATGGGGCACAGGGGCTGTGTCTGTGCATGGTGTGATGGTGCTTGTGTCCTTGCACATCTTAACCCCAGGCACCCACCAGACCTCAAGGTGTCCTCCCTATGGGCACAGCTCCTCCATGCCTCTGTGTTTGCTGCAGCTGGATGTGCAGCCTTCATCCCTTCTCCTTCATCCCTTCCTTCTCCTTCCCCTACAGGAGGTGACCTCGCAGCCAGTGATGGGTTTTGACCCCCTCCCTCCTCTGGACTCCATTGTTTCTTACACCCGACCGGAAAGGTACCACCTCCACCCTGGTGCCTGTGCCGGCACAGCCGGCATGTTCCCATGTTCCCGGCACACCCTCAGCCCCGGGCCAGGCTGCATGTGGGCACTCAGTACTGACATCCTCCTCCATGGCAGAGGAAGGGCCGTGGTGCTCCCGACAGGCAGAGCTACAGGACAGACTGGTCTGGCCGCTTCCCATGGTGGTCACTGGGAGCTGTTCCCAGCAATAGGGCAAAAGCCAGGGAAAACCCGGGCTGTGGCTGAACTGGGGGAGTTTGGGGTAAATAGAGGTTTAAGTACACCCAGTCCTGGGTTACACACTGACTCACTCAGCAGAGCTGGTAGAATCACAGAATCCTGGAATGGTTTGGGTTGGAAGGGACCTTAAAGCTCATCATGTTCCTCACCATAGGCAGGTACACCTTCCCCAAGCTCCATCCAACCTGGCTTTGGTAGTGCTCTTAGCAACTGGTTTGCTCGGAGTTGCAGCTGCCTGGATCAGAAACCCCTGGGAATCCCCCCATTCCCTCCCTCGGGTCTGGCTCCGTCAGGGCTGTGGTTCTCCCAGTTCTGCCATATCCCCTTGAGCAGTCACGAACTGAGCTGTCCCTTCATCAGGGTGCCACTTGTGTCTTGCAGGACAAGCCATCCCTCCAATGAAAGCACTTTATCCCTCTTTTTCCGCTCGCTGTTGCCAAATTTTAACTTGCAGGTGGGTGCATGCTGGGCTGTGGGCACATGGTTCCCACTCCAGGAGCAGCTGCTGGTAGCAGCCTGGTGCTGGTTTGGCACCGATGTTGTCTGTGTCCCTGCCACCACAGCACTGCTGTCTTGCAGGGGGACATCCGGCACGACGGGGACGACGAGGCCGGGGCAGGGCAGGACCTTAACCAGGGGGTGAACAGGCTGATGGCGGCCATGCGGGACATGCTGGCCAACATCCAGTTCCAGGAGCCCCCCCGCGATGACAATCCCGAAGGCGATGGGGACTGGGATTGAGCCCAGGGTGTGTCTCTCCTCAAACCTTCTGACATCCTTTCCCGATTTGTGTTGCACTCCAATAAAGTCACACAAATGCACTTGCTGTGGGAATGGGCTTTTTCTGGGGATGGCAGCTGAATCCCTGGGATGGCCCTGTCCAGGGAGGGGGGTTGAATGCACAGGGATGAGCCCTGTCCAGGGAGGGGAGTTGAATGCACAGGGATGAGCCCTGTCCAGGGAGGGGAGCTGCCTCCCTGGGCATCTCTCCTCTCTCTCAACAGGGGACAAGGACTATCTGAGCATGTCCGAGCTAATTGACAGCAGCTGTCCCTTGTCCCCATGGCAGCTTTAGTCCCCTTCTGGCCTCTTCCACACACAATTCCCATCCCATTCCCCTCCCCATTCTTCTGGCTATTGTCCTTAATTCCCAGAGGGATTTCTTTGCCCTCTCCTCCAGCTCCTTTGTGCTTCCTGCAGCTTCCTTCCCTCCACAAAACACTCTGCACCCTCTCACCACACTGACCCTTCCAAAGGTCTTGGAGTGCCCTATGCCACTAGAATTGTGCATTGATCAGCTTTTCCAGCTTTTTAATCGTGTTTGTAGCAGAAATCATCCCCCCTCTTTGTTTCTCCATCCTTTATTTCCCCACCTTCACCTTGCAGAGCCAGGTTTGAGGTCAGCCACACTCAAACCTTAACTCATCTTTGTTCCCACAAAGCTTTTTCCTCTTTTTTGCCGAGTAATGGTGAATATGTGGATTAAGTCCTTGTTTCTGCTGTGTTTTCTCCCTAGGGGATGGAGCCAGGGTAGGTTGGCTGGGTGCAAACCCCAGATCTCAAGCCAGCCCATCACAGCTCTGTTCCCCACTGGCACATGCAAATCCCGTGGTGTCCTAATCCCTGTAGCTTGGCACTGTGGCAGCACAGGACCCCATTCCCAGTGTATCCAGCTGAACCATTTTCATCCATGCTGGAGGGAAGGGCTTCCCAACGGAAGTGGATAACCGTGGGATCAGCCTTTCATGGAGCTGTGAATGACTCTTTGGCAGCCGAGCAGCTCCAGGCATCAACACGGACCCAAGGCACATGATGGTCAGATGGGGTCTGTGTCCCCCCCCGCCTGCCTGGGATCCCTGTGGCACCAGGCTCTGCAGTGTCCCATTTAATCATGTCTTTGATGATTCATATCGGATCCCACGCCTGCCCCATGGCGAAACACCTTCCCCGGGGCTCTGGAGCTGGGATCCCTCCCAATCCTAATGTGTGGGGCAGCTTGGTTCCTGCAGTGGGCAGGGTCCCATGGGGGTCCCCAGGGTGTGTGGACACCCCAGGGTGTATTGATGACCCCCAGGGCACATGAACCCCTGTAGGACATACAGGCCTGCAGGGCACATGGGACCCCTCAAGTCACACAGTCCCTCAGAGTGCCTCCAGCATACGTAGGACCCCAGGACACATGGAGACTCGAGGTGCCTCGTCCCCCCAGGGCACAGAGGACCCCTATGGCACACAGCCCCCCACGGTGCATGACCCCGGGGATGCATGGACCCTCCCAGGGCATTTATGACTCCTGGGCACATGGTGACCCCAAGCAGTCACGTCCACCAGGGCCATCCTGGAGGTCTGGCAGCCCCGGCTTTGGCAGTGGCCCCACTCGCTGCCATGGTGCCACCGTCATGCAGATGCCCACCCTCCTCGGGAGGAGGAGCCACGAGAGTCGGCTTTAAAATGGGGCAGAGAAAGGGCCCTTTCTTCCCAGCACCCTGGGCCGGCAGGCGTAGGACGTGGGGCAGCGCTGGCACAGAGAGTGGCCGCCACGCCGGGGGGTCCCGGCGGGCACGCGACACCCCCGGCACACCCCACA
>NW_021938838.1:8536827-8539702 GCF_001715985.3 Manacus vitellinus
CCTCTGCCCCACCTGACTGGGGGTTGGGGGTTCCCGGTGCCACTCGCCCTGCTGAGCCCCTCCCGGGGTTTGGGAGGTGCTGGTGCACCCTGCTCTGCCTTGGCCAGGGTTTGGGGGTCGCAATGCCCCTGCCACGCCCTGACCAGGGCTTGGGGAATCCCAGTGTCCCCCGCCCCGCTGAGCCCTGACCAGGGTTTGGGGGATCCTAATGCCCCTACCACACCCTGCTCAGGGATTTGGGTGTTTGTGGCGTCCCAGTGTCCACTGCTCTGCCCAGTCCTGGCCAGGGATGGGGGGATCCCGCTGCTCCCTGCCTTGCCCGGGGTTTTTGGGGTGTCTCAGTGTACCCCACCCTGCTGAGCCCCCTGTCCTTCCCAGTTCTGGGAGGTGATCAGCGATGAACATGGCATCGACCCCAGTGGCAACTACGTGGGGGACTCGGACCTGCAGCTCGAGCGCATCAGTGTCTACTACAATGAGGCCTCTTGTAAGCGACTCCCCCCTGCACCCCCTGGAAGGGCAGCCTGGAATCCCCACCCTGGGCTGCAGAGGGGCACCCGAGTCTGACCCCCCAGTGCAGCAGGAGCTGGGACTGTTGGGGCAGGGAGGGGGAGGAGATAGAGGTACCCACCCCATGGGGGTCTAGGAGGGCACCCACCCCATGAGACCCTGTGGTTTGCAGGGTTGTAGGAGGGGAGTCATGTGCACCCAGTTCCATGGAACCCTGTGGTTTGGGAGGGGAACAAGATGTACACCCACCCCATTGGACCCTGTGATTTACGGGGTGGGGACACACGCAACACCTTTACCCCAGCCCTGTCGGACCCTGGTGCACACCCACCTCGTCAGACCCTGTGGTTTGGGGGAGGCAGGGTGCACATGTGCATGCAGCCCCATAGGACTTTGTGATTTGGGGGGGAGCATAACATATGCACACATCCCTGTGGGACCCTGTGGTGTGGGGGGGGCCATGACATGTGCACACAGCCCCATGGGACCCTGTGGTTTGGAGGGAGGGCAACACTTGCACCCACCTTGTAGGACCCTGTTGTGTGGGGGGAGATATGACATGACACATGCTCCCACCCCAGGGGGTTGGGGGCCGGGGGGGCAGACATGTGGCCCTGTGGTTTGGGTGGGGCTTGAGACATGCATCCACTCCGTGAGACCCTGTGATTTGTGGGGGGACACAATCTGTGTGCCCAGCCCCATGGGACCCCACAGGGTACTGGGAGACACCCCTGGGGGTTGGGGTGGGGTGGCAGCAGATACCCTCCCTTCACGGGGTCTCTCTCAGCTCACAAGTATGTGCCTCGTGCCATCCTGGTGGACCTGGAGCCAGGGACGATGGACAGCGTGCGCTCAGGCGCCTTCGGCCACCTCTTCCGCCCGGACAACTTCATCTTTGGTAGGTCCCTGAGGAGGGAGGAGGACACTGCCCCCCGTGTCCCCTCCAGTCCCCTGAGTCCCCTGCCCCGCCCGACCTGTTGCCATCCCTGGGGCATTCAGCAGGCACTCCCCTCCCGCGCCGCAGGGCCTGGCACCTCCGGCACACCGCCAAACCTCTGCGGTTCCCACTTCCCACCCCACCCCGGCGTCAGATCTCCCAGTGCTGCCGGCGGCAGCACCCAGTCCCAGCCCGGATCCCCTCCCCAGAGCCCTCTGGCGAGGGTGTGGGGAGCCAATGGCAATCGGAGCCTCTTTTCCCAGGGCAGAGCGGTGCCGGGAACAACTGGGCAAAGGGGCACTACACGGAGGGGGCCGAGCTGGTGGACTCCGTGCTGGACGTGGTGCGGAAGGAGTGTGAGAACTGCGACTGCCTGCAGGGCTTCCAGCTGACCCACTCGCTGGGTGGGGGCACAGGCTCGGGCATGGGCACCCTGCTCATCAGCAAGGTGCGGGAGGAGTACCCCGACCGCATCATGAACACCTTCAGCGTGGTGCCGTCCCCCAAGGTGTCGGACACGGTGGTGGAGCCCTACAATGCCACGCTCTCCATCCACCAGCTGGTGGAGAACACGGATGAGACCTACTGCATCGACAATGAGGCGCTCTACGACATCTGCTTCCGCACCCTCAAACTGGCCACCCCCACCTATGGTGACCTAAACCACCTCGTTTCAGCTACCATGAGCGGTGTCACCACCTCCCTGCGCTTCCCTGGCCAGCTCAACGCTGACCTCCGCAAGCTGGCTGTCAACATGGTGCCCTTCCCGCGTCTCCACTTCTTCATGCCGGGCTTTGCCCCTCTGACAGCACGCGGCAGCCAGCAGTACCGTGCCCTCACCGTGCCCGAGCTCACCCAGCAGATGTTCGATGCCAAGAACATGATGGCTGCCTGCGACCCCCGCCATGGCCGCTACCTCACCGTGGCCACTGTCTTCCGTGGCCGCATGTCCATGAAGGAGGTGGACGAGCAGATGTTGGCCATCCAGAGCAAGAACAGCTCCTACTTTGTAGAGTGGATCCCCAACAATGTCAAGGTGGCTGTGTGCGACATCCCACCACGGGGGCTGAAGATGTCCTCCACCTTCATCGGGAACAGCACAGCCATCCAGGAGCTGTTCAAGCGCATCTCAGAGCAGTTCACAGCCATGTTCCGCCGCAAAGCCTTCCTACACTGGTACACAGGTGAGGGCATGGATGAGATGGAGTTCACCGAGGCCGAGAGCAACATGAATGACCTGGTGTCTGAGTACCAGCAGTACCAGGATGCCACAGCTGAGGAGGAGGGTGAGATGTATGAGGACGACGAGGAGGAGTCGGAGGCACAGGGTGCCAAGTGATGCCTGACGCCACCCCCCGACGCTGCCCGCGGCCCCCCTGGCTTCGCGCTGCTGCACCCCCCGGGTGGTGCCCCCCCTGCCGTCCCCTC
>NW_021938838.1:8541294-8542219 GCF_001715985.3 Manacus vitellinus
CGTCGGTGCCCGTGACGATGTGTCGGTGCCAGTGCCAGGGTATCAGTGCCGGTGACATGGTGTTGGTGACGGTGTCAGTGCTGGTGCTGGGATGTCGGTGCTGGGATGTCGGTGCTGGTGACAGGATGTTGGTGACAGCGTTGGGGCCGTTGAGGCAGTATCGGTGCCTGTGGTGGGGTGATTGTGATGGTGCCAGGGTGTGGGTGCTGGTGATAGGGTGCAAGTGCCTGTGAGAGGGTGATGGTATTGGGGTGTCAGTGCCGGGGTGTCAGTGACAGTGTTGGTGCCGGTGCTGGTGGGGTGTGGCTGAGGTGGGGGGCTGGTGCCAGTGTCACCCTGACACTGTCCCCCAGCAGGACGGTAACAATGGCATCGGACGAGCGGCTGGCCCGCTTCCGCCAGGCCCACCTCAACCCCTTCAACAAGACCCCCGAGCAGCCAGAGCGCCCCGACGGAGAATCCCCTGTCCCAGGTGGGTGCTGACTCACTGGAGTGGGCAGCGGGGCCCAGCCCCACCATGGTATCCCCCTATTCTGGGGTGTGCTCAGCCCCCCCATGGTACCCCACTTTGCAGCCCAGCAGCCGGATCCCACCCCAGGGGACCCTGAGGGCGCCCTGGACCTGGGGCTGGCTGAGGACCACTTCTCCCGCCCTGTGGTGAGTGGGGTGGGCACTGTGGGGATGGGGAGGGTTTGGGGAGCTCAGCTCACCCTCCGCCTCCTCTGGTGGTGGCTACAGGGGCTGATCCTGGCATCGGACGTGCCACAGCTGCGCCGGGCCATTGAGGAGTGCAAGCGGGTGATTCTGGCACTGCCCGAGCACTCGGAGCGGCAGAAGGATGCCGTGGTCCGGCTCATCCACCTCCGCCTCAAGCTGCAGGAGCTGAAGGTGGGACTGGGACTGGGCCTGGGGGGCCTCCATTGCT
>NW_021938838.1:8543144-8545744 GCF_001715985.3 Manacus vitellinus
GGGGGCTCTGTGGAGCTGCGGGGAAGG
Source organism: Manacus vitellinus (assembly GCF_001715985.3). Classification (NCBI taxonomy): domain Eukaryota; kingdom Metazoa; phylum Chordata; class Aves; order Passeriformes; family Pipridae; genus Manacus; species Manacus vitellinus. The sequence continues at coordinate 8,543,172 of NW_021938838.1, forward strand.
GGGGGCCAGGGCTGCCTGGGGCTGAGGTGCTGTGGGTGGGAGGTGTGTGAGGCTGGGGAGAGCTGAAAGTGGGGACTCCGAGGGCTATGTGGGGCTGGGAGCCATAGGGAGCTGGAGAAGGTGACATTGTGGCCCCACCATGTCCCTGGGTGCTGGTGAGTGTCCCAGGGGCACACATGGTGTGGGACAAACAGGGAGCAGGGTGGTGCTGGTGCCAGCCCTGTGCCAGCCCCGTGCCACCACAGGGGGGGTGCCCAGCGAGGCTCGACAGTGCGACTACACCGGCCTCTACTACTGCTCCAGCTGCCACTGGAACGACCTGGCTGTGGTGCCCGCCCGTGCCATCCACAACTGGGACTTCGAGCCCCGCAAGGTGCCCCTGGCAGAGGGTGGGGGCACCCCAGGGGGTCATGGGGCCATGGCTCTGGGTAGTGGTTACTTGGGGGGCCTGGTCGTGGGGGTCCCTGGGAGCTGCATCCATGGGTAGAGGTGACTTGGGGGGCTGTGTGCCTTGTCATGGGGGTCCCTGGGGGCGATGTCCCTTGGTAGAGGTCACTTGGGAGGCCACGTCATGGAGACATGTCCTGACTATGGGGGTCCCTGGGTAGAGATCACTTGGGCTGGGCCATGTCCTCAGGGCTGTGTCCCTGCAATGGGTCCCTGCCAGGGGTCCCTGGAGTGGTGGCGGCAGGGCTGGTGGGTGCCGGGGGTGACGGTGCCCCGGTGGTGGTGGCAGGTGTCACGGTGCAGTATGAGGTACCTGGCACTGATGGTGTCACGGCCGGTGCTGAAGCTGCGGGAGATCAACCCACTGCTGTTCAACTACGTGGAGGAGCTGGTAGAGATCCGGGTGAGTGCTGGATCCAAGGGGACACCCCAAGGGGCAGGGGACACCCCACGGGGGCTAGGGGTGAAACTGTGGAGGAAGCGTGGGGTGAGCAGGAGGTGGGGGGACCCTGGTGGCTCCCGCTGAGTCCCACAGAGGGAAAGCAAGATGAGGTGGGGGGTTTGGGGCAGAGGATGCCCAGACTGCTACAGGGATGAACTTGACCCAATTTGGTCTTGTCATGCTCCTATCTCCATCCCGTCCCCATCCCATTCCCAACCCTGTCCCCGTCCTCATCCTGCTCCTGCCACTGCCCTTTTCCCTGTCTTGGTCCTATTCCTGTCCCATCCCTGTCCTCATTCCTGTTCCCATCCCTGTCCCCATTCCAATCCCATCTCTGTCCTCATTCATGTTCCCATTCTTGTCCCCATTCCTGTACCTATTCCCATCCCATCCCTGTCCCCATTCCCATCCCACTCCCGTCCCAATCCCCATTCCCATCGTGTCCCATTCCCACACCATCCCCATCTCATCCTCACCCCATCCCCATCCTACTCCTGCTGCCACCCTTTTCCTGTCCTTGTCCCATCCCTGTCCGCACCCATCCCCATTCCTGTCCCCATTTTCATCCCATTCCCATCCCACCCCATCCTGCCCTGTGCCTCGCAGAAGCTGCGCCAGGACATCCTGCTGATGAAGCCCTACTTCATCACCTGCAAGGAGGCGATGGAGGCGCGGCTGCTGCTGCAGGTCAGGCCCGGGGGTGCTGGGGGGCCACAGGGGGCCAGGACCAGGTGCATCGGTGACAGTCACACGACGGTGATAGTCACAGTGACCTGTCCTCCGCAGCTGCAGGACCGGCAGCACTTCGTGGAGAATGATGAGATGTACTCGCTGCAGGACCTGATCGACATCGAGGCCGGGCGCCTGGGCTGCTCCCTCACCGAGATCCACACACTCTTTGCCAAGCACATCAAGCTGGACTGCGAGGTAAGCCCGTGCCATGGGGCAGAGCCAGGAGACCCCCGTGGGGCTGGTGGGTGACTGGTGGGGTCACCATTGTCTCCTGCTCCCCCAGCGCTGCCAGGCCAAGGGATTCGTGTGTGAGCTGTGCCGGGAGGGTGACGTGCTCTTCCCCTTCGACAGCCACACCTCGGTCTGTGCCGACTGCTCTGCCGTGTTCCACAGGTACCAACACACCAGGGTGGGACGGGGGCACACGGGGGTGGCATGGGGGTGACATGGCACTGTCCCCTCCCCTCCAGGGACTGCTACTATGACAATTCCACCACCTGTCCCCGGTGTGCCCGGCTGAGCCTGCGGAAGCAATCCCTGTTCCAAGACTCTGGCACGGAGGGAGAGCCCTGAGGAGGGTTTGACCTCATGGAGGGGCTCAGCCCCACAGCTGTTCCCCACCCACTACAGGACCCTGGGACAGACACAATCAGCTCCATGCCGGTTTGGGTACTGGGGTGGCCCTGGCTCCGGGACCCTCTGCCTGTGGGAACGGCAGTGCTGCCAGGGGGCACAGCTGGACCCCAGCTGTTCCTGGGAAAATGGGGACCCCTGCCGGAGGAGCCGGGATCTGGTTAACTGGGATCTAGTTAAGGCGCCACAGCGGCTCCTGCCGTCCCTGTGTGGAACCGGGGTGCGGGCAGGGATGGGGTGCAGGCAGGGATCGGTGCTCCGTTGTCGCGGGGCAGTGGGTGCTGCCAGGAGGGCTAGCCCCGGGACCGGACAGAGCCCA
>NW_021938838.1:8550629-8560742 GCF_001715985.3 Manacus vitellinus
CCAGGGCCCAGGCCCGGGGGAAAGAACCAGGGCGGCTGCTGAAGGGTCCCCTGGAGCCGGGGGTGCGGACAGGGGGGAGCAGTGGGGCCCGGCCTGCCTCGGTCGGGCTTGGCCCGAGCCCCGAGGGCTGGGGGCCCCGGCCCGCTCCGCTCCCGGGGAGGGTACAGAGCCCCTCGGCGCCGTTCCCAGCGCTGCGGTGACGCTTCTGAGCTATTACTTTGGGTACAGGTGTTTTGTGGACCTGAGCCGGCAGCAGTGTCACATGAACCACGGAGGTCCTGGGTGGTCCCAGAGGCTTCCAGCCTCCTCGCGGGGCCTCCGGCTCCGTGTCACTGCTCTGGCCCCGTTCCTGCCGTGAGAGCAGGGATGCTCCGGGGCTGGCACGGTGGACCTGAGCAGCACGGCTTCCCTCTCACCCAGTCACCTCCTGCGTTTGGCTTCTCAGGCACCCAAAAAGAAAGGATCGACTAAAGGGAAAGGTCCGGCAGTGGTGGATGCCTTGGACCTGGAGGACATGAGCAAGGAGCAGGTGAGAGATTCCCCAGGCCACCAAGAACAGCTGTTGGAACCCCTGTGTGGCGCCTGGCCTGACTCTGGGGACAACAGGTGGCAGAGGGTGACAGAGACGAGCAGCCGGGGTTTGTGTCACTGCCTGATGCCTGTCTGGGCTGGGGAGGGGCGTTCTTGCTGTTCCTGGAAAGAGCAGCCACCTCATCCCACCCTCTGCTCTCCTGCCCTGTGTGCTGAGCACTGCTGAGGCACATCCAGTCCTGGGGTCAGTTCTGGGCCACTCATGGCAAGAAAGAGGGGCTGGAGCGTGTCCAGGAAAGGGAACGGAGCTGGGGAAGGGTGCTGGAAACCAGGAGCAGCTGGAGGCGGGCTTCAGCCTGGAGAAAAGGAGGCTCGGGGGGGACCTTCTCACTGTCTGCAACTCCCTGACAGGAGAGTGGAGCCAGGTGGGAGTCACGCTCTGCTCCCAGGGAACAAGGGACAGGACCAAAAGAAACAGACTCAAGTTGCACCAGGGCAGGTTTAGGTTGAATATTGGGAAAAATTCTTCATGGAAAGGGCTGTCCAGACCTGGCACAGCTGCCCAGTGCTGTGGTGGAGTCCCCATCCCTGGGAGGATTTAAGAGTCATGTAGATGTGGCACTTGGGTACATGGTTTAGTGGTGGCCTTGGCAGTGTTGGGGGAATGGTTGGACTTAATCTTAGAGGCTTTTCCAACTCAAACAATTCCATGATCCAGGAGTATTTAGACACCTGAGAATGGTGTTACTGGATACTGCGAGCCCAGAACCCTGTTGCAGGCTGCTGGAAGTGGGATGAGGTTTTGTGATTCCTTTTCCAGAGGCTGTTGGGTTCAGTCAGGGACCTCCCCTGCTCTATCCCAATGACAACCACCATGTCCTGCCAGGTTTGGGACATGGAGTCTCCAGAGGCACGTGTCTGAGGCCTCCCCTCTGCCTTACCTGTTTCTTCCTCTCGGCTGTGCAGCTGCTGCAGCACGTCCAGCGTCTCCGGGAGGAGCTGGACCGGGAGCGGCAGGAGCGGAATTCTTTCCAGCTGGAGTGTAACAGGATTCAGAGCTGCTGGGACATCACCCGCCGGGAGCTGGAGGAGAAGAAAGCGGAGCTGCGGAGCCGGGACCAGGAGATGGAGGAGGCAGAGGAGCGGCACCAAGTGGAGATCAAGGTGGGGGAGAAGGGCTCCATGTGAGCCTTGAGCAGCTCTGAGGAGGAGAAGAAGGGGAAGAGGAGGAGGAGCTGGGAATGTCTTGCCAGCATCCCAGCTTCAGGTGTCTCCTGCTGAACCCTTCACCCAGTCTCTGGCCTGTCCTTAGGTGTACAAGCAGAAGGTGAAGCACCTGTTGCATGAGCAGCAGGAGACCCTGACAGAGCTGAAGGCAGAGGGAATCCTGTCCCTGAAGCGGGCCCAGAAGGATCACTGGGACCAGGAGCAGGAGCTGTGGAAAGAAAAGCGCTCCTTGAACATCAAATTGAAGGAGCAGGAGTTGGCCAATGAGGCAGCGGTGACAAACCTCTGCCTGGTACGTCCCTGACCAGGCTGGAGCCACCTGTGAGGCACCTCAGCCACAGGGTGGGAGCAGGGGCAGGATCCTGCCTCCCTGGTTCGCTCCATGGGGTGGGGTTTCTGGTCCAGGAATGGGGAGGAGGGATTCTGGGATGACCCCTCTCCTGCAGCAGGGAGCTGTGAGAGCAGCTGGAGAACCTCCAAGCCACTGTTTGCACCAACATTGGGATCAGAATCCTTTCCCAGGGAGCAGGAGGGAATCCCTGGGGGTGGGCTGACTCATGATTTGGTTCTCTCCTCTAAGATGGAGCTTCTCCCTTACAGAAACATGAGGAGGAGATGGCCCGGCTGCGTAGCGACTTCGAGGCACAGGCCAAAGGTCAGAGGAGAGGCAGAACCTGCAGGAGCAGGATGGGGAGAGTTGCTCTGGGCTTCTGAGCAGCACCTCGAGCGCATGTGGACTGGGGGTTCCCTCCAATTCTGGCAATTTTTTCTGTCCTAGTTCTGACTGTTTTTTCCCCTCAGTTCTGGCCAGTTGTCCCTCAAGTTCCAGCTGTTTTTCCCAATCACTTCTGTCCAGTTTCCTCCCCAAATCTGTCCAGTTTGCCCTCCAGTTCTGGCTGTTTTTTCTCCCCTCCCCATTTTGGTCACTTTTCTTCCCCAGTTCCAGCCAGTTTTCCCCCAGCTCTGGCCATTTCCCCTCCCCGGTTCCCTGTGCTGTGGCAGTGCCAGCCCTTCTCCTGTGGGGTGGGATGTCTGGAGGAGCCTTTGCTGTGTCCTCACTCCAGTGTCCTCCTCAGGGGACATTTCAGGTTGTGACAGGCTCACTTGGGGCTTTTCCATGCCCTCTTTCCAAGGATGTCATTCTTGGGCTCAGCCCTCCCCGGGCCCCACAAGGGTCTCGATGCCGATGTGGCGGCACAGGAGCTGGGGCATGGGGTCTGCAGGAGGCCCCCCCTCACCCAGCCCCCCTGTGCCCCCCAGAGATGGATGCCAAGTACAACAGGAAGATGCAGGCGCTGCGGGAGGAGATGGACCTGCGGAGGAAGACAGAGATCCATGAGCTGGAGGAGAGGAAGAACCAGCAGATCAGCGAGTTGATGGGGAAACATGAGGGGGCTTTTGGTGACATCAAGAACTACTACAATGATATCACTGCCAAAAACATGTCACTCATCAGCCTCCTGAAGGTACTGCCTATCCCTGTGCCACCCCTCCACCCAGGGACCACTCCTGCCAGGGTGTCACCTGGATTTGGCAGTTCCCAGTTGTTGATGTGGTTGCTGCTGGTGGGCTGAACATAGTCACATGAGCAGGGAGGGTGTCCTGAGGGTGGGGGTGGGTCTCTGAGGGGCTGGGCAGCTCTCAGGAGCCAGCACTCGTGTTCCTAAGAACAGGAGCAGGTGGAGGAGATGAGAAAGAAGGAGATTGTCTTGGAAAAGGAGAAGACAGATGTGCTACTGCAGAACAAGGAGCTGACGGAGCCACTGCAACAGGCCCAGGAGCAGGTGGCTGAGCTGCAGAAGAAGTTGGCTCGCTATGATAAGGACAAGGAGATCCTGATGGTGCGTGGCCAGCCCAATCCTTTCCTGGGCTCGTTCCTGGGGGGAAAGCAGTGGCCTCTGCCACTCAGTGTGCTGGGATTGCTGGGCAAAGTGAATCCCATTCCGCTTAGCTGTGTGTTTGTGGGATCTCAGATGGGGATCCAGAGAGAGATCAGAGTAGCCCTCGCTGCAGAGAGGTTGGTGTGGGGTTGGCCTGGTTTTCTCTGCTGCTCACTCTCCTCCCTTCCTAGAACACATCCAAACAGTTCCCAGACAATCACGTGCTTCTTAACGCTCCCTTCCTGCTCACAGAACTCCAAAGCCCGTCTGAAAGTCACCCAGAAGGAACTGAAGGACCTTCAGTGGGAACACGAGGTGCTGGAGCAGCGGTTCAGTAAGGTGAGAGCTGCAGGCAGGGCTGGACATCCCTTTCCCTCTCCAAACCCTCTACAGAGGACAGGGCGTGGGGGCTTAGCAGCGCCTGTGCTTAGCCGAGGGCTTTCCAAAGCTAATCCCGAGCCGGGCGATAACCGCTGCTCCCAACAAAGCTGCTCCCAGCTCCAGCCTCTCCCACGGTCAGCAGACAGGCCTGGCCTTGTACTTTGCTAAGCAATCGTGCACGCTCCAGTGGGCCCCCCGGGCTACCGGGGGCTGCGTGGGGCAGAGCTGGGAGGGATTGCCACGGGCCTCTCTTGCCGGCGTTCCAGGGTTGCTCCCCTGCTGGTCGGGGCGTGGTGGCTTGGGATGAGCCCTGCAGAGTGAGTTCTCCCCCCCACTAACCCAGATAAATCTGTTGAGGCAGGAGAGAGCTCATTTGCAATTCGTAGAAATCCCCAGGAATATGAACATTGATCCGAGGCCTCGTTAACAATCCATCATTAAGACAGCGCCAGATTCAGAGCGTTCAGAAATAGACTTTGGAGGAGAGGCTGTGTCCCAATTAGGACACTTATTAACTAGCTGTGAGCCAGGGATTGCTGCCAGCTGTGGGGAGGAGAGGAGAGGAGAGACCCCCCTTTGCCGGGGGGCCCTTGCTGGAGTCTGAATTAGTGCCAAAGGGAGCCTGTTGTGGTGTCCCTTGCCTTGAGGGGAGGAGGAGGAGGAAGGAGAAGCACAGGTGCTGCACCATGGAGGGAGGAAGCTGTGCTGCAGCACCTGTCTTCCCTGTGGGCTGCAGGTGCTGTGGGGAATGGCTGGGCTGAGCTGCCAGACCAGTTTGCTGCCTCGTTTGTGCTCCACACCATTAAGCAGACCCCAGTCAGGCTCCTGTAGGCCCCTCTGTGCCCCCTGAGTTCCTGAGGGTGGTGTGACACCATGCTGTGCCATCTCCTGGAGCAGGTCCAGGCAGAGCGAGATGAGCTCTACCAGAAGTTCACCAAAGCCATTAATGAGGTGCAGCAGAAGACGGGGTTTAAGAACCTGCTCCTGGAGCGGAAACTGCAGGGACTCCTCAGGCTCCTGGAGCAGAAGGAGGTGGAGCTCGGCGAGGTCGTTGCAGTCTCTAACCTTGACCCCAGCGCCCTGTCCTTGGTCTCACACAAGCTGAAGGTACTGGGGACTGGCGAGGGCAGGTTTTGGGGGGCAGAGCCTGCTGTGGAGTGCCCACAGCCCCCAGAATGTGCCAGTCCCTTTCCTGTGGGGCTCCAGCTGCCATGTCACTCCATACTGGCACTCCCAGGGCCATGTGCAGTGCCGCGGGGCACTCGGCTCTGCCTCTGGAGTGGAGTGTGTGGGTGTCAGAGTTTGGCACTGATCTGTCCCTAGATGGGGCCTGTTTGGAGGAGCATGGCCCCAGGCCCTGCGGCACTGCCAACACCCCATGCTGCCACACAGCTGACTGCTGGTGGGTCCGGTGGCTCCCGAGGGCTCTGTGCACAGGGGTTGCACCCAGTGAACCTCATCTGGCCACAAGGGACAGTGCAGACAGGATCCCGGGGCTCTGCGGCATCTGCCATGCTAAAAATACATCTGCAAAGAGCCCAGAGACCCACATTCCTGCAGCCTGCCACAGCCAGAGCTGGGGAGCAGCGCTGGCTGTGGGTCGGGCACAGACATGGAATGACAGCTCCACTGCCTCGGTGCCCTCCCGCTTGTCCCCATGCAGGTCCCCACTGGGGGGAAAGCTCTGGAGTGCCCTGGGAATGGGTAGCATGGCCGTGGGATGGGCAGCAGATGTGTCACCTCCCAGCAGGTGGAAGGAAAACACATTCCTGGGATGGCGTCATGGCGTCGGGCTCTCCCGCAGCTGCTGGGGTCCCCAAATTCCTCTGCTCAGCTGCCTTGGGGAGCCTGGCTCCCTGTAATTCCCTTGGTGCCGTGGTGGCAGGGTGGTGCTGCCGTAACAGGTGCTGCAGAGCAGACCGGGATGGCTGTGGTGTTGATCCAGAAGGTCCCTGTCCCTGCCTGGAGCTGGCTGTCCCTGGCAGTGCCAGTTGGAGGGGGCAGGGTGGTGGCCACCTGCCAGGCTGTGCTGCTGGATGCTCTGCTGGTGCTGCAGCTCCTCCTTGTGCTGTGCCACACTGCTCCCGCCTGCAGCATGGCCACCATGTCCCCGGGGCTGGACAGCATGGCCTCACACCCTATCTCCTTCCACAGGATGTGCTCCACTCCAAGAATGACACCATCCAGGACCTGCAGCTCCAGTTGGCCCGAGTCTGCAAGGTGAGGTTGGGAAGGAATCCTGGAGGGATTTAAAAGCTGTGTGGATGTGGCACTTGGGCTTGTGGGTTAGTGGTGGCCTTGGTAGTACCGGGGGAATGGTTGGACTTAGAGGCCTTTTCCAACCCAAACGACTCTGTGATTCCATGTCTGTGGTATGGGGGATGGAAATAGGACCAGGGGGTACAGGAAGCCCCTGCCCTGGGGTGTGGAGGGCTGACGGGGACCCTCCTCTTACAGGCACACAATGACATGCTGCAGACCTTTGAGGCGAAGCTGACGGCCTTCGGCATCCCCCTGGACAACCTGGGCTTCCAGCCACTGGCCTTCCCCCTGCCAGGGCAGGAGCTGGGGCAGGGCCCTGCCGGACTTGTTTCGGTGCCCACCTGACACTGGCCAGCACTGAGGGTCCCACTGGCACACTGGAAGTGGGGCTGTGCCCTGTTCCTGCTCTGTGCCATTAAACAGACCCCAGTGAACATCTTTGGGACCCTCTCCTCTCCAGGGGAACCATGATGCAGCTGGAGGGCTCTGGGCATCCCACCAACCACACCAGGCTGCCCCTGGGGCTCCCTCCTTCACTCCCCAACCAGAAGGTGATTTTTTGAGACAAATGGTGGTGTTTGGAGCCTTTAATGGCATTAGTGGCATCGTTCCTGCATCCCTGAGGGGAGGCTGTGCCCCCCTAACTGCCCCGGTACGTTGTGTAGGAGTAGGGGCTGATCAGCAGTGGGACATGAAGCTTCTGTGCTGGATCAGTAATGGTGAAGATGACCTGAGGGAGAGCAAGGAGGCAGTGGTGGGGATCCCCCTCCCAGAGCCGGGCCCAGGGGGTTACAGCCCCCTCAAGCCCGACCGTGGCCCCAGACCTGCCCCAGGCTCCCCACGCTCCGTACCTCCACATAGGGGTAGAAGCTGGTGTGCCCCAGCCCCTGCCAATACGGTGCTGTCTCAAAGTGCAGCTTGTAGGTGCCGGCCTTGGCCTGTCCCGCTGCCAGGAGGGGCCGGCAGCGCCCATCCGTGTCCGTGTACCTGAAACCAGACCAAGCCAGCCCTGCTGTATCCCCAGAACCTGCCCTGATCATACCCCTGAGCACTGGCCCTGCTGCTGGCAGCCCCCAGGCGAAGGCTGGGCAGCTGGTTGTGCCAGGAGCCTTCAAACAGCTCGCAAGGGACCGGCGCAGGCAGTTCGTGCCCATTCCAGTGTCACCATCTCCTACCTTGTGCCAGCTCCCTCCACTGCGGCCCGGCTCCACCAGCTGGTCCAGGCGGATGACGCAAGGCAGCTGCTGGGCAGCCCGTGACTGTGTTAGCACGTGGGTGGTCAGGGAACCCTTCCCCGCATCGGACATGCTGTCAGCCTGCAGCAGAGGGGGAAGGGGGTCTGGGACCTGTCCTGGCAGCACCGTGTGCCTCCCCTTTGGCTGTGCCATAGCCCAGCCCCTCCACCCTGCTGTGCCCCACAGCTGGGTTATGGGCCCCTACCTCCTTCCCATGCCACAGGGCTCAGCCCCAGGCACCACAACCACCATAGTGTGGGTGCTGGCTGGTTCCTGCTGGGATGCAGGGCTCTGTGCCTGCAGCAGCACCACGCTCCCTGTTCACCTGCCTGTCCTGGTGGGCCAAAGCATGGCGGCAGCAGCCAGCCTGGACCCAACAAGGAAGTAGCCCTGTCCCAGCAGCCCCATCCCTGCCCACAGTGTCACGTGTGGGTGGACACTGACCCCCAGACAGCTCTCTGGAGCTGTCTGGGGTCAAGGTCAGAGCAGTTGGGGCAGCTGGGCCCCTTCCTCTGCTGGAGCTCCCGGGCTGGAGTGGGACCACAACTCGGCACTGTGTCCCAGCAGCCGGCACGGTCAGGGCAGCCTCCCTGGAACAGACCAGCTCCGCTGCCAGCCCGACACCGGCACCGGCTGACACGGAGAGGCACCCCAGTGAGCTACCTGGCTGTCCTCGGTCCCGCTCAGCCAGGGGCCTGTGGCCGGTGACACTGCGCAAAACGCCATCCCTGGCCCTGGCCGCCCTTCCTGGCGCCACAGCCTCTCCCCACAGAGCTGGTGTGGCTGGATGCCGCTATCCTGGCACAAGGCTCCCGCAGAACTGGGTGCTCCTCCCTAGCTGGGCTGAGCCGGCACAGGCGGCTTCCCACTGGGAGCTGTGCCCAGGAGCCCCACTGGCACCCACTCTCCAGCAGTGCTGCAGCCCTGGGGCTGGTGGCCCAGAGCCTGGCGGGAAGATGGGGGGCCGGGCCAGGAGAAGCTGCCGTGGAGCTGCCATCCCAGCCTCACCTCCCACCACGGAAAGCACCTGGAGCGCGTTGGCGGTGCGGCAGCCGGGTGTGTGGGGCTGCTGAGAGCCAGCACCGGCTTCACCGCAGCCTCACCCTGCCCGTCTGGGCTGGGTGGGCAGCGGGGGGGCTCAATATCTCACCTGCACTGTGATGCGGGCGGTGGTGGTGGCTTGCAGCCCGTGTCCCCCCATGTCGGCTGCCTGGATCTCCAGCGTATATTCAGGGACCACCTGCAGTGAGAGGCTGCGTCACACCTGAACTGGGAGTGGGCACTGGGTGGGGGCCGAGCCCAGGACTCACCTCTGCCACTAGCCCTGGCACGGCCACAGAGATCAGCCCGGAGCTGCTGTCTATGGTGAACATGCGGGGCTGGGGCTGCTCCGGTGCCTGGCTCAGGATGGAATAGACCACGACTCCATTGTTGGAGCTCACAGCATCGTCTGCATCAGTGGCCAGCACCCGCAGCACTGGCATGCCTGGAGTAGGTGGTTATTGGTGAGCTGTCCCCTCATCCCCCCAGCACTGCCTCTCAGGCAGCAATGGTGGTCCCACCTGGCTCAGCTCCCTCTGGCACAGACCCATGGAAAGCTGCCTGGGAGAAGATGGGTGGGTTGTCGTTTCGGTCAGTGATGGTGATGATGATCTCCATGGGGTCCTCCACAGGCTGCCCGTTGGCTGACACAGCATGGGCATAGAGCTGTAAGAACACAGTCAGCCTGTGTGCAGCCCTCAGGACCGTCCCCCCCTGCTGCAGGTCCCACTCACTCACTGTGTATTTATCCTTCTCCTCCCGGTCCAGAGGCTTCGTCACCTCCAGCCACCCTGTCTCCTGTTCGATGATGAAGATGCCCATAGGGATAGTGTCCACTCCTTGTCCTGTGATGCTGTAGAAAACCTTGGTCTCCTTGTCCTTGTTGGATTTGATCTGGTGGTGAGGCATGAAAAGAGGGGTAAGAGGGGTCCTGGTGCTCCAGGGCCTCTCATTCCCACACCCTGTCCCCTCAGGGCCATGTACCTGCACCAGCTTCTTGGGGAAGGGCCCCCGGTCGTTCTCAGGGCAGTTGATGGGGGGAATGACCCAGTCCCTCTTCTGCCGCTGGAGGCCGTGTCTGTGCTCTGGGAAGGTCAGCGTGTCCCACGGGATGGAGAGTGAGGCTGCAGGACTATGGAGGAACGTGGCTCTGCCCCGGGGCTCTGGGGTGGCTGTACAGTGCCCCTGGCCCCATTGGGATGGTCCCACCAGGAGGAGGAGGAGGAGGAGGAGGAGGAGGGTGAAGGTACAGCATGACATGGCTGCAGCTGCACTGGCTGCTCCCCCGGGTGCCAGCTGGGGACCTTCCCTGTGGTGTCAGTGACCTTGGCTGCGTCCTGCCAGGAAAGCAGTGCTGGCTTTCCAGTGCTGCCAGCGCCGGCGGGGGGAGCCTTATATGGGGGCCCAGTGCATGAGATGCTGCTCCAGGCTGGGGGGGATAAAGGAGCCCAGGAATCCCCCAGGGCACTGTCCCTCGGGGGCCACAGGACCCCCCCCTACTCCAGCAGGGTTGGAGTGCAGACATGGTCGCCCCCGGGGGTCCCAGTGCCGGCCTG
>NW_021938838.1:8563595-8568868 GCF_001715985.3 Manacus vitellinus
GACACAGCACCGGGAGGGGGCTGGGGCAGGGCTCTGCCCGCCCAGGAATTTCCCATCATCTGTGAAACAAAGCCGAAACTTCCACCGAAACTTCCACTGCACTCCCGTTCGGCTCCCGGTGTCCCTTACCCCGCTTCCACTGTCCCCTACCCCACTCCCACTGTCCCCTGCCCCATTCTGCCTCGGGACTCTGGGGGATTGCGGGTCCTGGAGCTGGTGGTTGCTGCCTGGGCGTGCTGGGGGACAGGTCCCCCCCCAGCCTCCTGACCCTCCACCCTCGCAGGGAGCTCCAGAGGCTGCACGGGGCCGTGCGGGACCGAGGAGTGCGATGTTGGGGTGCAGAAGGACACGGGCCCCATGCAACTGCCGAGGGTGGGCAGAGCACTCGCCATACCCCTCCCAGATGCTGATTCCCCCTGGGATGCCGCCAGACAGCCGGACCGTGTTCCAGTTCCCATGCAGAGCAGGCGCTCCCCCCAGGTAATCCTGCCCTGTTGTGTTCCCCATCCCCTGCCCCCCTAGCCAGCTGTGCCCTCACTCATCCCGATCCCACAGGAGCTCCCCAGGACTCACGCCGCTCTCAGGAGGCAGAAGAGGGACTGGGTGATCCCCCCCATCAAGGTTCCTGAAAACGAGAGGGGCCCCTTCCCCAAAAAACTGGTTCAGGTAAGAGGGGGTTGATCTGAGCTAGAGGTCTGGGCACAGAGGTGGGTGCTGGGATGTCCATCCCTGCTGCATTGGGGCAGGGGTGGGGGGTACTGACCCCCTCCCCATGTGTCCTCCCAGATCAAATCCAACCGGGACAGAGACACCAAGATCTTCTACAGCATCACAGGGCAGGGAGCAGATGCCCCCCCCGAGGGCATCTTCACCATTGAGAAGGAGTCAGGCTGGATGAAGGTGACGCAGCCGCTGGACCGCGAGCACATCGACAAGTACCACGTAGGTCCCTGCTGGGGTGCACTGGGGGGTGTCAGAGTACCATGCCAGATCCCCTACTCACCCCCCTGCCCCACAGCTCTTCTCCCACGCCATGTCTGAGAATGGGAAGCCAGTGGAGGAGCCGATGGAGATCATTGTGACCGTGACGGACCAGAACGACAACAAGCCTCAGTTCACGCAGGAGGTGTTCAGGGGCTCTGTGCTGGAGGGAGCTCTGCCAGGTAGGACCCTGAGCCTTGGGGGAGCTCTGCATCCTGCCAGCCACGTCCCTCAGGGACAGCCCTGGGACCATCCCCCCACACCCCGGTCACAGAGACATCCCTGTCCCCAGGCACCTCCGTGATGCAGGTGACAGCCACAGATGCGGATGATGCAGTGGAAACCTACAATGGTGTCATTGCCTACTCCATCCTGAGCCAGGAGCCACGGGAGCCCCATCCCCAAATGTTCACTGTCAACCGGCGCACCGGCACCCTCAGTGTCATCGCCAGCGGCCTCGACCGGGAGGTGTGTTCTGTGGTACTGCAGGGTGGGGGTCCCAGCCCCAGGCAGGGGACTGACAGGGTGTCTGTCTGTCTCCATCCCTGGCAGCGTGTGCGGGAGTACACACTGACAGTGCAGGCAGCCGACCTGGATGGCGAGGGACTGACCACCACGGCACTGGCCGTCATTGAGATCGCCGACATCAACGACAATGTCCCTGAGTTCGATCCCAAAACGGTAACGTGGGCCCCCCACCAGGTGGGACCCTCCTCAGTGCCCTCCAGGCCATGGTGCTGACAATGGCCCTGACCCACAGTATGAGGCAACCGTGCCGGAGAACGTGGCCGGGCGGGAGGTGGCCCGGCTGGCTGTCACCGACCTGGACGAACCTGGCACGCCGGCGTGGAGAGCCATCTACTCCATCCTGCGCGGCAACGACGGCGGTGCCTTTGCCATTGCCACTGACCCTGTCACCAATGAGGGCATCCTCCGCACAGCCAAGGTCTGTGGCACCACTGTGTCACCCCATTGCTACCCACAGTGGGGTCCTGCCTGCCCCCCTCTCACTGCCCCTGTCCCCCCCTCTCCCAGGGTCTGGACTACGAGGCAAAGCAGCAGTTCATACTCCACGTGGCAGTGGCCAATGAGGTCCCCTTCGTTGTGAAGCTGCCAATGGCCACTGCCACGGTCACGGTCACTGTGGAGGACGTCAATGAGGCACCAGTGTTCGTGCCACCGGTGCAGCTGGCCACGGTGTCAGAGGATGTGCCACCGGGGCAGACCCTCACCTCCTGCACAGCCCAGGACCCCGACAAGGCACAGGGGCAGAGGATCAAGTAAGTGGGGACAGGGTCTGAGTCGAGGTATGGGGGGTCTCCACTGCCCCCTGCCACGGCACCAGCTCCCCTGTGCCCTCCCAGGTATCTGGTGGGACATGACCCAGCGGGGTGGCTGGCCGTGCACCCTGACAACGGCCTGGTGACAGCACGGGACCACCTGGACCGCGAGTCCCCCTTCACGAAGAACAGCACTTACATGGCTTTGCTGCTGGCCGTGGATGATGGTGAGGGACATGAAAGGGCCCTTGTTCCCTCTCCCACGTGAGGGGCACGTGCTGCCATTGCTGGGAAACACATCCCAGCCTCCAACATGGAGCAATGCTGCCTGGCCCCACCCCTGCCTGGGGCATCTGTGGCCCCACGAGGATCTTGGGTTTGGGACTTCCCCCTTCAGCATCGCTTTCCACTGTCCCTACCCTTGCCTGGAGTATCCCTGTCCCCGTGAGAATCTTGGTTTTGGGGCTCCCCTCTGTCCCCACCCCTGCTTGGGGTATCCACATTCTTGAGAGAATCTTGATTTTGGAGGTCCTCCCTCCAGCATCACTCTCTTCTGTCCCCACCCCTGCTTGAGGCATCCCCATCCCTGTGAGAATCCTGATTTGGGGTCTGACTGACCCCGGCTCTGTCACCCATGTCCCCATGAGGGTCCTGGTTTTGAGGTCCCCCCTGCAGCATCATCCCCCCTCCAGGCTCACCACCAGCCACGGGCACAGGGACACTGCTCCTCACCCTGCTCGATGTGAATGACAACGGCCCCGAGGCCGAGCCACGGGACATCACTGTGTGCCAGCGCAGCCCCGAGCCCCAGGTCCTCACTGTCACCGACAGGGACCTGCCCCCCAACACCGGCCCCTTCCGTGCCGAGCTCACCCACGGCTCGGGGGACAGCTGGGCCGTGGAGGTGGGTGACACAGGTAATGTGAGGGCTCCAAAGGTAACGTAGGGGGTCCTTGACAGAGGCAGCTGTGCCACATTTGTGCGCCCAGTGAGTCCCCCACAAGCCCCCCTGTCTCCCACAGGTGACACAGTGACCCTGCGGCTGGTGGCAGCGCTGGAGCCAGACACCTACAGCGTGTACCTGCGGCTGCTGGACCGGCCGGGCAGGGCCCAGGTGACCGTGGTCACCGCACGGGTCTGTGCCTGTGAGGGGCCAGCGCAGGGCTGTCCCCAGAGACCCCAGCCCGTCACCGCCCTGCCCTTCGTCCTCGCAGCCCTGGGCGCGCTGCTGGCCCTGCTGCGTGAGTGGGAGTCCCGGGAGTCCTGGGGCTGTGGGGATGTCCCCAGCATTGGGCACAGTGGGCGACACTCGTCCCTGCTGACACCTCTGCTCCCCCCCAGTCATCCTGCTGCTGCTGCTGCTCTTCGTGAGGAGGAGGAAGGTGACGAAGGAGCCTCTGCTGCTACCTGAGGATGACACGCGGGACAACATCTTCTACTATGGGGAGGAGGGTGGTGGCGAGGAGGACCAGGTGGGTATGGGGAGTTTGGGGGGCCTGGTGATAGTGAGGACAGCCTGACCCTGACCCTGTGTGTGTGTCTCCAGGACTACGACCTGCGGCAGCTGCACCGGGGGTTGGACGCCCGTCCCGAGGTGATCCGCAATGACGTGGCCCCCACCCTCCTGCCAGCCCCACAGTACCGACCCCGACCCGCTGACCCTGATGACATCGGCACTTTCATTGAGGAGGTGAGTCTGGAGTTTGGGCCCAGGGAGGTGATACCCACATCTACACCAGCTCAGGGATGAAAAGCTCTGACTCCTCTGCCCCTCCTAGAACCTGAAGGCAGCCGACACGGACCCCACAGCTCCCCCCTACGACTCGCTGCTGGTGTTCGACTATGAGGGCAGTGGCTCAGAGGCCACCTCGCTCAGCTCCCTCAACTCCTCCAACTCCGATGAAGACCAGGACTATGACTACCTCAACGACTGGGGCGGCCGCTTCCGCAAGCTGGCTGAGCTCTATGGTGGCGGGGAGGAGGACGATTAGGGACCCCTGCCTTGCTGCCCCCTGCCTTATCGCTGCTTGTGCCTTGGGGATTCCTCCCCCGCCATGCCCTCCCCCCCAGTGCAGCCCCCTCACCTCCTTGCCTGCGTTTTTGTGGTTATTATCTATTTTTTAAGGTATGGAATGACAGCGTGCGATGCTGCAGATGAGGGGACGGCAGCTGGGTCAGTTTTAATAAAGGATTTGGTTTTTTAGACACTCCAGGTTCTGTGTTACTTTGTGCCCTGGGGGTCAGCGCTGACCCCAGCCCCTCAGTGACCCCCCTAGCCTTGTCCCCCCTTGCCCACCCCAGTGTGGGTCCCACAGCACAGCAGCAGCATCACCTACGCAGGGGCACTGCCCGTTGCCCCCCAGGGTGTCTTTGTCTCTATGGGGTGCTGGTGGGCAGGGGCAGGATGCTGACCCCCCACCCTGTGCTCCAGGGCATTGCTGGTGCCAAATCCCTCCTGCCCTGGCAATTCCTCCTGTGCTAAGGCAGCTGGAGGCCAGCAACCCCCCAGGTTGTCACCCTAGGGTGCCCAAGGGTGCTGGCATGGGTGGGCATGGCAGCCCCCAGCCCCAGCAGGACCCTCAGCCCTGCGGTTCTCCCACTGGCTCCAGGCTCGGCCACTGGGAGCCATGGGTGGGGGCAGCTGGTGGCACGAGGTATCCCTGAAGCTGTGCTGTGGGGTCAGCCCTGGCCATGCTGTGTCTGGGGCCAGAGAGGTGAAGGAGAGGACAGGGGGCTGCAGCACCCCAAAGGGCCCTTGCTGCATCAGGGATTCCCTGGGTACAATGTTTGCTCACCTGTAGAGCTGGGACCTGTGGGGCCATGGTGTGGGGACACCCTGGGGTGCTCCTGACTCCTGTCATCCACCAACAGCCCCTGCTCCCACAGTCCTGGATGGGCATCCACGGAGAGCCTGGGCTGGGTGCTGAGAGTATTGGGGTTGTGGGGGGTCCAGGGGTACCCAGGTCATGCAGAGCATCAGGGGTATTGGGGATACTGGGGGCTGGTGGGGTA
>NW_021938838.1:8569353-8578925 GCF_001715985.3 Manacus vitellinus
GCTCTGCCTCCTCCTCCTCCTGCTCCAGGTGAGCCACGGGATGGGGMGGCAGGACCCTGCCCGGGACTCCGCCAAGACCCTCCCCGGGGCAGTGGGACCTTGCCTGGAACCCTGCCCGATGTTAACGTCTCACTCTGGGCAGAGCGGGCACCGGCTGTGCCAGCGGGCAACGCCATGCCAGCCTGGCTTCACCGCCGAGACCTTCGCCCTGACCATGCCGCGGGACAGCGTGGCAGCAGGACGGGCCCTGGGACGAGGTAAGGACATGGGGATGCGTGGCTGTGAGGGACAGGAAGGCTGTGGGAATGTGGACAGGACCGTGGCGACGGGGATGGGACCGCGGGGACGGGGACGGGACCACAGGGTTGGAGTGGGTGTGTTGGACAGGAGTGGGCAATGGGGGACACGAAGCCGTGGCTCTGTGCCTGAGTGATTCTTGGGTGAGCATGGGGACATCCTCTGCCCAGTTCCATGGGGACAATGCTGTGGCAGTAGGGATGGTGCCATGGGGGCAGTTCCATGAAGGTGGGGATGGTGCCATGATGGTGGGGACGGTGCCATGGTGGTGGGGACAGGCTTGCTGTGGTGGCAGGTGACACTGGGGACAGAGCTGTGGTGGCGTGGCCACACACAGAGGTGGGGCCGCAATGAGGCCACCAGTGGTCCCAATATGGGCACTGGTGGTCCTGCAGGACGGGACGGCATTGTGGCACAGGGGCAGTGGGTGCCGCTCCCCGGGGTGCGCCGGCGTAGGCGGCGCTGACTCAGGCGCCGGAGACCTGTTGGGGCCGGCAGATTGGGGTGTGGGTGCACAGGCGCCCATCCTGCCCCACGCCTCACCTGGCACCCAGGGTTCACTGAGGCAAACTCCCCTTTGGCCCCCCAGTGCAGCCCCCCAGGGTGGCTCTTGGCAGGGGGATGGGCACTGGGATGGGCACTGGGTTAGGCTTCTCAGGTTTTGGGGACATTGGTGTCCCACTGTGCTGGCACCAAAGCCCTGTCCCAGTGTGGCGGAGGCACTGGGGAGAGGTACACCCAGAGAAGCAAGTACTGGGGGCCTGCTGCCACTTTGGGATCCCCAAAAGGAGCTCTGTGGGTACTGGGGCTGCACAGCAGTTGGGGCGTCGCCATCTGTGCCAGTTCATGGCTGACGGTGGTGTGCCAGGGTGGTTGAGGTGGGCACAGAGCTGAAGAGTACTGAGCACCCAGCAGTGTGCCAGGGGCTCCCAAACACCCTTGGTTCCAGAAAGGCTTTGCCTGGGTGAGCCAGGAGCCAAACCCTGCCCCACACCCCAGGAATTGCATTTGTTGGCTTTGTGGTTGATCATTAACAGAGTCGCCTGCGCAGAAACCGATGTCCATCGGGGCTGTGCCTGATACCAGGGTGACGGGGCAGCCCTGTGGCACAGAGACTTCCTGGAAATCCCATGTTCTTGCACCAGCACTCTCAGTTCTCGTCCCGGGCACAGACAGGGTGTGGGAGGAAGGAAACGGCCGTCTGCCCGTGGGGGCTGTGTGTCACCCAGTGATTCCTGGCTGTGCCACGGTGATGCCAGCCATGGAGTGGCCAAGTCTGGTGGGTGTCAGGCCGTGCCGTGCTACACAGCAGCTCAAAGCCCTCGGCCAGGCTGAGGAGCCGGCCTGTAATTAGCCCGATGAGTTGAGCGCGGTGTTTTCCCTCCAACAGGTCCAGACAGGCCCCGTGCGGCGCCGGGGCGGCGAAACACCTGTGCGGGGGCTGCGGCCTCCCCGGGGCTCTGCTCCGTGGGTCTGGGGGCTCAGGTGTGGTGGGGACATGGCAGGGACTGGGATGGTCTCCGTCAGCCCTGGGTGGGGAAACCTCGAGAGTCTGAAGTCACAGCGAAACTAGGGTGACGTCAGTCATGGGACGTGCCACCCGCAGCACTTTCACCCCGGGGTGAGCCCCCCCGCCCTGGCACTGCTGGGGTGTTGGCACCACTAGGGGTGGCATTGCAGGGGTGATGGCATCTGGCTTTGCCCATGCTCAGCCCTGTCAAGACCCCGTGGGACGTGGGGTGGCTTTGGGGGGCTACCCTGGTCCCCTGTGTGGGATCTCAGGTCCACACCCTGTTTGGCAGCCTGGTCATGCCAGAGTCTGGTTGTCCCAGCGCCCTGTGGGGGAGCGGGGGGAAACAGATGGAAAGTGGGGGGGATCCCACTGTGGGACCCTCTGAGGTCTCCTCTCCTCCCACCCCATCATTCCCAGAGAGGAGAGAGGCCCCCAGGCTCCCAACCTTGGGGAAGGGCGGGCTGAGGACGGCTGAGGAGGCTCTCCTTCAGCCAAACTGGAAAAACAGGTTGTGCATGGCCAGGTGGGAAGGGAGGGAGCAGGAGAGGGGGGAGCGGGAAAGGGGGAGCAGGCACTGAGCACCCAACACTCATTGAATCCAGTGGGGGCTGAGCACTGCGCACTCATTACACCCAGTGTGGGGCTGGGGGCCTCACGCTGCCCCTCGCTGCACCAACCCAACACCGTGCCAGGGCCCAGAGCCAGGCACTGTGCCTGTGCCCGTGGGTGCTGAGTGCCTCTCGTTCCCCACTACGGCTGCACCCGGCCTGTCCCGGCACGTTCCTGCCCAGCCGGCCCCACCGGCTCCCCCCCCCCCCAGCCGTGGCCGGGGGTCCTGCCGTGGGGCTGAGCAGGGCTGGCATCACACCTGCAGGTTCCCATGGGCTGGGGCGGGGGCACCGTGGTGGGGAGGGGGGCAGCAATCTCTCCCCCTCCATCCCACAGCCACCCCCGAATTCCTGAGCTGCACGTGGGCTGATGTCACCCCCACTGGTGCCTTCCACCCTGGGCACGTCCCCTTCCCGCGGTGGGTCATGCTGGGGGATGGCAGCCGCGCTGGCTGCAGGAGCCGCTGGCTCTAACAACCCTCTCCAGACAAAGGGTGTTTGTTCAGGAGCTGCGGCCGCGCGGCACCGGTTCATGTGATGCCGGCTGACCACCTCTGCCTGCTGGCCTGGCTTCTGCCACACCCAGTGTGGTGCCAAGCCGGTGACATTGGGACCTTGCCTGCCCCGGTGTATGGCAGGTGCCTGCTGTGCCTGGGGTTGGGGGTCCCAGAGGGTACTTGGGCAGGCTGGGTGCACCAAATGCCAGAGGCGCTCTGGGGGTAGCACCTTCTTGCTCGGAGGTTAATGTCCCAATCTCACAGCATGACACATCCTGGGCTGTCTTTGCTGCAGATGTGTGGTCACAGTCCCCAGCCACATGACCTTCATAGGTCACTGTATCCCACCTGCAGTGCCTGGGCTGCTGGGACACTGGGTGCCAGCATAGGTGAGCAACTGTGCCCTTGGTTTTATCAGAAAAGCAGCCAGAGCAGTGGCACCCTCTGCCTCAGGCATGGTGGTGGTGACATGCCACACCCGGAGACATGCTGTGCCACAGGGTACACCTGCATGGGGGTGTGTCACGTGCCATATGTGGGGATGTGCCATGTGTGGTGCCGTGCCGTACACGGTGCTGGGGACAGGGACATGCTGTGCCAAGTGCCACTTGCCCTATTGTCACTGTCCAGCTGGGATCCTATGGCACTGCTGGTCATGCAGTGCCCAGTCCTGGACCAAAGCCAGGACAGGGATGCACCACGTGCCATGCCCAGGACAGGATCCTGACAGGCTGTGTGTGGAGCATCCCTGCTGCCACCTGTGACCCCACGGTCCCCCCTGGGCCCCTGAGCTGCGGCCACGCCGTGCGTGCCCATGTCCCTGGGACACCCTGCCCACCTGCTGTCCTGTCCCCAGTGAGCTTTGTGGACTGTGGAGAGCCGCACTGGGCCGCTTTCCTCCCGGACGACACGCGCTTCAAGGTGAGCCGGGATGGCGTCGTTTCTGCGGCCCGGCCCCTGCAGCTCCAGCGGCGGGAGATCACTTTCACCGTGCACACGTGGGACACCGCAGGCAAGAGGCACTCGGCCAAGGTGACCCTGCGCCGGCAGTGGCACCAACACCACCGACACCACAACCAGATGCAGCAGGTAAAGCACAGACCCACTCGCTGGGGTCACGGCAGCCCCTCTCCCCGGTGCAGAGGGCTCAGCAAGGTGCTGGCACTGAGCAGAGCCATTCTCCCTGCAGGACACAGCACCTGACGTGCTGACCTTCCCGGAGCACAGACACGGCCTCCGGCGGCAGAAGAGGGACTGGGTCATTCCCCCCATCAACTGCCCTGAAAATGAGCGGGGGCCCTTCCCCAAGAAGCTGGTGCAGGTACATGGCCCTGAGGGGACAGAGTGTGGGAATGGGAGAGCACCAGAACCCTTCTCAACCCCATCTTCTCATCTCACTGCCAGATCAAATCCAACAAGGACAAGGAGACCAAGGTTTTCTACAGCATCACAGGGCAGGGAGCGGACACCATCCCTGTGGGCGTCTTCATCATCGAGCGGGAGACAGGGTGGCTGGAGGTGACGAAGCCTCTGGACCGGGAGGAGAAGGATAAGTACCTAGTGAGTGAGTGGGGACCTGCAGCGGGGGGGACAGTCCTGGGGGCTGCATGCAGGCTGACTGTGTTCTTGCAGCTCTACTCCCATGCTGTGTCAGCCAATGGGCAGCCTGTGGAGGACCCCATGGAGATCATCATCACCGTCACTGACCAGAATGACAACCGGCCCGTCTTTACCCAGCAAGTCTTTGTTGGCTACATCGAGGAGAACGCCAAGCCGGGTGCGTGGGGAACTCTGAGCTGGGACCACACAGAGCCCCGAGCAGGGGCAGTTCCAGGGTGTCCAGTGGGCTCTGTCTCATGAGTAAAATCTCCCCGGCTTGTCCCGATGTCCAGGAACATCCGTGATGACCGTGAGTGCCACGGATGCAGACGATGCGATCAACGTGAACAACGGCATTATCAGCTACTCCATCCTCAGCGAGGAGCCCAAGGGCATGCAGGAGATGTTCACCATCAACCCCGAGAAGGGCATCATCAGTGTCATCGGCACAGGGCTGGACCGGGAGGTGGGTGCCCTCGCCGTGTCCCAGGGGAACCTGCGACACCTCTGCAGAGGGACATGCCAAGGGGAGACTGGGGATGTTGAAATCCTGGGGTGCGTCCAGTTCAGGGACTTGACATCCCTGGGTCCCCATCCCCAGCTCTGGGGGTATCTGCAGCCCTGAGCCCATTGGGGGCTGTGCTAGGGACACTGCATGGACCCCCGGCACTGCTGAGCCATGAGTGCCATCACAGGGACTCCCAGTCCTGCTAAGCCCCAGGAGCAGGCACATGCCAGCCCCTCAGATGGGCAGTGGGGACGTCGACTGCATCTGTGCCAACAGGGAACAGTGAAGCCAAAGAAGGGTGGAGGGGCAGGCAGGCAATACCCGGAGGAGGGAATCATCCTGGCCCCTACCCCTGCCCTAACCTGTGTGATTTTGCCCTGCAGACCACTCCCAACTACACACTGATCATCCAGGCTGCAGACCAGGAGGGCTTCGGCCTGACCAACACTGCCACTGCCATCATCAAAGTCACTGACACCAATGACAACCCTCCTGTCTTCGACCCCGACATGGTACCCCCCGGCCCCACAGCCGCTGCTCTCCCTGGGCATCGTGGCACAAGCCCCCACACAGGGTGCTTGAGGCCACAGGGGTGACCATCACTGTCCCCGCTCTTGCAGTACGAGGGGTCAGTGGATGAGAATGACCCTGGGGTGGTGGTGGCTCAGCTGCACGTGACAGACCAAGACATGCCAGGCTCCCCGGCCTGGAAGGCCGTCTACCGCATCCAGAGTGGGGACCCAATGGGTGACTTCAACATCACCACTGACCCCAAAACCAATGATGGGCTCCTGAAAACCGCCAAGGTGGGTACCAGTCTCACGCGGCCACCTCAGCACCAGCCACCTCCCTTCTGGCACCACCCAGCTCCTTTCCCTCCCCCAGGGCCTGGATTATGAGACCCAGCAGCAGTACCACCTTGTGGTGGTGGTGGAGAATGAGGTCCCCTTCTCCGTGCCCCTGAGGCCTGCCACGGCCAGTGTCCTGGTGACGGTCAGGGATGTGAACGAGCCCCCCATCTTCGTGCCCCCGGTCAAGAAAGTGGAAGTGAGGGAGGATGTGCCAGTGGGCTACCAGGTCACCTCCTACACAGCCAAGGACCCTGACAAGGACCAGAGGCAGAAAATCACGTGAGTGAAGGGTGACAGTGGCAGAGGGCTGTGCTGGGGTGCAGGAGGGGTTGTGCTGCATTGAGCGTGCCTTCATCTCCCCCTGCTGACCACTGGCTCCCCCCAGGTACCGCATGGGCAGCGACCCTGCGGGGTGGTTGACCATTGACCCCGAGACTGGCATTGTCACAGCGGCACAGCCACTGGACCGGGAGTCAGCGCATGCCATCAACAGCACCTACAAGGCCATCGTCCTGGCCATGGACAGCGGTGAGGGTGACGGCCGCGCCCTGGGGAGGGGGCTGCTGCACCTCTATCCCCCCGCGGCTCCTGGGGGCCCTCCCCGGGAGCCTCACTGACTCTCAGCCCCACAGGGTCACCACAGGAGACTGGCACAGGGACACTGCTCCTCCTCCTCCAGGATGTGAATGACAATGGGCCTGTGCCAGAGCCCCGGAACTTTGACATCTGCAACCGGCAGCCTGAGGAGCAGATACTGAACATCGTGGACAAGGATCTGCCCCCCAACACCTTTCCCTTCAGGGCAGAGCTGGTGCATGGCTCCAGCATCAACTGGACTCTCAAGATGACTCCACCAGGTGGGTGCCATCTGTGCTGGTGCAGGGCCCATAGTGGGCATTAGGCTGGGGAAGTGCCACAGGGCAAAGTCCTGTGCTGGTGCCAAGGTTGACCCTAAACCAGAGCTGGGGGAGGGTCTGGAGCACCAGGAGTGGTTGAGGGAGCTGGGGGGGCTCAGCCTGGAGAAAAGGGGCTCAGGGGGAACCTTCTTGCTCTCTCCAGCTACCTGACATGAGGGTGGAGCCAGGTGGAGGTCAGGCTCTGAACCTTGGGAACAAGTACCAGGAAAGAGGGAGCGGCCTCAAATTGTGCCAGGGGAGGTTTAGGTTGAATACTGGGGAAAATTCATTCATGGAAAGGGTTGTCAGGCACTGGAACAGGCTGCCCAGGGCAGTAATGGAGCCATCATCCCTGTCTCTGGGGGATCTAAAAGCCATGTGGACGTGGTACTTGGGGACATTGGTTAGTGGTGGCCTTGCCAGTTCTGGGGGAACAGTTGTACTCAATAATCTTGTGGAGGCATTTTCCAACCCAAACAATTCCGTGATTCACCAAGACCTGGTGAAGCTGAACATGAGGAAGGAGCTGGAGCCAGGGGAGTACAGCGTCTTCCTGAAGCTGCTGGATGCCCAGGGCAAGGATCAGATCACGCCGGTCAAAGCACAGGTCTGCAGCTGCGAAGGGCCAGCCAAAAACTGCGAGCGCCGAGCATATGTCTCCGGGGGCATGGGCGTCCCTGCCATACTGGGCATCCTGGGGGGCATCCTGGCGCTGCTCAGTGAGTACCATGGGAGGGGGACGGACAGGACAGGGACAGGGCTGCCCTTAACCTGCTGCCCTGATACCCTGTCCCTCTGCCCACAGTCCTGCTGCTGCTGCTGCTGCTTTTCGCGAGGAGAAGAAAGGTGGTGAAGGAGCCACTGCTGCCTCCCGAGGACGATATGAGGGACAATGTCTATCACTACGACGAGGAGGGTGGCGGCGAGGAGGACCAGGTGGAATGGCTGTGCCTACCAGCCCCTGCCTGCTGGGTCCCAGTGGTGGTGTCTGTGGTTGTCCCTTGAGCCTTGTCTCCTCGTGTCCCCCCAGGACTATGACCTGAGCCAACTGCACCGCGGGTTGGATGCCCGTCCTGAGGTGATCCGCAATGACGTGGCCCCCCCACTGATGGCTGCCCCCCAGTACCGGCCCCGGCCTGCCAACCCCGATGAGATCGGGAACTTCATCGATGAGGTGAGTCCTGAATGAGAGAGTCCACGAGGTGACACCCCCATCCATCCCAGCACAATTGGGGTGCCCCCAGTGCAGGGTGGACAGGTACTGACCCCTCCACCCCCCAACAGAACCTGAAGGCGGCCGACACAGACCCCACAGCTCCCCCCTACGACTCGCTGCTGGTGTTCGACTATGAGGGCAGTGGCTCGGAGGCCACCTCGCTCAGCTCCCTCAACTCTTCCAACTCCGACGAAGACCAGGACTATGACTACCTCAACGACTGGGGCGGCCGCTTCCGCAAGCTGGCTGAGCTCTACGGCGGTGGGGAGGAAGAAGATTAGGGACTCCCAGCTGCCCCCGCCTCATTTCACCCCTCTGGACTCACTTCGGTCTCTGCCCAGGGGTGGCCAAACCCCCCTCCAACACCCACTCAACCCAGTACCCGCGTTCCCCTCACTGAGGGAGGATCGGTGTCACCGTGGATGGCGGGGTTTTTGGGGAGTCTGCGTGTTTCCTGGCCCCCTTGGCTCAATTTGGGCCATTTCCCACCCTGGAGCTGAGGTGCTCCCAGCTGAGGAGGTCAGGATCAGATCCTCCCTCACTTTTCTATGGACAAAAAGGGTTTCTCTGGCAGTCTTCAAAATACCTCGTGCTCCCATCCCCGCACAGCTGCTCTCCCACCGCGCTCCAATCATGAACCCGGCGCTGGAGCAGTGGGGTGAGGTGCTCGATAAACACAGACCAAAGATACGCCCTCGCAGGGAATTGTATTTGCTGGAGTATGTACAGGCAGATTTCTATTTTTCCGTATCCCAGATTATGGCTTGATTTCCTCCTGTATCATGCCAGGTGTAATTAGTGTGCAGTCAATGAAAGGTGCTTTCGGAAATCAAAGGGCTTTCCCGAAATCCTGACCCTTGTGTTTAGCTGTTGTTTGTATTTTTTTTATCATGAAAAAAGGGTCTGATGTGAGCTGGGAAACCAGCCTTGGCCAAGTGTTGATTGTATTGTTTTTATATAAAATTGAAATAATAAATTCTTTTAGGAAAACCTCTCTGCGTGAGGCTCTGTTGGTGCTAAAAGGCTTTACCTCCCCCACAGTTGTAGCCATGGCCCCCTCCAAAAGGCAGGTGGGAAATTAGTCATGAAACAGTTTGGGTTGGGAGGGACCTTAAAGATCATATTCCAAATTCCCTGCCAAGGGCAGGGACACCTTCCACTAGATGAGGTTGCTCCAAGCCCCGTCCAACCTGGCTGTGATGGCCGCAGATGGGGCGACCACAGCTTCTCTGAGCAATCTGTGCCAGGGCCTCACCACCCTCACAGCCAAGAATTCCTTCTCAATATCCCATCCAACCCTGCCCTCTGTCAGTGGGAAGGAATTCCCATTGTCCTGTCACTCCCCCCCCTTGTCCCAAATCCCCCCCCAGCTCTCCCGGAGCCCCTTTAGGCACTGGGATCGGCCCCACCCTTTCCCCGACCTCCCCAAGATGGCGGCGGGCGGTGCGGCCCCGCCCCTCGCTCGACCTTCCCAATATGGCGCCAGAGCCTGGTCCCGCCCCTTCCCTTCACCCCCAAGATGGCGTCTACCGCTGACAGGGACCCCAACATGGCCGGCGGCGCAGACCCGGAGCCGGAGCCGGGGCG
>NW_021938838.1:8579610-8602660 GCF_001715985.3 Manacus vitellinus
CCTCTGCCAGGTCCGTGCGACACTCGCCCCCTCGTGTCCCCGCTCTCCCGGGGCTGGCGTGGGTGCCCAGCCGAGCCCCAGCCCGTTCCCCGGGGCCGAGTCCCGGGCTGGTTGCCCAGCGCTCCCTCCCATGTCTTGCCCGTAATTCCCCACGTGAAAGAAGCTACAGGGGCTATGGAGCCCCAGAAGGGGCTAGAGGGCACCGGATCAACCGGTGGGTTTAGTGCCCAACCAGGCTGCCCTCACCACCCCAGAGTGTTTTGTTGCAGGGTGTTTCGGAAGCGGAGCGGGCGCGGTGCCGGGAAGCCCTGCAGGACATCCTGGACCGTGTTTACCAGCCACTGGCAGTGCAGGAGCTGCTCGTCCTGCAAGGTCCGCCCAAGCAGGTACCCAGCGGTTGAGGGCCATCAGGGTGTGTAGTACCTGTGTTCCCACAGTCCGAGGGTGCTGCTCTCCTGGAAATGTTCTTACACTTTAGAAACAGTCCTGGAGCACTGATGAAGCTGCCAGGTGTGTGCCATGCAGGGGTGCGTAGGTGGGTGTGAACCCAGGGACTGTCATCACGGCACGTTCCACCTTGGCTTTGCACCCATATCCACTGTGCCCAGCCAAGTGGAGCTCCTGCTCCTCCAGAACCTGCCCCTTCCCACTCATGGATGACACAGGGCACTCGCTGCTGTTTGGGGCCATTCCAAAGCCTTGTGAGGAGGAGGAGATGGGAAATCTCCTGAGAGTTGTTTTTGGAAAGTCTCTAAGGGATAATGATAGAATCCTGGAATGGTTTGGGTTGGAAGGGACCTTAAAGCTTATCCCATTTCAACTAGACACCTTCCCCTAGACCAGGTTGCTCCAAGCCCCATCCCACCTGGCCTTGAACACTGCCAGGGATGGAATAACATGCTGAGCACTTGAGGACTGACCAAAAGTTAAGGAATGCTGGTTTGATGGTACTTGTAGGTCCCTTCCAGCTGGCCTGTCATTAATTCCTAATTTGCTTTGTGCCACTGGCTGAAGCAGCAGTTCAAAGCCTGTCCGTGTCCTGTGCTCTCTGGCAGGACACAGGCTGTTTGCCCATCCATGGGATTTGCACAAGAGTGTGCAAATACACTCCTTACCCTGCTCCTGTGTTCCTTTCCAGAGTGCTCCATGTCCCCGGGCAGGCCTGGGGCCAGCTCCAGCCTGGCTGCGGTGGCTCTGTGGGCGCCTGCTCTCTGAGAGGCTGCTGAGGCCCAACGGGGTGCAGGCCGTGGTTCGAGGTGTCTTGGAGGGCACAGGAGGTGAGTGGGGGCTCTGGGCCTCCAGGATCACAGATTCAGAGGTGTCTGGAATGGTTCATCCCACAAGAGGCCCAGAGCCACCAGAGTACGGACGTGGCAATCAGCTTTTGCCAGGCCAAGATGACTCAGTGACACACAGATTTTGCCTCTGACTGTGGTGAGCTCCCAGACTGCCCTAATTTAGGGTACACTGTCATTTTTGAGGCCTACACTGAAAACCTCCAACACCATTTAGCTGTTTATGCCTCCGTGGTATCACACCTCATGTGTGTCCAGAGTGTGGTCTGTCCCAAGGAGTGCCCTGTCCCAGTGCCAGTGCAGTGGGAGCCATGCTGGACTCTGGGCTGTGAGAGCTGCAGGGACAATGAGACCCATCCCCTGCTTTCCGTGTCCTGGCAGGGAGGGAAACTGTTGCTATCCAAAAATGAATCCCACAGATATTAGTGCCAAAGCCTCCTCTAGCCAACACCCACCTGATGGCACTTCCAAGCATGACCTCCCTCCACCTTTTGTCCACCTGTCCGTAGGAGTTGTTTTCCATTATCAAAGCTCTTGCACAGGAATTTTCCCCCTTCTGTCTTTAAGTTCAGGTGTCTCCTGAAAGATGGTTGGTTTAATGACAGCAATAAAAGCTCAAAATCCAGTTTTTGGCCAGAAACACCTAGCTTCAAACAGAGCTGGCCGCTGGTCAGAGTTGATCCAGAGTTTCTGCTGCTGCAGGTGGTGCTGGCGCTGAAGCAGCAGCTCTAGACTGGAGGAAATGTGACGCAGTTGCAAAGATCCTGGCTTCCTGCCCACAGCAGTGCCTCTCCCTTGAGGACTACTACAGACAGGTGTGCCCCCAGGTAAGTCCCTCGTCCCTTCCGCCTGGGAATGCAGAGCCAACTCCAGCTTGGAGGGTATTGGGACTGCCCTTTCTGCTTGAGCGTGGCCTGGCTTGAGCCAGCATAACGTGGAGATGTTTTTCTGGCAATGGGTCACGTTTCCACTCTTGAATTTTCCATGTTTTATTGAAATGCTAGATGATGTTGATTGTATGAGCTGCTCGACACTGCACTACACAGAGCTCTATGTGGAGCTCTTGTTTCCAACCTTTGGCTCTGGGAGTGGTGCAGGCTCTTGGTTTGAGCCCAGAAAAGCATTCTGTGTGTGTGGAAAGGACACTGGCTCTTCCATACTTGGAATATCATGCCAGATGACCAGCAAAGGAGCACATGGACAGGTCCTTGTTCTCTGCCAGGAGCCAGGCTGCCCCCTCTGAGGGCGTGCTGATCCTTTTTCCTTTGTCATGGACTTTCCTTGCAGATTCTGGACTTGCTGCACATCCAGGACAAAGTGGCAGCACGGCAGTTCCAGCGTGTGGCCACCACCACGGTGCTCACCATGGCCAGGGAGCACCCACAGCTGGCAGAGAGGCACGTGCTCCAACCACTGCTGTCCCCGCTCCTGCGGTGCTCTGAGGCAGCAGGTACCACATCCGGGAACGGTCTGGTTTCTTTCCTCACTGATTTTTGTCATTCCATCGGAATTTCTTTGGGCTACAGACCATGTGAGCTCAGCTGTCCGTGCTGGCCACGTCTGTCTGTGTGGTTACATCATATTTACTGCCACTTGAGCCAAGTTACTCCAGCGTGGGAGCCGAGTGCTGTGGCTCCTGCCATGGGCTCCTTGGGAAGCTCTCCCAGTCTGACACCCTTGGTTTGGGCTTCCAGACGGAAGCCATAGGTTCCCAACCCAACCAGCAGCTCTCCAGGGAATCATTCATCATTGTGAATTGTGGTCTGCCTTGATTTCCATGTGTCCTTAGGGGTTTGCAGCACAACTGGGACAGCTAACGAGGGCTCCTCTGTTCCCATGGGGAGGGGAGAGAAGGGAAGGGAGCCATGGAAGTGTTTTCGGGTGCAGGGTATGGCAGGGCTGCTCTGCTGCTGGGCGCTCTGGGGTGCTTTAGGGTGCTGATGTCTCTGCCCTTTGCTTCCAGAGCTGGCAGTGGAGGATTTGGCAGCAGGGACCATGCTGGTGCCAGAGGCAGAGCTGGGTAGCTGCGTGGAAGATGTGCTCAAGGTACCATGTCTGATCTGGGGGAGAAAACTCTGAGAAAGAGCTGGTTTGAGACTTTGTGAGCAGTTCAGTGTGTGTTAGATCAGACAGACCCGGCATCTCCTGCAGTCATGCCAGACTCACCTCATCCTTATCTTCAGGAGTACCTTTGGTCTCCATGTGGGCTGTGCCAGGGCCTCATCACCATCACAGGGAAGAATTCCTTCCCAATATCCCATCTAACCACCCTGCCTTGTGGCAGGGAGAAACCATTCACCCTTGTCCTCTCGCTCCAGGCCCTTGTCTAAATTCCTGCTCCAGCTGTCTTGGAGCCCCTTAGGCACTGGAAGGGTCTTTTAAGTTCTCACTGGAGCACAGATCTTGGCTTTCATGTTTGGGGGAGAGATGGGGTCCATCCTTGTGTTCCCTATGAAGGATCAGGGTTTTTTGTGGAGGCTTCTCCTCTGACACCTTCCTTCATAGCGCCATTTCCTACCATTCCCACCAGTATCCCCATTGCCACACTGCAGGCTCCCCTGCCTGCCCTGACAGCAGCTTCCTGCTGCATGTTCCAACCCAGAAGGACATCTCCAACCCTGGAATTCAAATTTCAGAAGCTGGTGACTTGGTTCCTGGCATGCCCTGAGGCAGCCTAAGCTCTTAAATGCTGGAATTGTTGTCTGTTTTCCCAGTAATGATCTGTTGTAACTGGCTGGCAGGCAGAGACTGGTCTGGAGGGCTGCTCCCTCCCAGTGCCGTGCTGGGGGGGTTGGGGTGGGTCCCTCCTTGATGGCAGAGTGCTGGAGGCCTGACAACAGCCAGATTAGTGAGGGGACCCTGGATTTGGGGAGGTTTCTTGTCTAACAAGTGTCATTTGATGCTGAGTGAGAAACTATCCTTGGGGCTTCATCAGGGAGGCTTTGTGTACACAAGGGTCTGGGGAGGAGGAATGGCTCCATGGGGATTAGCACAGGGAAACAGGTCTGTTTGCATCAATGGAGCAGGGCAGGGTGTTATCAGGGCCATCTCCCTCCTACCTGGGCTGTCACACTGCCTCAGGCAGGTCTGTCTCCAGGGCATTTCCAGCCCTGGAATGGGGATTGTGAAGGAAGGTCAAAGGTCCAGGTGTGGGTTGTGGGAAGTCAGAACTGTGGGGAACAGGAGGTCAAGGGTGTTGAGAGGAGGTTGGAGGTGTGGGGAGCAGGTCAGAGGTGTGCGAAGCAGAAGATCAGAGATGTGGGGAGTGAGAGGTTGGAAGTGTGGGGAACAGGAGATCAGAGGTGTGGGGAGTGGGGAC
Source organism: Manacus vitellinus (assembly GCF_001715985.3). Classification (NCBI taxonomy): domain Eukaryota; kingdom Metazoa; phylum Chordata; class Aves; order Passeriformes; family Pipridae; genus Manacus; species Manacus vitellinus. The sequence continues at coordinate 8,584,225 of NW_021938838.1, forward strand.
TCGCTCTGCTGTAGAGGGACGGCACTTTCTGAACAGGTCATTGACCACATGAGACAGCTGGAAGTCCCTTGGAAAACTTGGGAAAAGACTTTATTACCCTGCCCTCCCCTTTTTTTTTAAGCTAAAAACTGTGGAGGGAAATAGAGCCTGCCAAAACCAGGACCTGAGTACCAAACACTGAGAAAATCCTGAGTCCAGCTGGCAGGATTTGGTGTTTAACCACTTTCTAGACCAAATTTTCCCAGCTTATGGCTCTGACTAAAAGCATCATACCTGGCTTTTAGTTTTGGATAATTCCTTTAAAAGGATACAAAAGGAAACACAATTACATGAGGCTTCTGTGAATGCCATGAGGCTTCTGTAAGTGTTTTTCCTGTGCTCTATGGGCAGCAAGGTGGGACTTGTATGCAGTGAGCCTGAGAAGGGTGTGCTGGGTTCATAGAGGGCATTGACAGTGATCTGGGAGGCTGCTCGTTGAGGTGGAGGAGAGGAGCAGGGCCCTGCAGCTCCCCCAGAGCTCCTTCAGCCCCCCGAAGAGCCCCTACAACTCCCCCAGAGCCCCAGCAGCTTGGTGTCTCAGCTCAGCACCCATCAGCCCAGCTGCCCTGCTAGGGACTGATCTCTGTGTTTGAGATTTGCCATAATTCCATAAAGATTTGCTCATTCCAAGGTGCCTGTTGCATCTCTGGGGAAGGCAGGATCCTACCTTTAAGCAGTAGACTTCCCAAATATCTGGCTGCAGCCTTCCTGTAGCTTGGAGCCTGCTGTGGTTAAGGAAATACTTGGAGAAAAATGGTGCTGAAGCCAGGTTTTGATAAGGAATATGGCATAATCAGGGAAAACAGGCTCCAGACTGAAGGAAGAGGCTGAGAACCCTCCACCATCCTCCCCAGCAGCCGCTCTGCGCACAGACGTGTTCCTGTCCTCCCCTCTGTTCCACACAGGTGTTTGACTCCCCTTTCTGTGCCCTTCTCTCTGTAGGTGTATGTGGTTGGGAATGACAGCTCGAGCCTGCTGCTGGGATCCTTACAGTCAGTCCTGGGAGTGGTTTTTTCCCTCTATTCCTTCGCCAAGCAGAATGTGTCATACTTACGGTAAGGAAGGATCGTGCTCAGCTCTGCTTGGCTCTTCTGGGCTTTGCCCACCTCCAACAGGCACTGTGGGCACAGACAGGAGCAGAGATCCATTTTCTCATCCCAAGGAGCTCTCATTCCAATAGGGCAGGAACCACAGGCAGGGTACATGACCTTACTGACAGCCCTGTGCCCAAGGAAGCAGTTCTCACTTCAGTTTTTGTCTTCCCTGAAGCCAGAATGTTCCATGTAGAGACAAACGTGCCCTTGGGAGCACAGATTGACTCTGCCTAGAGAAGGGATTGTGGTTGACCATGGATGGAGGTGGTGATGCTGGGACCTGGCTGGGTGTCAGAGTGATCTACAAACAGGATAAAAACTGGGTAAAACAGCTCAGGCACTGGCTCTTGGAAATACAGGATCATTCTCCTCATGTCTGGCATCACTCTCCTGTAATCCAAGCAGGACCTGCCTCTGGGCAGCTGTCCCTCATGCCATGCCCACTTCCCCAGAATGCTCAGTGGAAAGCACCATGTGTGCTAGTCGTGGTGACAGGGACAGCGGTGACCAGGCACTGGCTGTCCTCTTTCCTTGCTCCCCCCAGGCTTTTCCTGGGCTATCAGGAGTTTGGACCAGCCTGATGAAAGCATTCCTGGTGGGGTTACGCTGTTCTCTGGTGATCCTGGCGTGTGCAGGCTTTCCCTAAAAGGTGTGTGCAGACACGGCCTCTGCTGCTATTGAAGACATCGTTAATCACTTCAAAGAGCAGCAAGTGCCGTGGCAAGTTGGTGGAACACGCCAAACTCACGCTGCTGGGCCAGCAGTCGCTGCTCCCTTTGCTAAGGAATTTGGCAGGGATGACTACACTTGCAACTGCCTGGAAGTGTTCGGCTTTCCAGACCCCTGGCACAGCACGGCGCAGCCGCTCCACCTCATTAACCTGCATCTTTCCTTGGCAGGGCTCCCACGCAACCTCACAGTGCTCCTGTCTCCTTCCTGCTCTCCCTTGGCACTGCCACCAGCCCTTGTCACCTAGCCATGAGGCACAGGCACGGCGTGCCAGGGATGTTCACAATACTCCCTTCCTCACCGGGCTCAAGTCCGGAGGAACACAAATCCTTCCATCTGGGAATGCCAGAGGGCAGGATGTGCTTCTGGTCCTCTTAGAAACTGTCACAAATGCCTTCAGCTGCCGGAGCCAGAGCATTCCAAGGAGAGCCCCTGGCTGCTTCAGAGTGCTCCAGTCGTATCTGTCATCCCAAAACGTGTGACACAGAGAGGGGAGCAGTGGGTAGAACAGTGTCACCACTGCTTCCTCTCTCCTTGCCAGCTCCCTGTGCCAGGAGATCCTGCTGTGGTTCCTGGAGAAGGCGGAGCGGGAGCGGTCGCTGGCTGTGCTGGAAGGCCTGGCCGGGCTGGGCAGCACCGTGCCCACCCTCCACCCGTGGTGCCGGGTCTGTGCAGGCAGCGAGGGCGGTGCTGCCATCGCAGTGGAGGACACCATCAGGTGAGTGCTGTGGGCACAGTCCCCAGAGTCACTCAGCACCCAGGGCTGTCCGGGGAAGCCTGTCAGAGAGCCTGGGTGAGTGGGGGTCTGCCAGGACCATCCCACCATGGTCTCATCCCCTTAAGCTCAAGCAGGTGATGCTTCCTCACAGCCCATGCAGCCTCCAGGTTTTCTGCATGCCACACAGAGCTCTGACTTCCAGCCCCAAAAAGCATCATGTTCCACCTGAGTGTTTGTGTGCACTCCCTGCCTGCTTTTCCTGACTCCAAACCCTGCCTGCGGACTGTCTGGGAATGGGATGTGCTTTTTCAGCCCCAACACCCTGCAAATTCAACTTCCACTGTCCAGCCTGAGCCTGTCTCGTGGCACAGTGAGTGGAGTCCCTCGGGCACAGGTGGTACTGTCACAGCAAGGACTCTGGCAATGCCAGCGTGGTGGAGCAGTGACTGAGCTCCTCTGGTGTGTGCAGATGGTCTCTAAGTAGAGGCAGAGCATGGCCATGCTGGGAATAAACTGCAGCCATTAGTCTCCAGCCACGCAGAGCGGGATATCCGATATCCGGCAGCCGGAGATTCGGTTTAAAGCGAGGGCTGTGAGCTGGCAGGGAGGGCCCAGGGCAGTGCTGTGGGATAGGCAGAAACATGGCTGTGTCCAGGGGTGTCTGTGGGGAGGGTGTGCCAGGAGCTGGGAGCACCTACAGTAAAATCTCCACAAATATGCTTGGTTTGGCTTTTGTTTTAATCTATTCCTGACCTGAGTTAGAATCACAGACTTGTTTGGGTGTGAAGGGATCATTCCACCTCCTGCCATGGGCAGGGACACCTTCCATTAGACCAGGTTGCTCCCAAGCCCTGTCTAACCTGGCCTTGGACAATTCCAGGGATGGGGCAGCCACAGCTTCTCTGGGCAACCTGTGCCAGGGCCTCACCACCCTCACAGGGAAGAATTTCTTCCCAGTATGCCATCTAACCCTGCCTTCTGGCAGTGGGAAGCCATTCCTCCTTGTCCTGTCACTCCAGGCCCTTGTCCAAAATCCCTCTCCTGCTTTTCTATAAACTCTTTAGGTACTGGAAGACCACAATTAGAAGCAGCTCTGCCCTGGTTAAACTGGGAATACTTTAAACTTACTCCATAATAGCCCTGGCTCTGCCCATGTTCCTGTCCCTGCTTCCATGGCTCTGACCATTACATGACTTAGCCAGCACTAATCCTGTTATTTATGGGATGGCAGGGTTTGGGCTCATGGTTTCTGTCAGTAGTGTAGTTTTGATAATGAAAGGAGCAAATGATCACAAATTACCTGGGCAGTGTTTGGCTCAGCTGCCTCCAGGCTCTGCTGGAAAACACTGGGAAGGAAGGCTTCCAGGAAAAGGCAGGCTGGGACTTCACTTTGCCCTGGATCTGGGGAGTCAAGGGGGTCTGGATTTGTTTGTGTAAGTGACTCAGTGACCTGTTCCAGTGATGAAGATGAGGCCCTGTACCAGAAGATCTCCTCAGAGCAGTGCCATGTGCAGAGCTTGGTGGAGCTTCTGTCCCACTGCCAGAAGAGTGGGCTGACCGGAGACTTCTTCATCCACTGCCTGAAGGTGAGGGCAGGCCTGTCCCTGGTTGGGGCACACCTGCAGGAATGGGTTCCTTGGAAAGGAATCATCCCCCTGTGTGTCCCGGGATACGGCACGTGCTGGAGCAGCCCTGTGTGCTGGGTGGGAGAGCCGAGGAGAGGGAGCAGCCCTGTCCCTGAAGGGGTTAACCCTTATCCCCTCTGGGCTTTTTTAACAGCATGAGCATGTTTGAAGTTTAATGGTGTGTTGGAAGCTGAGAATAATCCCTGTTGCTTCCCTGGCTTTTATGGAGGGGCCCCAGCACCTGCTTCCTTTCATCCTGCTTGGAGCCCCTGCAGTTCCCTCCTGGCCTGGGCTGGGCTGGGCTTTTCGTGTCCCCCCTCCAGCGCATAGTCACACAAGGGGATAGTGATGGGACTCCCAGGAGCTGTGGCAGCTGTCAGAGACCTTCAGCTGGAAGGTCCTGGTGTGTGAGGAGTCAACTGGCATTCCTGGCACTGGTTACCAACGTTTAACCACTGCATCTCCGTGCCCTGTGCTTCCTTCCTGGCAGGAGCTGACTCAGGTGGCTGCAGAGGACGAGGTGGCTCCAAACCTGACTGTGGAGCCTGGAGGGAGTTTGCTGGAGCTGGAGCAGGATCAGACCAGGCAGGAGAGGAAGCTGCTGGTCCTGCAGCTCGTGGCTGCGCTGTGTGAGAGCGTCTCGGACACCGTGTTCACTGACATTGTGCAGGTTGGTCATGGCAAAGCCCAGGGGGATTGGCTGAACACTTCCAGGAGGAAAGGCTGAGAGAGTTGGGATTGTTCAACATGGGGAAGAGAAGGGTCTGGGGTGACCTTGGAGCCATTTCCAGTGCCTAAAGGAGTTCCAAGAGAGCTGGAGGGAGACTTTGGACAAGGGTCTGGAGTGACAGAACAAGAGGGAATGGCTTCCCACTGCCAGAGGGCAGGGTTAGATGGGATATTGGGAAGGCATTCTTGGCTGTGGGGATGGTGAGGCCCTGGCACAGGTTGCCCAGAAGAGCTATGCCTGTGGAAGTGTTCCAGGCCAGGTTGGTCAGGGCTTGGAGCAACTTGGTTGGTCTAACTGTGCTCCTATGTCAGTGAATGGGCAGTGCAAAATTTATTAAATGTTGTAATTTCAAAAGCCACTGGGGCTCCTTGACCATGGTCCCAAAAAACATTTTTAAAACATGGCACATCTACCCCTGAGCACACGCTGGGTGGGGTTGGCTGTCCCCCACTGTTCCAGTCAGGAATGCAGGTGGACACTGAGGGCAGCATGGTATTCCCCTGCAGTCTTTAAACTTCCACATCCTGTTCTTTATTGCTGTTTTTTACCCCAGCGCCCCGGCTGTGCCAGCTCTCTGTGCCTGCCGTGGGCAGAGGCGGTCACTGCTGAGGCAGGTTTCCTCACGTTTCCCTCTGGGACAAAGGATCCTTTGTGTGCTCTGCAGCAGTGGGGGGGACACAGCCAGCACTGCTTTGTCCCCACCTGCCTCCCCATCACACCCACCTGCAGGGCTGGAGAGTCAGGGTGGGAAACAGGGAAGGGTTTTGCCAGGTTTCAAGGTCCAGCCTGAGTCTGGTATAAAAACCCACCACCAAGGAAATCCAGACAAAAAATCCATTATCCTCCTGCCCGGAGTTGTGTTTCAGGGAGGCCCCTGGGCTGAGACAGGCAGTGGCAGTGCAGCCTTTGAGCAGGTTCCTTGGGGCGTTTGGGGGGCCCTAATGGGGTAGGAACAAGTGGGATCCATCTTTCCAAGGCTGGAGCCCAGGAACAGTGGCCGCTGTGGCCCCCCTCAGCTGCACATTTATTTACATATTTTGCCACATAACCAAGGTCAACTTGATTTCCTTTCTGCACCAAGGATTCTTTCCTCCTGCCTGAGAAACAACCGTGCCCCAGGGGTTTATTTTTCAAGGTTTTTTCCTCTCCCACATTAAAGTGAGGGTTTTTTTTCTTTCTAGAGTAGTTCTTTTTACTTTATTTTCTCGGCAGCCATCTACTGATTGTTTACTCACAATGTTCCTTTTCTTTACATTAAATATAATTTCAACCTCTTCAGCTCGTGTGTCGCTGTGTTGTGAGAGCAGATATTCCAACTTTTTTTACTTTCTTGCTGTTTGCTGAAATTTCTGCTCTGACATGATTATTCCAGCAGGTACCTGAGCCTTTTTTGCAGTCTTTTCCAAAGCCTTTTCCCACAGCCTCCCTCCTTAAGGGATGTGCTCAAAGAAGCTGGCAACTGAGGAGGAAACGATGGCTGCACCCAGTGCCTGTGTCCTGGGGGCTAGAAGTTTGGGATTTGGTGCAGTAGGACCTTGTTGCCCTCCTACTTTGTTTTCCAGAATAGGAGTACAATAGTTCTTTTGCAACACACCTGTTAGGTTGGAATGACCCTGATCCAGCCCTTTCCCAGGCTTGTCCCAAGCCATGGTGTGGAGAAAATAAGGCACGGAGAACATCAACTCCCTAATTTTCAAGGTCTGTTAGGAAGGCAGAAAGCCCGTGGGATCACAAGTGTCAGTGCCAAGAAGGCCGATGCCAGCCAGGCAGGATCGTTATAGGCTTGTGGAATAAAAATATTGTGGGAAAAATAAGAAAATAAGAGAACATGGGAAATAGCCCAGCTGGAATATCGGCTGTGTGGGAGTAAGGGGACTTGGCACTGGGGAGCCGTGGGGCTGGGACTGGAGCTCCTGGGCTCTGGAACTTCCCAAGCTTTTCTCTAGCCCAATTCCATACAGAGCCTTGTTGCCACCACCCTGACTTTCCCTCACAGACTATCCCAGTTGCCTTCCCAGCTCCCATCCCATGGTGGAGCTGGGCAGGAGGCAGAGATGGAGCTGGGTTCTTCCTGCTCCTGCAGCCTCATGAGGGCTTCTGCTGCCAAGAAACCCCTACCAGTTTAACCATCACCTTTTCCTATGGCTGTTTTGGGTGTGACTGCCAAGTCCACGCCAGAGCCTGGCAGCTGCAGCCACTGGTGAACTGGGCTGTGTGGCTCAGCCACTCTCCATCCATGCTCCCAAAATCCTCACCCACGGATTCACACAGCCTGGCATGGGGCTGGGGGCTGTGATCCCAGGGAGCCCATCTGTGCTGCTACTGGAGGGGTGGGTGGGGTTCGGAGGCTCCAGCACCCCCACAGCTACCTTGAGAGCCCTGACTCCCTCCTGCATCCCCAGTGCATCCCCATCCATCCCCCAGCTCTCCAGGGCTCCCAACACTGCTGAGTCCCCTCACCTGCTCAGGTGAGATGGCAAGGGGAAGTAGTGGGAAGGCAACTGGGATGGTCTGAGAGGGAAGGTCAGGGGGGTGGCAAGCGAAGTTTCACAGAACCACAGAATATCCTGAGTTGGAAGGGACCCACAAGGGTCATTGAGTCCCACTCCCAGCCCTGCACAGGACACCCCAACAATCTCACCATGTGCCTGAGAGCATTGACCAAACTCTTCTTGAATTTGTGCAGACTTGTGTTAGAGAATGGCATAGGCTTGGGAAATTCAAATGGAAGGCTAAAGAGGAGGTGGGGTCACCCTGGGGGTCCCTCCTCCTGACTGTTGTTCCCCTGGCAGGTGCAGGAGTTCGTGGCAGCCGTGCTGCAGCGGGCCTGTGTCAGCCCAGCGCGGGGCCCCGGCGCGGCGGCCGAGCAGCAGACACCTTCTTAATGTGCCATGGGGCTGTGGCTTGCCTGCTTGGAGGGCTGTCTCTAGGTAAGGGGCAAAGGCCTGGGGGGCTTGGGGACAGCGGTATATAGGGCCCTGCAGACCAGCGCCAGGGGGGCTGTGGGCAGGGGAGCTGGGTGCCTTGGGTTGGGGTCCCTGCTGGGGTCCCAGCCTGTATATGTGTGTGTATATACATACATATATATATGTATATATGTATGTATGTATAACATATATATTGTTTTTCCTTGGAGCAGTGTGGGGGCGCTGGCCAAGGGTTCAATCCCAGCAAGACATCCCTGAAATTAATTTCATTTATTTATATATGTATACTATATTAATATATAGTATAAATTATACATACTAAAATTTTATATATTATAAATGAATATATTAATTCATAATCCAAAGTTTGCTTCCAAGAAGGTGATGACAGAGCAGTGCAGCCATGTACAGCATCTTTAAATACCAAGACTGCCTCCTCTGCATCCCTACACACCATGAGCTCCAGCTGTGGAGTGCAACAAATGTCCCATGTGGGCTGTACCCTTCTTGAAAGTCCTCTGTACTTTTATATTTACATTTTTTACATATTTATATTATTATTTACATCACTCAATTACCACATTATACCAATATATATATAGAGAGAGAGAGAGAGCTGCCATGGGAGCAATGGCCCATCCATTAATGCGCTGCCATCACTGAGCTGCTGGAGTTGCTTCATCCCCGGATTTACCCAAAGGAAGATCCAGCTGTTAATGTTTTTTCCATTCATTTATTGTGTCTTATTGCTAAATTTCTAACACTGGGAAAAGAACTTTACTTGGAGAGAAGTTAAAGCCAGAGTCTTGTGGCTGCAATGGGCCCCTCCCAGACAAGCGCCTGCTCCCATTCTGGTGTTAATGGGAGCGACGTAACTTGGGAAATGGAATGTGAAAGGTTTTGGAAGCAGCTGCAGAGCTGTTTGGGTTTCAGCAGCCAAGGAGTTTTTATGCAATCATCCAAACTCTCCACTCAAGCTAAAGCACCCTTTTCAGGCCTCACAGCCCAGAATTTAGCAGTTACATCCAGGTTAGGGGAGGAGCTTCTCCTGCTCAGAACAGGTGGCAGCTGCCATGCCAAGAATGTCCTTCCAGGCAGGACTGATGGCAAGCCTGACACGGTGCTGGGAAGATGATGGGAGGGATGTCCCTGTTTTGGCCTCCATGCACAGACAGGGCTGTCCTCCAGGCTCATGCCCTTCTCACCTTCTCGTGTGGCACCTGCTGGAGATGCCGGAGATGGGATAGGTGCTGGGCCATGGGCACTGCTGTTCAGAGGAGCTTGTGGTGCTTGAAGCCCAGAACCAGGGATGGGGATGGGAGTGGCCATGGGGCTACAAAACAGACTCTGGGGCTCATCATCCCCATGCTCTCCTGCCCTACCTGGAGCATCCCAGGGAGTGGATGAATCCTCACTGTGGTGATACCAGTGCTGCTTTTCTCTCTCCACAGCTCCAATCCAGCGACTTCTCTGTGCTGAAGCGGCTGGTGCCACTGCTGGAGGAGCTGTCCCACACCTACCCCGAGCCCCTCACCCAGGAGTTGGCCTTGGACCTGCGCATCGCCATCTGCACCCACGGGGCCTGTGCCCCCGGCACAGTGGGCGCCGCTGCTGACAGTGTGCTGGGGAGGAAGCCTGGGATGGGAGTGCAAAGCCCTGCTGGCGTTCCCAGTGGAGCCCCCAGCCCAGGGGGCAGCCAGGCCCCGCTGCAGCACAGACACAGCAGCCCCTCAGCTCGTGGAGAGAAGAGCACAGAGCAGAGCACAGGCCACGAGCCCAGTGCCACCGATCCCACTCCAGCCCCGTGTGCCAAGAGCCCGGCCCCAGCTGGGCTCCAGGAGCTGCTGGTGTCAGCCTACGACCCCCAGCCCCCCGCCCGCGCTGCTGCCCTGCGCCACCTCGCCAGCCTGGTCACCCAGCGGGATCCAGAGGCACTTCGGCTTCAGGAGAAGTTGCTGCAGGTACTGGGCTCCTGCCATGGTCCCTGTCACTTGCTGGGTCCCTGTCCCCTGCCATGGTCCCTGTCCTGTGCTGCAGTGCAGAGCTTGTGCTGACCATGCCGTTGGGCTGGAGATGGTCCCGATTACTGGAGCCCTCTGGCCTTGCCGGCCCAGCCCAAAGTCACTGCTGATTGCACTTCCCCTTCATTGCAGGTGTTCCTGGAGAATGTGCAGCACGAGGACGCCTTTGTCTACCTCTCAGCCATCCAAGGTGAGCGATGCCCGCTGGGATGAGTGCCAGTACTTCGTCAGGGAAGGTTTTGTGCTGGGGGCACTGAGAGGGAAGGAAGAACAGCAGAGCTGTGGCCGGGCTAAGGGCTTGGTGTCTCCTGCCCTCCCATACTGTGGCTCTGTGCTGTTTGGTTGAGCCTGGAGCCATGTGTGGGCTCTTTGTCAAATTCCTGAAGCTCCAGGCTTTGTCTCCCAGTTATTCTTACTCTCTGAAGCTGGTCACTGTCTCCATGCCAGGTCTGTGCCACCAGCTGGGGCTGCAGTTCCAGCACGGTGTGGGCACAGCTCTGGCACCTTGGTCTGACATCCACTGAGTGGTCTATTCAACTGAGGTTGGCAGAGGAGCAGGGCCATGGGGACCCACCGGTGCTCCCTCAGGGCTCTACCAGGTTCATTCCCATGGCCACTCCCACTTCCCAGGAAACCCTCAGGCTGGTTCTTGCTCCAATGCCCTCAGCACAGCCCTGTGGCACCAGGCTGCCCAGGCCTGCACCGCAGGCAGGTGCTTCCACACCGGGGTGGTGTGAATGTCCTGTGTGACAGCTGACACAGCTGGTCACAGTTTGCTGGGTTCCATGGAAGTAGGTGCCGTTCCCTTGAACCACAGCAATGCCGGCACTGCTGTCATTGGGTTGGCAACCTTTGGCAACAGTTGGGAAAGGAGTTTATCCTTTGCTTCCCGCTGCCTGTACAGTCTTGAGAGAGACGGGTCTGTCCTTGCCCAGCGGCTGAAACACAAAGGCTGTAACCGTCCCGGTGATTAACGCGCCGGTGCAGCTGCCGCCGCGTTTGGCAGCACGGCCGTGATTAACCCTGATGCGGTTCCTTGCGGCCGTGACTCACCCGGCCCGTGGCAGCAGCACCTGTGGCGAGCCGTGCTGAGCATGGGGCTGGTGGTTGTCCCATCTGGGTCCCCACAGCCCCACTCTCTCCCCACCACAGTGGCAGGGCTGGGGCTGAGCTGGTGTTGCGACACCACTGGCTATCACTGAGCTGGTGGTGTATTCCCGCTGTACTGGGCACTACACCTATAATCCTGGAGTTAATTTTGGGCCCCTCATCATAAGACAGACATTGAGGGGCTGAATGTGTCCAGAGAACGGAATGGATCTGGGGAAGGGTCTGGAGCACCAGGAGCAGCTGTGGGAGCTGGGAGGGCTCATCCTGGAGAAAAGGTGGCTCAGGGGGGACCTTCTCGCTCTCTCCAACTCCCTGACAGGAGGGGGGAGCCAGATGGGGGTCAGGCTCTGCTCTCAGGGAACAAGGGAAGGATGACAGCAAACAGCCTCAGGTTGCACTAGGGGAAGTTTAGGTTGGATACTGGGAAAATTTCTTCATGGAGAGGGCTGTCTGGCCCCGGCACAGACTGCCCAGGACAGTGGTGGAGTCCCCATCCCTGGAAGGATTTAAAAGCCACGTGGATGTGACACTTGGGAACATGGGTTAGTTGGTGGCCTTGGCAGTGTGGGGGAATGGTTGGACTTAATGATCTTAAAGGGCTTTTCTAATCCAAATGACTGTGATTCTGGGATAAGGCAGTGCCAGATGTTACTGCCTTGCCGGATGTGCCTGGACTTGCAAAGGGTGACCCACACCAGGCACCCTCCGATAACCAGGGAACGGGGCTGGAGGCGAAGCTCCTGGAGGGCCAGGAGCTGGGGCTTACCATGACTCAGTGCTTGGCACTGCCAGGGCAGCCTCTGCTGCTCGCTCCTTCCCTGGAGAGCAGCCACCTTTCCCCATCAGAGAGTTGCCCAGTGCTGCCAGAGCCCTGCCTGGCACTTCTCCCAGCCCACATCTCCACAGGGACAGCGAAGCTGGTGCAGCCCCATGGCATTGCCTAGCCTGTGTCCTGTGTCCGGGATCTGATCATCCCTTGTCATCCCTGGGGAGACGCAGCAGGCATTGGGTGCACTCGGGCTCAGGTCCCAGTCTGGGCCAGGTGAATTCAGCAGGGACAAGGACACACTGGCACCATGTGCCAGTGGCTGGGAGCTGGGAGCAGTGACCAGACCCTGTGCCTGAGCATCTCCTGTGGTGCCCAGCTGCCCCCAGTGTACCGAGTCCACACCAAGTCAATGGGCATCAACCAGCAGCACTGAGCGGGCACCTGCTGCCAACTGCCAAATTACTGATTTTCCAGCTTTTTTGTCCCCCCCAGGTGTTGCCCTGCTCTCCAGTGAGTACCCAGAGCGGATCCTGCCCATCCTGCTGGCACGTTATGAATGCCCAGTGCAGGGCACCGAGGACACTGTGGCCACTGTCACCAGGATGAAGCTGGGCGAGGTGCTGATGCGCGTCACCCGGGCGCTGGGTGAGTCCATGGCCATGGGCGTGGCAGTGCCCCCTGCCATCAGCTACAGCACCTCTCGGCCTTGCCAAATCCCAGAGGAAAGCCCATGGGGGATTTTTTTTGTGGGAAATAGAGAAGGGTCTGGAAGCTGAAGAGTGGCTGGCTGGGGTTTGCTGATGGCAGGAGCAGGACAGCGGATCCTACCAGCAGCCCACTGTCCCTTCAGCCAGCAGCACCGGGCTCAGAGGCTGCTGGGAAGCGCCTGGACACGCAGGGCTGAGGGGTAGAAGCTGCATGAGGCCTTTCCATCAGCTGCTGTTGGGACACGTCCTAAAATGCCTCATCTGACTCCCTGGAGAGGAGGCCAGACCAGCGGGAGCTTGCAGCCGGAGTTCTCCCTCTCCAGGGGGGTGGCAGCCGGTGTCCCACTGCTGGGACAGCCAGATGGGGGTCCCTGGTCACCAGCCAGGCACTGTGTACTTGTTCAGGATTGCTCCTGCAGAGCCTGGACCCCCCAGGCCCTGGGGCCGTGACTCCCCTGCGACCTCTGCTACATCCCCTAGCCATGGTGGCATCCCTGGGCTTTGCCAGCTGTGCCATCCCACTGGTGCCAGACTGTGCCACTGTCCAGCCCCCCTACTGGGATGGGGACAGGGCATCCCACTATCTCCTGGGGGGCTCCAGTGATCAGCAGCAGAGCCCCTCAGTCCCTAAAGACCCCGGGCAATGTCCATGTGTCCGCTCCGGCGCTGGACATCCCCTGGCAGCTGCCCTGGGGACGGTGGCACAGCCTCCCTGTGCTCTCCCTGCTCCCCACGGTGCCGCTGCCGCAGGCAGCAGCTCCGGCGCGTCCCAGCTCGCCGGCGTATTTATAGAACAAATTGCACCAAGTTGTTTCTGTTGCAAGGCTTCAGGATCCGAGAGCGAGGATTTATCCAGCACTTTCAGGATCGCTTTGCTTTGTGCAGTTTCAAGATGTCCTGCTCTGCCAAGATCTCTTGCTCTGCTTCTCTCCCACCCCATCCCTGTCCTCATCCCTGCCTGCCATCCCACTGGAGCAGCTTTTCCCATCCAGAATGGGATTTTGCAGCAGGAAGGGAAATGCTCTGTGCTCCTTCTGTGGCCATCTGGCACAGGGCTGGTCTGCTGTTGGCTTCCAAGGGAATACATCCCACTCAGATCACCCAGCACTACTCAGACTGCCATAATTCCAACCCCTGGGATGCAGTCAAGAGCAGGATGCATTTGCAGCAAGCCTGGCCATCCTTGGCATCACAGCACTGCCCCAAGCTCCACCACCCTGTGCCAGTCCCCAGCCCTGAGCTCCCACATGCAGTGGGATGGGGACCCTCCACTGCCTGCAGGAACTATTCCTGTCCTTGCATCCGAGGGCATCCGAAGGCATCCATCCCACTGGCCTCCATCGGCTGCACAACACCAGGATCCAAGGAGCTTCCAGAGCCTGGGAGAACTGGAAAACCACTGAGCTCATGGGCCAGCTAGCCTGCTGGAGCTTCCTTTCTGGCCCCTTGAGCCTCTTCCTCCAGGAATCCATGCCCACACCATGGGGCACACGGCTGCCCACCTCCCATGGGATGACCACGCTCCCGGGGTGTTTGTGGATGCTGGACATGGGCCCTGACCTCTCGTTAGAAGCTCACATGTCCTCAGCGCCTCCCTGTGCTAATTGGGGTGGGGATTTGGGTCTGAAAGATGTGGGAATTTGGGATTCACGCTTGGTGTGTCTGTGAGACCTTGAATGGAGGAACTGGGATATGCTGGAGGGCCCCCATAGGGCATGTGCCAAGGGGCAGAAGCCACCCTTGAGTTGCTGCATCCAGCTGTTCTGCACTGCTGCAAGGGGGATGCCCAGTCCATCTGCTCCCAAAGGAGCCAAAGCTTCAGCAGGGAGGGACTGTGGGCTTTTCCATGCTGGTGACACACCGCTCTGCTCTGTCCTGCAGGGGACATGGTCTTCCAGCACCGGGAGCCGCTGATCCGGGCCTTCCTGCGGGGTGCCCGGGACCCTGACGGAGCACTGCGGGCCAGCAGCCTCTCCAACCTGGGCGAGCTCTGCCAGCGCCTTGGCTTTCAGCTGGGATCTATTGTCCAGGAGGTACCAGCTCCATCCTTCCCCGGGTCCCTGTCTGGGGAGCGTGGGGCCATCGCTTGTTTACAAGTGGGTTCGTTAGTGTGTGGTTGGGCTGCTGTGGACGTGGAAATGGGACATTTCCATATGGAAATGGAACATTTCCACAAAGGACATGAGCGATAAGAATGATAATTGCTTATACCGTGGAGTATAAAAGCCACTGGGCCTGAAGCAAACACTCAGGAGGTTCTAGCCCTGATTTTTAGGTGTCTGCTCCACCCATGGCAGCTGCTGCCAGAGGAGACCTAGGGGCACAGGTGGTGCCTGCCAGAGACACCTCCTGCTTAATGACACTTAGTTACCCTCCCGTTATCATAATTATCATAATTATCGTTATCAGTGTGGCTGAGCCATCCCTTGCCCTGGCTGCAGGCTCTGAGAGAGACACGGCTGCCTGGAGCCGCTGGCGCTGTGATCCTGGTGGGATGAGCCCAGCTGTCGGCAGTCCAGCAGCCCTCAAGCTGGTGGGTCTGTGCCCCCTGGGAGCCAGACCTTTGCCCCCCTGGTGCTCCTGGAACTGGAGCCCACATGGATTTGGCACTCAGGCTTCTCCCCTGGTTGCCACTCGGCACCAGTGGGTCCCGGTAGTTGATGTGATGCCAACACGCCACGCGCTGCTATTTTGGGAGGGTGCAAGCTCTGCTAATTCTCCTGGCTGTCACTGCTGGGGTTTAATTAGATTCCTTTGGCTCTGCCTGATTTTTATACAGATTGTTATACAGCTTCCCGAGGCATCCATGTGCTGCCTGGCCCCAGCAGGAGGAAGGGCTGCTCAGAGCCCATGCCCTGCAGGAAGCAGGACCCCCCAGCTGGGTACCAGGCCAGGCACTGAGGTCCCATCCTCATCCTTGGAATGTCCCCAGCATGGCAGCAGCTGCTCAGCCGGGATCCCCCACATCCCGCAGCCCTTGCTGATGCCCCCCTGCCCTGTGCCCACAGGTCACCTGCTGTGTGACGGCCATAGCCCAGACGGACCCTGAGGCCGAGGTGCGAAGAGCTGCCGTGCACGTGGTGGTTCTGCTGCTGCGGGGGCTGAGCGAGAAGGTCACCGAGGTGGGTCACCCCCCCGTTTGTCCCCACGGCAGGGACAGTCCTCAACAGGCTCGTGGGCATCCCTGCCCCACTGGGGCTGCAGGGCTCATTCCCAAGCAACTTCAGGGAAAGTCTCAAGGGACTGAGACCCCCAACTTTGGCCTCCCCCACCAAAGGGCCCACTCAGCAGATCCTGGGAAAGTGGGGACTTTGTGGGGGCATTCCTGTATGCTGCTGGGATGTGCTGTGGGGCCGTGTCATGCTGTGGGTAGTGCCAGCTCTCAGGAGCCGTGGGCGTTATTCATCACTGATTTGACTTGGAAATGCCCAGTGTTTCCTCCACTGTGGCCTCCCTCCCCAGTTCCCAGTAACAAGCATGTTGGGACTCAGCTCCCATGGAGGAAACAGTTGGTTCCCCATGGGAATCCCCACAGCCAGGATCTCAGCATCCCCCTGTGCCTCTGGGCTGGAGGTTCACCACAACGTGCTGCTGGTGTGTGGGGAAACTGAGTCACAGGAGCCCAGAGCTGTGGTCGGCAGTGGTGGTGCTGCAGTGTCCTGGCACCAGCAGTGCTGGGGGAAGGGGCAGCCCCACACCTGCTGGGACACGCTGAGGGGGCAAGGGCGGGCGAGGCACCAGTGGGTGCTGACACTTTCCATGCCCGCCATATCCAGGTGCTGCGGGACGTGCTGCTGGACCTGTACCGCCTGCTGAAGCACGTGGTGACGGCCGAGCGCGACGGCGCCACAGTGCTGCACGCACAGCTGGCACTGGAGGAGCTGGACACCGTCATGAGGAGGGTCCTGTTCCCCCCACAGACGCTGGAGAAGAAGATTGTTGTGCTGCCGTAGCAGGGCTGAGCCTGTGGAAATGAACTGTTCTGCTCTGACATCAGGGCCAATGGCTCCCAGAACGGAAGGACTCGCTGTGCCCCCGGGATGCTGCCGGCAGGTGCCGGATGGGGTGGGGAACCTCGCTGGGACGAGGTGTGGGATTAAACAGAGACACACTCAGCCCTGTGTCTGTGGCGTCTGTGGGGGTCATGTGAAGCTTCTGGGTGCTATTGTGGCCATGTCCTGGGTCCAGTGGAAGGATGGGCATCACCCCCAGGGCCAGCATCAGTCCCTGGGCTGGCATAGCAGCCAGTGGGGCCAGTGCCTCAGGCTCCCTGTGGCCAACCAGCCACAGCTGCCCCTGAGGGGAGTTGGGAGGGTGAGGGACTCTGCTGTCTGCACCCCTTGAGTGAGTGTCCGTGGCCCCCCCACAGGGATGCTGGGGGGTCTGAGGTCTCCTTCACCGCAGAGTCTGAGGATGGGTCCCTCCGCTGTGGCACCAGGAGCCCTCTCCATGCCAAGGAGGGGCTGTGGGACCCTGTGGCTGTAGGCACTTATCTGGGACCAACGCTCACCACCATGTGCTTTGGGACACCCCAACATTGGGGTCACTCCCACCTCCAGTCAGGACAGCCCCCATGGGTGCTGCAGCACCACAGGCCTCATTCCTGCGCTGGGAGTTGCTGCACACCTACGGTGGTGGGGGAGCAGAGTCCTCAGGAGCCTAGCCCTTACCCCTCTCACTCCCCTGGCACCATGCAGCACCCAGCCCCTCCATGTACAACCCCAGGTGCCCATTTCCCAGCTGCCCTGTGCCATACCAGATACTGGGGAGGGTCTGGCACACCCCTTCCCTACCAGGCTGGGGGCCCTGAGCTGTGTCACCACCCCTGTGCTGTGCCATGCGATGTCCTGAGTGGCAGCAGGAGCACATTGTCCTCAGTGGAGAGAGCAGCGGTGGCCAAGCGCTCCTTCTCGCTCCTGGTGCTGTGTTGGACCACAGGCATGTACCAGGGTGCTGCTGTACCAGCTGTGCCTGTCCAGGGGCTGCCACAAGCGGTGGAGGATGAATTTGGAATGAAAAGTCTCTTTTGATGCCATTGGCTGGACACTGTCTGGCCATCCTGCCTCTGGCAATAAGGACATGTCCTGCCTCTGGGAACAAGCTGTCTGGCTGTCTTGCCTCTGAGAGCAAGGATGTATCCAGCTGTCCTGCTGCTGGAAGCAAAGCAATGGCTGTGCTGGGGATGGAGGTAGTTTGATTCCCACCTTGGACAGCCACAGGCACGCCAAATGTGAGGGGTCCCTGATGAGGGCACAGGGAGGGCTGTGATGTGGGGACACACTGCCCCTGTCCTGTGTCCCCCCTCCCCATAATTGGGCACCTGTTGCCACAGGGACCCTGGCAGTACCATGGCAGTGGCACAGGCCACACCAGTCTGACCCCACCATGCTGGGCTTTGAACCCCTGCACCCCACTGCTGCCCTGTGGGAGCCCTACCTGTGGTGCTGAGGGTCCCAGCATATCCCTGTCCCATCCATGGGCTCACCAGCTCCTCACCATCCGCTCCAGGTGCTTGGGAAGATCCCAGCTGGCATCACCGCGGTGCTGGGGGTGTCATTCGAGGGGGACCTGCCTGCCCAGGATGCTCCCACTGGAGGGATTCCCTTCCCCAGCTCCCAGCACTCGGAGGCTCCGGGTCCAGTCCTGGTGTCACTTCGCACCCGGCTCCCAGCACAACAGGACACAACGGCCCGCATTGGGGTGAGGAACCCGAAAGTGCTGAATTTAAGCCCAGAGCCAAAGCTGCAACTCCTATGGACTCAGAATGGCTTCTCCCGGAGCTGGCTGTCCCTTGCCATCAGCCCGGCACGGGAACGTGGTGCTGCTGTCCCCGGGCTGACCCTGGTCCTGTCCTGGCACCCACCGGCCACAGGGACAGGGTGACGCGGGTGGCTCATAGCCGTGGCAGGACACGGTGGCACAGGGAGGTGACACGTGGGTGTCATAAGAGGGGCCCAAGAACGGGGC